>NC_143391.1:27149125-27489482 GCF_980474605.1 Leiobunum rupestre | reverse complement strand
AATGGGGGGAAATTGCGGTGAAAACGGCGGCGAAAATCGACTATAGAACCGGCGAAAACTGGTAAAATTGCCCCTAAAATAGGCGAAAATCTCTACCGCAGAGTGGAAACACTGACAACGGCACCATTTTGTCAAAATTGAACGTGAACACTCCAGCTTCTCTACGAAACTATGCCGGAAATCGACTTCAGCGACGTGAAGTTTGTCCATATAGAATTAAAAAAACCGTGATTTTCCAATTTCCAGTATTAACGCGTGCTTTTTAAAGCTTGAATAGTGAGTCTCCTTAGATTCTTGGTCCATGGCCCAAGGTTCCTAGATATTATTTACTATAAGCTTAGGAGGATCTTTCATTTTGATTTATTTCTTGCAGCTATCGCCATCTAGGAATGTTTCAATATAACAAAAAATTTAAAAGTTTTTAAAAATTAATTATACCAAAAGTTGAAAAATCTAAATAGATTACAATAGGAAAAATTTATTAATTTACTATTAAAAGTTAAATAATGGAAACCAAAAGAACTAATTTCTTAAAAGACCACTAGAGGCCGCTAAGAACGTATAGCGCGCGAATTTTTGAAAGGGAGTATAAAGTTTACTATTTATAGTTTATCACCTAATAGCAAAAGTAAATAGGGGGAGAAAGTCTGGCACTTGGGTCCAGCCGCAAGACGTCTTATTTGAGGGGTAAAATTTTTGGGCTTCGGAAATGACTTCCCCCTCGCCTCTTTACAGGGTCACAAAGGTATCGGTTGTACTAAGCCACGATGAAAAATAGTTCTCTATAAAATACGTGAATATTAAACTTTTGCTTTCGATAATTGGTTAATTTAGTTCCTAAATAAAGTAGATATGATAAAAACTAAAATGCGACATTGTAAAAATAACAACACGACCTTTGAAAAGAAATAAACCGTAACTAGAAAAACGCTCACTTAAATCGTGGAGAGCGTGGCGCCATCTAAGAGCAGAGATCGGGACTAATTGGTATATCTACAATGTTAAGGCCTAACAATTTGCAAGTGTCACTGAAATAATAGATATAGCTACGACCTTTTTTTGATTATTTTACAATTCATATAGTAATTATTAATTAAAATCAACCGTTATCGATGGAAATAATGGTCAGCATTTGACAGAGAGACTATTTGAAATAGCGAGGCGGTGACATGGTTGCCAGGGAATAAAATTCAAAAGTTTCATCATGAGCGCGGACCGGAATACCACAAATGCACTACTTCGCGCGTAATGTGCTATCCTTATTGGTTTGAAATATCACGTGATCACTAGCTCTTTAAAAAGGGTGTCAAGCATGGTGGAAGGTAAAATCTGAAGGCAGTGATAGACTTTCTCCCCTATTTACTTTTGCTAATAGTTCTTTTTATAAAGTAACGTGGCCTTATTGTTTAAATGTGGCTATTACCTCACAGTCTCTTACTTTTACAAGTCTACGAGCGGGCGTTATAGTTGCGAAGAATATAGCTTTTTTCTTAATCAAAACTCTCGTGCGAAGAATATACAAATAAAGCTGGATCTTGTGACGTTAGAGCAGCATTTTAATAAGATGGGCAAGTCCAAGGTTACAAGAGAAATTCGCTGGGGCAAGCAAGACCACATTTTATTTTACAAAATCAACTATTGAACATTTCTGTTATCAAGTTCAACAGAAGCTTTAGAACCTTAAACTCTGTAAACACAAAAATGAAAATAAAACTAAGCTTTAAAAGAGATTAGCTTGTGCTAACTGGACTTACAATTGTTAGTTACGTTTATAAAAAAATTGTAGATTTCTTAGCAGACGAATTCAATTCAATTTCAAAAGTTTTATTTATTTTAGTGTTTCTTGTACATATTCGAGGGCCAAGTCATTTGGCGATTTATAGCCCTCGTTTGCATGACGAAAACAATTTAGAATTTTGCAGCATCAATCCATTCATTAAACATCATTTCAGCGTAGAATTAATTTACTAGACAATAATTTCCAAAATATTTTATTGATAAACTTGGAAATACAATAAAATTCAACAAAAAAAACTAATGAGAAATGCCAGCGTCACGATAATAACTTAAGGGAAAATAAATTTCAATGGAAATAAAACCAATCGCAAAATGCTTTTTTTTTCGAATGATAAAACGGTAAAATTAATTCGATGCAAATAAAAACGCTAGAAAACGCGTTCGTTTTTGGCTTTTTGTTTCTTCATTTTGGCCACTTTAAAAAAATATCCAAAACAACACCTCCGAATCATGGTGGTAAAAATTTAAATTCTATCACATTCAGTTCACCAACATTAAAAGTACCGGTATGAGAAGGGTGCCGCACTCGTTCACCCCAGTTATATTCCGTACCGAAACAGAGTCGTCCAGTTAGCTGCACTACCGCGTTTCAAGTTTGCTCCTAGAGTACGCGAATGGGAACCGATTTAACCCTGGTAACCGTGAGAGTACCCGTACTGTTGGCTTGGGTATCTGTAGTAGTATCGGTGACTTTGAGCGTATCCCGCGTTTTGCGGGGCGTAATATCGGGACTGATGGTATCCGGCTTGTTGATGTCCTACGTAAGCGCCACCCTGTGGTGGATAGTAGCCTTGTTGGTAGTAGGAGGAAACTTGCGGCGCGGGATAATAACTTTGGTGGTATCCGTGACCTCCCGCGTTCAAGTGGTTACCAGCAGCATATCCGTGGTGAATTGTGGTTTGAGGAGCTAGAACCGCGAAATGACCGCCTCCAAGATGACCAGCACCTCCTACGTGTCCGGCAACGCCGTGAGCTACGTGTGCCGTTCCAGCTACGCCTCCGGCTAAATGACCACCGGCGGCTACTTGTCCAACCGCGATATGTCCAGCTTCACCATAGTGTCCGCCTCGGTTAACTTGTTGAGTTTGAACTGCAACTTGATTGGTCACTTCTACTTTACCGGGATTCGAAGGAACTTCTCCGCCAGCGTCAGAGGCGTCCAATCCGGAAGTGTCGTTGATATCGTCTCCTCTTTCAGTTTCCGAGTGAACTCCCAACTTTCCTTGATCGCCGTACAGAAGGGGATAGAGTGGGTTCTCGTAAGGCAGAGGAATGCGCCTGAGAGGATGGTGAACTCCAGCAGCCGCGCCGTGGAATCCAATGCCGTTACCCTGAGCTCCGTAGTAAACGTTGTTATAGACGTGGTTGAATCTGGAAAGATTGCGTCTCAAAGGTAAAACTTCGGATCCTTGAGGATAAGCGGCGTGATCGTACCCCCCGACAGCGCCGTGGTGACCGTAGAAACCGTTGGCGTAGCCGCCGTAGTGACCCGGTGGTGGTAAAGCGTGGGTTCTGATGATGGAATGCTCGTCCCTGAGAAGATTATCTCCGTCTCCGGTTTCCAAGATGTCAACTGGCTGCCTCTTTAAGGCTGGTCTAGCGCCTTTGTTGAGGATGTGGGTTTGTTTGGTTTCTTTCGTCTCTATTGTCAAAGAACTCTCGGCCTTTTCGTCGTCGAAGTCGTCGTCTTCTTTTTTAAGAGTGGTCGACAGATGGACGCTGGACGCGGCGGCGGCTTCTTGGGCGGCGGCGGTGGCCGTACCAGGGAGGGGATCGAAAGGAGTGTAATCGCTGATGACCCTTAATCCGCCGGCGTCATTGACGTAGTTGAGGACGTGGTACTTCTCCCTCGAATCGAAATAGCCGTAGGTTCCAATAACGGTTCCGTCGGGGACGGTGTGCTTCTGGTGGAAAACCGCCCGTTGTATATCAGCCCCCGCGATGTCCAGAAGCTCCACAGCTCCTGGTTTGGCTGTAGGCTTGACTTCGACGGGAGGCGGTAAGGTGGTCGCTGGTTCCTCTTCGACGGGTTGCAGCGTAGTCGCCGGAATGGACAACGCCGCGTAGGCAAACGTCAATAGTAATAGAACCTACAAACAGGGGTTGAAAGAGTTAATGAAAGCAATTTAGGCGTGATGGGTAAAGTTTTACTAGGAAATACCGGTGGGGGCTTCGTATTATTCGAGCTGAGTTGAGAGTTCAATCAATAGCTGGAATTAGGTTTAGGTTTGCGATCTAATTTCACCAGTACTATCAACTCAACTTCGACTCAAAAGCAAACTTAAAAACAAGAAATCTTCGATTTTTCACGTTTTATTCTGATTTCCAACGAGTTAAACTAAAGCAATTTCCCGGCGCATACGCGTTACGCCCGTTTTTGAAAAGGCCAAATTTCATTCAATCACTAGTGCAGTTTCGCGTCCAAAACAAAACACCAGTTTTTTTTTAAAAATCACTTTCCAAAGCCCAGGAAAAATACTCTTTTTCACAACGAAGAATTAAGAAAAGCAAAACAGGGAGGGAGGGGGGGTTACGAAAAATGAACTGGAAACTCGGCTGGAATGGATCAACCTAGATCGGCAGATACATGTAAACTCGCGCGTGTCACTTTTTGGGCCGCGGAAAAATGGTGAAAAAACTTGATTAATAGGGCCAGTTTTCGCCGAGATCCCTTCCTCAAAGAGGTCGCCACTAGACGCACGCGATCTTCGACGTCAAAAATATTAAATTGTTTCTCAAATTTTGATAAATTCGAAAAATAACCTCAAATGAATAAAAATAAATATGTTAATTAAAGTGCTCAGAGACAATAGGAACGCCCTCTCACGTAATTTCATATAATTGGATCTTTTACGTATACAAAATTAAATTTGACTAGAAAAACTACACGAGTCTATAGATTAACAACAAGATGTCACGGACATTTAAGTACACACAATCCCCCCGATGTATTCACTATATTTTAAATATTAAATTTGAATTTGAATACATTTCCTATCATTTTGTACATTAACTTAATAAACAATAGATGGACTTTATCGGAAAAGAATTTTTCGAGTTACCTGGTTTTGGAAATAAAGTAGCGAAACGAGATCACGTTATTTTAAATTAATTTTTAGACAAATCGAATTTTTCGAGTTACCTGGTTTTGGAAATAAAGTAACGAAACGAGATCACGTCATTTTAAATTAATTTTTAGACAAATCGAATTTTTCGAGTTACCTGGTTTTGGAAATAAAGTAACGAAACGAGATCACGTCATTTTAAATTAATTTTTAGACAAATCGAATTGTTCGAGTTACCTGGTTTTGGAAATAAAGTAGCGAAACGAGATCACGTTATTTTAAATTAATTTTTAGACAAATCGAATTTTTCGAGTTACCTGGTTTTGGAACTAGAATTCAAATATGGCAATAGTGCGTACGCGGGTTGTGGGGTCCCGCGAATTAGCCAGAAAATTTACGTTAAATTGAAATTTCTTAATGCAATCAAAACGGAGTTCAAAAATGATCAGCACCAACTAAAAACATAATTTTCAACCAAGTCGATCGTAATGTAAAAAAATTATGTATATTTAAATTCTAAAATCGCCAAAAATCACTAAAATTGGCAAAAGCCCCACTTCCGGGGTCCCGATCTCACAAATGTGAACAATTCCGGTTAGGAAATGATATTTCCAATCGATTGACGTGTCATGTGCCTTTGTACCTATAACGTACCGCGATAAATCGTACGTACACCGGCGGCGGCGGTGGCGGCGGTGGTGGTGGAAGACACAGTACGTGAAACTAATACATACAAATCCCGTAAGGATTCTGTGTAAAAATGGTTGCAAAATACGTATTCCCAGGCGTAGCGAATTTAGGTTTCAAACGTTTTAAGGCAGTTTACATTACGAAGAATGTTTGTTTTGAAGAGATCAAGCACGCGCTGTCAAGAACCTTGGCATTAATAAGCATTATTTTTAAGACTTCGTTAAAGATAAGCCCTGTTAATTAGAAAGTTTATAATCACCCGCTTTACAATTTCCGGGACAATCGCTAGACAGTGTCCGCAGTAGCCCTCTAGAACTAAGATTATTCCATTGTTTCTTGTTTCGTATTATTCACATCTTGGCAACAATCATTTGAACTAGCTAGCTTATTGCTATTTACTCGCGTAGTGTTGAAAACCAAAATTGAAAAGACTTTTACGCTAATTAGCTCTTGTAAGCAACGTATACAAATCAACCTCTTGACGTCATTAATTAACAATGTTAAGAACGCTGAATTATAGAGATACAATTTTGGGTTTTCGGAAGGGGAAAATAACGCTTTCAACTTTCTATAAACTATGTAGCGACATCTTAAGGTACAAATGAACTTTAATTAGGAAAAATAGCGCCACCTGTGTAAAGCTGAAGGTAAAATAAGAAATAATCGAGGAATCTGTATCTAAAATTAGGATTCCTGGGAAAGTTGAAGTTACTGTTAACTGTTATGTCTTTCACGGGAAAAAAGTTGTGATTAGCAATAGAACAAATGATTGCGTAAACTAAGGTTCTTCATTTGGCGCGAAAAACTACTTTTAAAATCCTAATTAAGTGGACAACCAAAGCAACAATCTTAATAAAGCTAATAACGAATAAACACCGCGGACGTATTTCGTTCTAATTACGGTAGAGTATGTAAGACTCTGAAGAAATACAATACAATTATTTAATTACGGATAATTACAATTTCGTTATGTTTTTTTTTGGAGAATTTAGCCCTACAGGCATCAGTTTCTCGAGACAGTGCACCCCCTCCCCTCTCTCGCTAATCGAGTGGACTACAATGGACCAGGACTATGGCGTACTCTTATTATTATGATTTCTGCGGCACGATCAGCCTATCACATAACACCACGCGCCCCACTTTAATATTAAAATGAAAATGAAGTACAACCTTGACTATATAAACTATATCAAACCGGATCCAGTTAAAATATTTTACAAGCCCGAATTGTGATTAAACTCCAATGCTAGCCGAACGGACAATATAACACCCGTCGATTACCAACTGCGAAAAAAAGGCTCAAGTACGGCGAATGCGCGTGGCGCGAATTGAAACCTAAAATTATCGTTGAGTATGGTAACAGATTCGACGATTAGATTTGAGTTTTTAATATCGTAAGGGCGTTGCTGCTATTTCGTTTAAAAGTAACGAGAGGGTGAAGTTTGCGACGTATTTGGGTAATAAATTATTTGATATCGCATTCCGAGGTCGTTCAAAATCGAGGGAAAGGTGTGGTTAGGACCACCGAAAAATAAACGGAAAATGGGTATTTCCTAAACAATAGACGACGCAATTTCCGAAAGCCCACGAAGAGTCCAAAATGGCGAGCAAATGAATTTGGGTTAAGCTTTCTCGTCTGTAGTGTATATAACTTATTAAGGCGAATTGAAACGCGTACTTTTTTCTCCGAAGGGAACACCCACTTACGACCAAATTGGTTTATTCGGACTCGAAATAAGAACGCCAACCGTTATTTCGTCCAACCTAACCTCGGAACACCACCGAAAGCAAAGTTACAGAGTCCAAGAGGCGCTCCGATCCGAATTACCGGGAATTCCGACACCGCGCTACCCTAAGTAAGGCCC
Source organism: Leiobunum rupestre (assembly GCF_980474605.1). Taxonomy (NCBI): domain Eukaryota; kingdom Metazoa; phylum Arthropoda; class Arachnida; order Opiliones; family Sclerosomatidae; genus Leiobunum; species Leiobunum rupestre. The sequence continues at coordinate 27,482,065 of NC_143391.1, read as the reverse complement.
ATTATTCACTCGCCCGATCGAGAAGAATGTCACTCATTGTTTTTTCCGTTTTTTTGGCCCTCTCCTCAAATTATATTTTCCCCGTCTGCTCGACTTTTTGGGGTGATTTTTCCGGCTGTTGCTCGCTTTTCAAAGAAATTTTAGACTGCCACCGCAGATCCTTTTGTTCTTTAAATTCTTAAAAAGAGCGTAATTACATTTCGCCTTCTATGTAGGTCTCGCATTTCGCCCGAATTTTGCCAAACGACAATTAGATCATTGTACGACTAGATTTCGCGATTTCATCAAAAAAAATTAAGTTCCTATCGACTAAAAATTTAACTTTGTATAAATTAATCAATTTTGCCTCCGTTTGACGGAAGTATTTAGCGAAATATATCACACGTTTAGATAGTTATCTCTATCAATTAAGATTATTTCCTCGGGTATGTGGAAATTATACAATCCGACGCCTCAAAACCGCGATTTCGGGGCGTGTTACCAGAACGATTATTAAGAAATTTCTCGATAGAAGCCTTTCAGGAAAATTATAACGAAACGAAAATTCCGTCGAAAGTTTAATTTGGCCCCGTTTCATCGCAAAAAAAAACCATTAACATCAGTTCTCTCTTTTAGCCTGAACAAAATAAAATACAACTATATTACTTTATATTAAGGAGGATAAATTATGTCGGACATATAAACACGTTCTCTTGTTTGAAATATTCCGTTTTAGATTAATTTGCTCAGAATCTTCAAACGGCTGTAAACACACCCAAATTTTCCAATACACCTACGTTAAACTACAGCAAAATATTAAAAATAAGCTACTTTTCACAGGGAAAAATTAAATTTTATTAGTATAAGTGTTTTTTTAATATCGAATGGTGTTATGAAATTTTTAATATGTATTAAATAAATTAAATAATTTGAAAATTACCCATGGTAAATCCATAATTGTGAAAAATCGAGAATTTCAAAGTTAAAAACAAAATGCGGAAGCTGTACCTACCTTGAACATATTCCTGGAGTACCTCATCTCGGGACGATACAAAAGCGCGACTTCCTTCTCTATCGAAGATCGTTCTTCTTTTAACAAGTGTCGTTGATCTTGTCCTCCAAATACGAGTTGAGAGGAGGTCTTCCTCCCAGAAATCACTAAAAGGAGGTGAGGTTCTTCGCGAAGCTCCTCGAGGTTAAAATCGCGTTTCTGGTCGTGGATAAAAACCTCTTTTTCCGACGCGTTCCTCTCGAAGCTAACACGCCATACGCAATGACTTTCGGTCCAAATTCGCCAGCGCTTTTTAAAAACCAGTCGCGGGGTTGCCCCTTAAAGGACGTTGCGCCGAGACTCGCCCTCTTTCCCCTTCGCGTACGGAAAAAAAAGTGATTTCTTGGACGGCGGAAGAAAGCCTAGCTACCACAATCCGGATTCCGAGGCGCGTTTTATAAGAAGGAGGAAACCTGCTGATGAACACAATTGACTGACCTTCTCCGTCCTTTCTTCGTGATAAGGTTACGATGGAAAAGATATCATTATACCATCCTAATTCAACGGGTACTCGGAAGTCCGGAAGATCAAGGTTTTTTCCCGCTTTTGCCTTCGAGGGAAAGGGTATTTCGACGATGGCCAGGACGCGCGGACAACGCGGAAAGGATTCCTTTTCACAAAAGAGAGTTAAGTGGGGAGGAATTACGGAAGATTTTCGACGCTTCCCTTCCCCGCTTTTCGAAAGTCATCTTTTACCACGACTAAGAGGAAAAAATTGTTTACGTTTTCTAAGCGCATCTAATTACGCTGTAATACCCCGTCGTTTCTCTTAGACTCTTTCGACATTGAACGTGTAATTTTATGGATGATTCAAAGTTTTAACTTTCTTTCAAGTTCAAGAACGTGTTTTCCGCTATTACGTTTAGATGTTCGTATCTTGAAACTCTTATTTTCCTAGATCTATTAACGGCGTCGTGTAGAAAATGGTAAACAAGGCGGATTGGCGTCACCTTCCGGGACATTGTTCATCTTTCGAACGCCCCGAAAGAGATCAACGAACTTCACGAATGAAAAAAAATGCCAGTTTCATTATCGTCGAATGTTGATGAAATTTAGAACCGAAGAAGGATATCACATTTTTTCTAGTCGAAAGAGATTAAAATAACCTTGGTTTTATTTTATTTTTCTTCGAAGAACTTGACACGGGTTGGGATAGTTCAGCTTTTTGTTTATAGCCTTAAGCCTTCTATACTGGTTCATGACGCATCATTTCAATACGTAATTAACCGATTGCCTCGCGTATTATATTGCAGTATTGCGAGAAATTCTAATTTCATTTTAGTTCTAATTGTTAGAGAATACAGAATTCACCTTTTGATTATATAATTAAACCAACAATAAATCAGAATATGTAGAATATTAGAAAAAATTGACTATTAGAATATGTAGAATATATAGAGTATTAGAATATATAGTGTGTTAAAATATATAGTGTATTCGAATATATAGTGTATTCGAATATATAGAGTATTAGAATATATAGTGAGTAGAAGGAAAGTGAGGGTGTGGCATCGATCCCGGGTTCGGGTTTGGGTTCGGGATCGAAATCCGGGATTTAAGGGATGAAATGGGGGTAAAATCATCGAAAAGTCAATGTATTTAGGGTATTTCTCGCGACGATTTGTTTTTTCGTATATCAACATATTGTGTCCATGCCAACTTGTTCATTTATCTACGCTTATCTCGAAAGATACTTGAACGTATATCTTATCAAGTTTTATCGTACGGAATAAGTTGAAATGATGTAAAAATTGATAACCTAGGCGACGCGTGCGCAGATTACCCCGGGGGACGCGGTTAATTTGAATTGAAGTGTTTTGACGTCATGGAATATTCGTTGTTAAAGTAGAATGGAAATATTTTTAAACTTCATTTTAAAATCATTGTAGTATGCTTGACACTTGAACCAATCTCACGAGTATTTCTTAAAACGAATATCTCAATCGCGTTTTATCGTACGAAATAAGTAGAAATTATGTAAGTTGTATGATTAATAACCTAGGCAGGAAGATAGCGCGCGCGTGCGTGGATTACCTGGGAGGCGTGGATTACCTGGGAGGCGCGGATTGCCCGGGCGCGCGGTTAATTTGAATTTAAAACATGGATTCCCTCTCCGAAATAATTCATGTACCCAAAATTGGACCGCAAGTTTTTTTCTTTTAGGGGAATCTCTATGGGAGTTTAACATTACAATAAAGCTAATAGGTCCAGTTTGGGGTACTTTTGGTCCGAAATGGGGTACATAGGGCCGAAAATGGTGACTTTGGTCGTTTTAAGGGTACTTTTGTTCTATTTTGGTCCATTTTTGGGTACATCAGAAAAGCAGTTGGAAAAACGAAGAGCCTTATTTTTTTTCCCACCCATCTCCAAACTCCAAAAATTTATTGCTTTAATTTATTTATCGCTTCCGTAGGTATAAAATAAGATAAAAACCACTTACCTATATTTTAATTACGGTAAATTAAAAATACTTAATTAGTGTACTAAGTTACGTTTAAAAGAACCTTTGGTAACAATTCCAATATGTAAATATAGGTATAAGGATTGAAAAAATACTTAAAGTGGTTTTACTGATAAACTCTAAAGGAATTTAACTTTAAAGGGTATCTTAGATTATTGTTTTTAATTTTATTCAAGTTGAAAACGTATTAAGAGTCCTTCAAAGTACTATAAAAGGATTTTATTTACGAACTTAATTCATATTTTCTTCAAACTTTCAATTCGCTTTTATTACTATTTAAATACGGTAAAATATAATTCTTATACACAAATATAGTCAGAAAGATACTATAAAACACTAAAATTAAAATTAAATTAAATTTGTGTGGATAAGATTTGTAAATATCATTTTGAAACTAATAACTTTCACGCTTTATTTAAGTCAAGCCAATAAAAACAATTACCTATATTTTAAATACGGTAAAATATAAATACATTTCCGATATGTAAATAGGTAGAATAACACTATGAAAAGTTCCTTTTTCTTCTTTTAATACGACAACACACAACTCTGATACGCAAATATATAAAGAAAATATAAAAAAAAATTTACTCTACGTTCGATACGTTAAAATACATTTCCGATACACAAATATAGATAAAGAAATACTATAAAATGTAAAAAGGTAGAAAAATACTACACATTAACCATTATGAATTTAAGCTTACAACATCCTTCACGTATAGAGCATAACATATATGTTCAGAGTTAACTTGTTTCCTCGTAATCTTTATCGCATGTGTTTTAAATAGCGTATGGAATAAGTTAAGAATGTACTGAAATGGTGTATGTTTAAACCTCGTAGAATAAAGAGTAAAACATATGTTCAGAGTCGGCTTGATTACTAAAGCGAATAACACAGAGACGTTTCCGGTGTAGTCACGTAGGAAGAAAAATACTACAACACTCTCTATACTCTACATTCAACACGTTAAAATATACTTCCGAAATGCCAATATAGGTAGTAAAATACTACAAAATCTCTATACTTTACCTTCAATACGTTAAATTACATTCCAATATGTAAATATAGGAGGAAAAATACTACAAAAGCCTCTTTTCTTGGCGTTCAATATGTTAAAATAGATTTCTGAAATGCAAATGTAGGTAGTAAATACTACAAAAGCCTCTTTTCTTGGCGTTCAATATGTTAAAATAGATTTCTGAAATGCAAATATAGGTAGTAATTACTACAATTTAAAAAACGTTGGTAAAAAGAATATCATTTTAACTTATTTAATTGTGTTTTTTACCCAACCAAGCATTTATTTGAATAAAAGTGGTATTTATTTAAATAACCAATAGTTAAATAAAAATTGTTAAATGTTTAAATAATCGAAAGTGAACAAGCCTATTTTTTAAATAAAACAAACAGACTTTAGAGTTGATAAGATTTGTAAATATCATTTGAAACTAATAATTTTCACGCTTTATTTAAGTCAAGCAATTACATTTTTAAAAATGAAAGAAGTTAAACAATATAAAAATTTGTAAATATTGTAAATATTTTTAGGTAATAAAGAAATTAAGAAATGTTTTAATTAAAATATCTTTCATTTTCTAATACATTTTTAAAAATGAAAGAAGTTTAACAATATAATTATTCTAATATAATTTCAAAATCAGGTATTATTTAAAGTAAAATGCATAATTTAGTGAAGCAATTCTTATTTAAATACTTTTATTTAATTAATTTGTGTATCTGAAATGTATTTATTGAAAAATAAGTGGGTTTTACTATTTATCACGGTTTTATATATATATATATATATATTGGAATTGTTACAAAAGGTTCTTTTAAACGTAACTTAGTACATTAATTTATTTTGGAAGTTCAAAACGTATTAAGAGCCCTTCAGAGTACTATAAAAGGATTTCATTTACAAACTAAATTAATATTTTCTTCAAACTTTCAATTCGTTATAATTCGAATTTAAATGAAAACATCATGGATTATAGGTGCGTAATCTACTATTAGACCGAACGGATTAAAAAATACTTAAAGTAAGTGGTTTTACTGATAAACTAAAGGGATTTAACTTTAAAGGGTATCTTAGATTATTGTTTTTAATATTATTCAAATTCAAAACGTATAAAGAGTCCTTCAAAGTAATTTAAAAGAATTTTATTTACGAACTAAATCCATATTTTAGAAGTTAGTTTGTATGAAATACTTACTAATACCTGAAAAATGGACTTTAGAGTTGATAAGATTTGTAAATATCATTTGAAACTAATAATTTTCACGCTTTATTTAAGTCAAGCAATTACATTTTTAAAAATGAAAGAAGTTAAACAATATAAAAATTTGTAAATATTGTAAATATTTTTAGGTAATAAAGAAATTAAGAAATGTTTTAATTAAAATATCTTTCATTTTCTACTACATTTTTAAAAATGAAAGAAGTTTAACAATATAATTATTCTAATATAATTTCAAAATCAGGTATTATTTAAAGTACAAATGAATAATTTAGTGAAGCAATTCTTATTTAAATACTTTTATTTAATTAATTTGTGTATCTGAAATGTATTTATTGAAAAATAAGTGGGTTTTACTATTTATCACGGTTTTATATATATATATATATATATATATTGGAATTGTTACAAAAGGTTCTTTTAAACGTAACTTAGTACATTAATTTATTTTGGAAGTTCAAAACGTATTAAGAGCCCTTCAGAGTACTATAAAAGGATTTCATTTACAAACTAAATTAATATTTTCTTCAAACTTTCAATTCGTTATAATTCGAATTTAAATGAAAACATCATGGATTATAGGTGCGTAATCTACTATTAGACCGAACGGATAAAAAAATACTTAAAGTAAGTGGTTTTACTGATAAACTCTAAAGGAATTTTGGAATTTTCTAGAATAGCAAAGTAAAACTAAAACGTAAACCAAGTTTAAAACGAAACTAATAACTGGGAGAAAGGTTGAAGTAAGTATTTTTTTTGATTTTTCGTTTTTTAATTTTTGAGTTCCCTATATTATTATAAACTAAATTAAATATAATTTATGAAAATTTGTGATAAAAGATCTGCTCCTTCGTGTTTTACATATATTTAAAAACTCGAGATTTTAATGAATTGTTTTCAAAGCATGAAAAATATAGCAGATCCTTTGATTTTAATTGTAGTTAGTAGTTACTTAAAAAAAAGTCGCTAGCTGACTTGGAGCTGGTGTAGTTAAATTTTAAAAATGTGTATTTTAAATTTTGTTTGTAAAAGTTTTTTTGAAAAAGTTTAGTATTATAGTTTAAATTTATTAAATAAAATAAAATAAAATATAAATTATACATTTGGTTTAGTATTTTACTATTGCAAGTAAAATTAATAGTAATTTCAATTACTTTTTTAGTTTTTTTTTGACAAATATGCAAACTATTTAGTTATTTCAAAAACAAATACGTCGAATTATTTGGTATTCGAAATACTATTGGTTAGTTTTTATATCTTTAATTTTATTTTTCAGAACAATTTCTCTTTGTCTAGCTTCTTCTAACTTTAATTTAGATGGCCTTAAAGCCAAGTATTTAACAAATTTTGTAACCAAGTAGATGGAGCTTTAAACAATTTTTCTGTCATGTAGTCAAGGAAATGTTCAAATATACGTGTATTTGGTCATTTTGATGGTCAAATAGCCCAGTATGGAACTGCGAGATGATAGTCAGACATTGAGACGCGGGTGGCGCCCGTGCCCCAGCGTCCGCGCCCTCGCCCTGATGGTGCCCCGAGCCTCCGTCGACGTCTGAAATGTGAAATGGGGCACCGACGGGGCTGGCGCGGACGCTGGGGCACGGGCGCCACCCGCGTCTCAATGTCTGACTATCATCTCGCAGTTCCATACTGGGCTATTTGACCATCAAAATGACCAAATACACGTATATTTGAACATTTCCTTGACTACATGACAGAAAAATTGTTTAAAGCTCCATCTACTTGGTTACAAAATTTGTTAAATACTTGGCTTTAAGGCCATCTAAATTAAAGTTAGAAGAAGCTAGACAAAGAGAAATTGTTCTGAAAAATAAAATTAAAGATATGAAAACTAACCAATAGTATTTCGAATACCAAATAATTCGACGTATTTGTTTTTGAAATAACTAAATAGTTTGCATATTTGTCAAAAAAAAAACTAAAAAAGTAATTGAAATTACTATTAATTTTACTTGCAATAGTAAAATACTAAACCAAATGTATAATTTATATTTTATTTTATTTTATTTAATAAATTTAAACTATAATACTAAACTTTTTCAAAAAAACTTTTACAAACAAAATTTAAAATACACATTTTTAAAATTTAACTACACCAGCTCCAAGTCAGCTAGCGACTTTTTTTTTAAGTAACTACTAACTACAATTAAAATCAAAGGATCTGCTATATTTTTCATGCTTTGAAAACCATTCATTAAAATCTCGAGTTTTTAAATATATGTAAAACACGAAGGAGCAGATCTTTTATCACAAATTTTCATAAATTATATTTAATTTAGTTTATAATAATATAGGGAACTCAAAAATTAAAAAACGAAAAATCAAAAAAATTACTTACTTCAACCTTTCTCCCAGTTATTAGTTTCGTTTTAAACTTGGTTTACGTTTTAGTTTTACTTTGCTATTCTAGAAAATTCCAAAATTCCTTTAGAGTTTATCAGTAAAACCACTTACTTTAAGTATTTTTTTATCCGTTCGGTCTAATAGTAGATTACGCACCTATAATCCATGATGTTTTCATTTAAATTCGAATTATAACGAATTGAAAGTTTGAAGAAAATATTAATTTAGTTTGTAAATGAAATCCTTTTATAGTACTCTGAAGGGCTCTTAATACGTTTTGAACTTCCAAAATAAATTAATGTACTAAGTTACGTTTAAAAGAACCTTTTGTAACAATTCCAATATATATATATATATATATATATATATAAAAAACCGTGATAAATAGTAAAACCCACTTATTTTTCAATAAATACATTTCAGATACACAAATTAATTAAATAAAAGTATTTAAATAAGAATTGCTTCACTAAATTATGCATTTGTACTTTAAATAATACCTGATTTTGAAATTATATTAGAATAATTATATTGTTAAACTTCTTTCATTTTTAAAAATGTATTAGAAATGAAAGATATTTTAATTAAAACATTTCTTAATTTCTTTATTACCTAAAAATATTTACAATATTTACAAATTTTTATATTGTTTAACTTCTTTCATTTTTAAAAATGTAATTGCTTGACTTAAATAAAGCGTGAAAATTATTAGTTTCAAATGATATTTACAAATCTTATCAACTCTAAAGTCTGTTTGTTTTATTTAAAAAATAGGCTTGTTCACTTTCGATTATTTAAACATTTAACAATTTTTATTTAACTATTGGTTATTTAAATAAATACCACTTTTATTCAAATAAATGCTTGGTTGGGTAAAAATCACAATTAAATAAGTTAAAATGATATTCTTTTTACCAACGTTTTTTAAATTGTAGTAATTACTACCTATATTTGCATTTCAGAAATCTATTTTAACATATTGAACGCCAAGAAAAGAGGCTTTTGTAGTATTTACTACCTATATTTGCATTTCAGAAATCTATTTTAACATATTGAACGCCAAGAAAAGAGGCTTTTGTAGTATTTACTACCTATATTTACATATTGGAATGTAATTTAACGTATTGAAGGTAGAGTATAGAGATTTTGTAGTATTTACTACCTACATTTGCATTTCAGAAATCTATTTTAACATATTGAACGCCAAGAAAAGAGGCTTTTGTAGTATTTTTCCTCGTATATTTACATATTGGAATGTAATTTAACGTATTGAAGGTAAAGTATAGAGATTTTGTAGTATTTTACTACCTATATTGGCATTTCGGAAGTATATTTTAACGTGTTGAATGTAGAGTATAGAGAGTGTTGTAGTATTTTTCTTCAGTACATTCTTAACTTATTCCATACGCTATTTAAAACACATGCGATAAAGATAACGAGGAAACAAGTTAACTCTGAACATATATGTTATGCTCTATACGTGAAGGATGTTGTAAGCTTAAATTCATAATGGTTAATGTGTAGTATTTTTCTACCTTTTTACATTTTATAGTATTTCTTTATCTATATTTGTGTATCGGAAATGTATTTTAACGTATCGAACGTAGAGTAAATTTTTTTTTTATATTTTCTTTATATATTTGCGTATCAGAGTTGTGTGTTGTCGTATTAAAAGAAGAAAAAGGAACTTTTCATTGTGTTATTCTACCTATTTACATATCGGAAATGTATTTATATTTTACCGTATTTAAAATATAGGTAATTGTTTTTATTGGCTTGACTTACATAAAGCGTGAAAGTTATTAGTTTCAAAATGATATTTACAAATCTTATCCACACAAATTTAATTTAATTTTAATTTTAGTGTTTTATAGTATCTTTCTGACTATATTTGTGTATAAGAATTATATTTTACCGTATTTAAATAGTAATAAAAGCGAATTGAAAGTTTGAAGAAAATATGAATTAAGTTCGTAAATAAAATCCTTTTATAGTACTTTGAAGGACTCTTAATACGTTTTCAACTTGAATAAAATTAAAAACAATAATCTAAGATACCCTTTAAAGTTAAATTCCTTTAGAGTTTATCAGTAAAACCACTTTAAGTATTTTTTCAATCCTTATACCTATATTTACATATTGGAATTGTTACAAAAGGTTCTTTTAAACGTAACTTAGTACACTAATTAAGTATTTTTAATTTACCGTAATTAAAATATAGGTAAGTGGTTTTTATCTTATTTTATACCTACGGAAGCGATAAATAAATTAAAGCAATAAATTTTTGGAGTTTGGAGATGGGTGGGAAAAAAAATAAGGCTCTTCGTTTTTCCAACTGCTTTTCTGATGTACCCAAAAATGGACCAAAATAGAACAAAAGTACCCTTAAAACGACCAAAGTCACCATTTTCGGCCCTATGTACCCCATTTCGGACCAAAAGTACCCCAAACTGGACCTATTAGCTTTATTGTAATGTTAAACTCCCATAGAGATTCCCCTAAAAGAAAAAAACTTGCGGTCCAATTTTGGGTACATGAATTATTTCCATTCTACTTTAACAACGAATATTCCATGACGTCAAAACACTTCAATTCAAATTAACCGCGTCCCCCGGGGTAATCTGCGCACGCGTCGCCTAGGTTATCAATTTTTACATCATTTCAACTTATTCCGTACGATAAAACTTGATAAGATATACGTTCAAGTATCTTTCGAGATAAGCGTAGATAAATGAACAAGCTGGCCTGAACACAATATGTTGATATACGAAAAAACAAATCGTCGCGAGAAATACCCTAAATACATTGACTTTTCGATGATTTTACCCCCATTTCATCCCTTAAATCCCGGATTTCGATCCCGAACCCAAACCCGAACCCGGGATCGATGCCACACCCTCACTTTCCTTCTACTATAGTGAGTAAGAATATACAAAGTATTAGAATATATAGAGTATTAGATTATATACTGAGTAAGAATATATAAAGTATTAGAATATATAGTGAGTAAGAATATAAAGAGTATTAGAATATATAGAGTATTAGAATATATAGAGTATTAGAATATATAGAGTATTAGAATATATAGAGTATTAGAATATATAGAGTATTAGAATATAGAGATTATTAGAATATATAAATTATTAGAATATATAGACCATGTAGAATAATAGAATATGTAGAATAATATAATATGTAGAATAATAAAATATGTAGAATAACAGAATATGTAGAATAATAGAATATGTAGAATAATAGAATATGTAGAATAATAGAATATGTAGAATAATAGAATATGTGGAATAATAGAATATGTGGAATAAAAGAATATGTAGAATATGTAGAATAATAAAATATGTAGAATAATAGAATATGTAGAATATGTAGAATAATAGAATATGTATAATAATAGAATGTGTAGAATAATAGAATATGTAGAATAATAGAATATGTAGAATACTAGAATATGTAGAATAATAGAATATGTAGAATAATAGAATATGTAGAATAATACAATATGTAGAATAATAGAATATGTAGAATAATAGAATATGTAGAATAATATAATATGTAGAATAATAGAATATGTAGAATAACAGAATATGTAGAATAATAGAATATGTAGAATAATAGAATATGTGGAATAATAGAATATGTGAAATAAAAGAATATGTAGAATATGTAGAATAATAGAATATGTAGAATATGTAGAATAATAGAATATGTAGAATAATAGAATGTGTAGAATAATAGAATATGTAGAATAATTTATTATGTAGAATAACAGAATATGTAGAATAATAGAATATGTAGAATAATAGAATATGTAGAATAATAGAATATGTGGAATAAAAGAATATGTAGAATAATAGCATATGTGGAATAATAGAATATGTAGAATAATAGAATATGTAGAATAATAGAATATGTAGAATAATAGAATATGCAGATTAATAGAATATGTAGAATAATAGAATATGTAGAATAATAGAATATGTAGAATAATTGAATATGTAGAATAATATAATATGTAGAATAATAGAATATGTAGAATAACAGAATATGTAGAATAATAGAATATGTAGAATAACAGAATATGTAGAATAATAGAATATGTAGAATAATAGAATATGTAGAATAATAGAATATCTAGAATAATAGAATATGTGGAATAAAAGAATATGTAGAATAATAGAATATGTGGAATAATAGAATATGTAGAATAATAGAATATGTAGAATAATAGAATATGTAGAATAATAGAATATGTAGAATAATAGAATATGTAGAATAATATAATATGTAGAATAATATAATATGTAGAATAATAAAATATGTAGAATAACAGAATATGTAGAATAATAGAATATGTAGAATAATAGAATATGTAGAATAATAGAATATGTAGAATAATAGAATATGTGGAATAATAGAATATGTGGAATAAAAGAATATGTAGAATATGTAGAATAATAGAATATGTAGAATAATAGAATATGTAGAATAATAGAATATGTAGAATAATAGAATGTGTAGAATAATAGAATATGTAGAATAATTTAATATGTAGAATAATAGAATATGTAGAATAATAGAATAATAGAATGTGTAGAATAATAGAATATGTAGAATAATTTAATATGTAGAATAATAGAATATGTAGAATAATAGAATATGTAGAATACTAGAATATGTAGAATAATATAATATGTAGAATAATAGAATATTTAGATTGTAGAATAATAGAATATGTAGAATATGAGAATATACAGTGACTAGTTTTAATCACTATCCAATATGTTTTAAATGAAAATATTGGGTTAAAGTAACGTTAAAATGTTTAATTTAGACAAGCTGTATGTAGTAGAATTTAGTCACACAAATTTAAATTTTCAGAAATAATAATATGGTATAGTGTATTTCGTCGAGGGGTCAAAATTTCACACACTGTTAAAAAAAACAGTTTAAGAAATTATGAGATCTCGGTGGAGATATATACCAAAATTCGAAAGCAGTACGGAAATCATAGCACAAAAAAAATCTAAATTTCATGAGTTTCAGATTTCCGAAATCACCTCGATATTCAAAATGCCGTACGTAAAATACGACCCCGCATTTCATAGTTCATACTTCCTGTTTTAGAGAAACATTCAATTCGCTAGTCGTTACAGCTTATAATAACTGAGTTAAAAACTTAATAGATTAACCATTTTTAAAATTTTATCAGAGTCCTTTTAGAATTTGAAATTTCAGTTTGGTAGAATGAGGGATTTCCAAAAACGTTAGTCATAATTTATTGAAGGATAAGGTATTTTACGTGGTACAGCATTACAGAAACTTCTTAACACCTGTTTACAAAAGTGACACTTTCGCTAGAGAGGATAATTCAAAACAACAAAAACATAAAGTATAAAGAATTCGGAAATTTTAATGACTATAGACCATCATCCGTCTAATGAAAAATCACCCACACTATATCCTCAAAATTTTAGAAATTTAGTTGATAATTAAACTACGAAAATTTCCTCGCAATATTCCACGAATCTAAATGACTGAGAACGTACAGAATTTGACCTTTTAACAAGTATGTAAAAATTGTAATAAATAAGCCAGTCTTGTAGATAAAAATCGAAAAGGTTTTCCAATTTGTAAAACCGTTTCACAATTGGAATAAACAGCGGGGGGTACCTGGAAATTTGCATACGAAACTGAATCGTGATATCACCGTGTTGGAACCCCGCGCGCCAAAAGTAGAGGAGGGAGAGGAAAAAGGGGAACGAATATAAGGGTGTCCGCCTATATTTGGAAAAATCGAAGAAGGGAACACACCCACGAAAGCGTTCAAATCATTTCGGAATAACTTAACATTTAAAGCTGTCCTTGCTTTCAAATAAATAGTCGCTAACTTCGGAACGAAAGACAAAAAAAAAGTAATTCTTTATTATCTTAATTTTGAAACCCTCATGGTCACGCTGAGAAAGAATTTTAAACTGGATAGTAAACGAATTAAGTCAAAAACATATATTTTTTCAACTTGCGCTTTAGTCTTTAAAGATTACGAGGGACCTTGATTTTTTTGTTTTCGGACACAGATCTTGCAGCAAAAGTAAAATGTTGGGTTTTTTTTTTACCGAAAGGCGTTGGTTGGCTTTTAATAATTAACCGCACCCAATAAAAAAAAACGTTTTTTTAATTAAATTTCAATATTTACAAATGATATCATAAAATCAAATAGGTTTGTTAAAACTAACATTTTTTCAGTTGCTTCTGCATTTTCATTTGAAAAAACCCTACGTGTATATTGAGAAATTGTTCAGTTAGTCATTTTTCTAGTTTGAATTTTCCCGCGTATATTTGGAATCCAAGCGGAACTAAAGCAAACTAAATTTAAAATCAATAAATTTATTTTAATAATTTAATATTAAATTTGTAATATATATAAATATAAAAATATAAAGTTTATATTTTTAATAATTAAATTTAAAATAACGTTGAATTTATTAATGAAGATTATCGCGAGACAGATGTCGCTCATTACCATCTCATCGACCCCAAATTTGAAAAGGACAAAACAAGTTCCGTTTTTTCACGTCGACTTTGACGTCACGCAAGGTTCCGGGCAATAACTTTTCAAGGCCGTCTGCTTCAAATTTCTCCTTTCAAAACGTTACAATCAACTTATCTTCTTATCTTTTGAAATATTCTCCAGCCACGGCGGCGTTCATTGAGTATTCTCAGCTCGCTCTGAAAAATCTTGACCTCCGGGGGTCAGCCATTCACCAACCGTTTATCATAAGAACGCCCAGTTTGAAAAGCGATATTCAAAAACCATTAAGCGATCATTTCACCCATTTTAAAGAACTATCAGCCCTCCTCCCCTTTTATAGGACCAAACTAAAAAACAATTGCGGATAAAATCCAGAGGGGTATAATAACTTAGGAATAAGAGAAAGTTACAAAGTTGTGTTAACCACTATTTTTCAGTTAGGAAATTGTTACAATTTATTTATCAATCATTTAAACATTTTCTGACGTGTATAGATGAACTATGGTTTTCCATATCCTGTAGAGCACACAAATGAAAAATTAATTAAATATGAATTAATATTTCTAGAAAATTTCGATATTTTCAATGGCTTTATAAAACAGCCAAATTTCCTGCAACCATTTTACAGAATTACGATCACAGTTCTATAGAATTTATATATAAATTTTTGTAGCGGTCATATTTTCCATATCGAGTGCGAATTAAGGCTGGTTTTCACTAAGGCAAAAATGCTTTTAAAATTCTAAAATCTTCGTTGGTCTAAACTTAAAAAATTAATTAAAAATAAATCAACTTTGGCAAAAATAATACGACCTTAACAAAATAAAATAAATTAAAGTCTCCAAGCATTTAATAAATTAATCCAAAGATTTATTTAATGAATTTCTTAAATGTGATAAAGCTTCTTAAATTTAAGACTATATTAACACCGACATATGTTACAGCTTGGAGGTTGGATTTGATGCCAAAATCAAATAACAATATAATACATAAAAAAGATGATAAATTTATACAAAATAAATTTAAAATTACTTACAATAATTAGTACTATTTTTCATAAGCGGTCCTCCTTTTCAGAGGGCGATTAAAATTCAGAATTTTAGACAATTTTAGCGGCTACAAAAGAAAAATTATTATTTATAATATTCAGTACATATGGATAAATAAAAATCGACAAGGACCCAGACACTGTACTGTGTACATAATGGCTTTTGACTAAATTCTATTAAATTACTCCAAGAAGTATATATTATAATCTCTTAGAGAAAAGTGTCCCTAAATCTATGTTCCTATATCTTTATTGTTATTCAATTATAGTATGATTTTCTAAAACTAATTCCAAAAAATTTTAAATAAAAGTTTCGCTACTTCATGGTTTAGTTAAAATTATTTATTATACAACTCCCCGTGGTCCTTCTCCAACGATAATGTTTATAATAAATGAATTTAACCAAACCATGAAGTAGTGTAACTTTTATTTAAAATTTCTAGGAATTAGTTACAGTAGACCATGGTAAAAGAAGAAAATATATACGATTTCTAAAACTATTTCATACGGTTTATAAATATTTTATATTTTTTCAATATGTTTTTGTTTATTTATAATAAATATGCTTGCGGAATGTAATTTTCAAATTTAAAGCAAGTGGCGGCTTTATAAAAAAAGTTAAAAAAAGTTTACAAAAATGCTTCTAGGTGGCAGCGCCGTACGGGACTCGACGCGAAATGAGAGTTGTCTGCCACCTATTGGCTTCCCAAAACCACGTGTTTAATCATTTAATATTCACGTGATTCCGAAAAGACAATCAACGCGAGAAGATCCCAATCTGCCACACCTTTTAAGCTAGATTTTGATGCTTACTCAACTTGTTTTGATTATAACGCTAACGACATCTAGTGCGAGTGAATGCCACTAGACACGAGCCACCACTTGCATTAAAACACCCTTTACAATTTGAGCCATAATGTACTTCCAAGGCCTGGCAGAAAAAATATCGTTAATTTAAAACTGCCTAGAACTTGCGGAGGTACTAATTTATTTTCTACGTCTTAGATGAGATATATTAAGTAAGATTATTAAGTGAGATTAAATTACAACTTCCACTAAACTGTTAAAGAAAAACCACACTTTGAGAATTCAGTTATGATAATTTGTGGCCCTCTGGTATCACGAAATATTACGAATGTTACGTAATCTGAAGGAAATGTTTGACGTCAACTTTCACCGTCGCGGCGATTTTGCCCCAGTGAAAAACCCGCTTAATTCCTTTTACTTGTAAAAGGCGTATAACGAGCCGCCTTCGCGAGCGAAGTATTTGCCAATAACGATAGCCCGCCTTATAACAATCCTCTAAAATTAATTTACATATCATAACAAGCTAATTAAGAGGAGAAAAAGACGAAAGTAACGATGGAATTTCGCGGCAAAGTTGGATAATTAAACATGATAACGAAAAATATGGAGAAACTGTCTGAATCAGGCCAAGGTTCGCTTGTATAGATTCGCGATGTTGGAATTTCCCCAATAAATCCGAGATCTTCGTCGAATAATATTCGCCCCCCCCCCACCCCACCACCCCGGAGCCGATTGGAGAATAAAAGACTCAACTCTTTTGTCAGAAAATGAATTATTTAGTTTCCACTCCGGTCATTATCTACACATCTCGCGAAAACCCTTTTTACACACAATCCAAGGGATTTGTGTGTATTGGTTTCACGTTTAGTGTAGCTGATGCCGCCGATGCCGCCGTGTCGCGCGTAACTCTTTACTACATTTACCGGCCTCGGTATCCCAATTGGCGAAACTATAAAATAAATTTGGTCTTAACTAACTTGCTAAAATGGGAAAACAAAATCACGTGACTACCATATCACAGCCAACTTCGATTCGGTAACTCGTGTTCCTAGTTGGCCGTGCGACGGTAAGGAAAAAATTATTCCTTCGAGATACTGCAGACAGCTAATTAACTTACACTTTTCTATTACAAAATGTTCTAAACAATAATAATAATTAGATAATTTAGATGAACCGATCAAAATTTAAACCGCTATTAGCAAAATAAAATATATAATAGTTCGTAATTCTTAGGATAGATGGCGTTTTCGTTCTCCACAAAGTCACGTGACTACCATCTTTTCAGCCCCCTGGACTTCATAGTTTCGCCTATATATATATTTTTTTTTTAAATTTGAGCCCAAGAAGATAACAATTTTTCTATTTAAGTGGTTTTTCGCGATTTTCGACTTTAAATCTACATATTTTTTTAAAATTCAGACCGATTTGGTTGAAAATTATATTATTAGTTACTACTGATCATTTCGGAACTACGTTTTCGGTTTCATTATGAAATTTTAATTTGAAGTGAGATTTATGGCCAATTCGCGGGATCGCGTAACCCGCGTACGCGCTATTGTGATATTTGAATTTCGTACCATTTGATACTAGCGCCATCTAACTCCAAAAAATATGCTTCCTTATTTCCAAAACCAGGTAACTCGAAAAATTCGATTTCTCTAAAAATTAATTTAAATGAACGTTTTCGCGTTTCGCTACCTTATTTCCCAAACCCGGTAACTCGAAAAATTCACTTTCGATAAAATTCCTCTTGGGTACCGAGCACTATACAAGATGATTGAAAATTTGTTTTAAAAATAAAGTCATAACATCGAGGGAATGTGTGTACTTAAATGTCCGTGACATCTTGTTTCTTATTAAAGGGAGGAAATAACAGCGTCTATTGTTGCACCTGGTGAAGTTGCTCTTTTAATGAGTAGCCGAGAAAAGGCGTGAAGGAATGCCGTCAAATATTCAAGTGCAACTAGCTTCGACAGAGAAATACACAATAGGTTCTGGCTATGCCATTCGAATTGAGTCAATATTTGTTAAAAGAGAACTGTGGAACTAGTTTTAAATGTGTCGAGAAAACAATTATCACTCTCGATACCTCTACTATTGTTTCAAAAATCTTGGAAAGCTTTAAATAATTAATTACATAGTGTACGGCTAAGTTCATTAAAAGGGATACGCTGCTAGCTTTAGTATCGATTTCAACAGATAGATGTCGCTAGAGAAAGTGGAGATTCTTCGGAACCAGGAAAGTTTTAAGAGATTTCACTGTTATAAGATATCCAATAAAGAATCGGTAACTGTGTTTAGAATTTTCGTTTTCTTCGAATTTCTAATGATCAATTAGAAAATTTGAAACTGATAGTAATTTATCGGTTTTGAGATAAGTAATATCTCAGTTAATTGTTCACACTTAAGATTTAACTTTTAAAAGCTGGAGGGTAAGATCGACCAGAGATAAAATAGAGAAAAAGGTCTAGACTGACGACAGCCTCGGCAATGTTTTGGAAGCTCAAAATTTCCCCAAGTATCAAGTCTAGCAATAACAGAAAACGCACCAATATCTTAGATGTAATCTTTCACAAGTGCCTTGTACGCTTTTTTTTTTCAATTTCTTGTTAACATTTGTAGAAACTGTTTTTCAAATTTAAATGTTATATAAAAAGGTTTTAACAAATAACAACTTGTACACAGCGCAAATTATGAATTGTATAATTTAATAAATATTGGACTATTTTCAAGGTCTAAGGCTTTAATGCAATAAACTTTGCGCAATACAAAGAACTCGAGGCAAATCTTCGGGCTGAACTCTAATTAGCGTGGGAAGAAATGAACAATAGTCGTAACCGAAAGATGGCCATATTTTAAAGACGAGAACGACCTTTAGCTCTTTTTCCGAGAAGCGATACGAAATTATTAATTAGGCAGAAATGTCCCAGCAACCCGTAATTACCCCTAAAATTGGCTCCAGAAATCTGTCCCGGGATTAAATTTTAAAAAATACATTAAGAGAACCCTTCTTATATTCAGTGGACCCTCGGGGCTATTTCTTCGCAACTGTACAGGGTGACTCCGAGCATGACAAATTTTGAAATTTTTATACATTATGACAATATTGGTGTTAATAAATAAAAACACTAATATTCCATATGAAAACAATAAAAAAATATATACAGTTATTCCTTACATTAAAAATATATCCGAAAAAGTAGGAAATACACTAAGTTAATGCAAAACTAAACCTGTTTTTAAACCATGCAATAAAATTAGTAATACTCTAGCCCCGAAAAAAGACAAAATCCCTATCACCGAAAGCTACGGTGTTTACAAAATTCCATGTATATGTAAGGGTGCTTATATTGGTCAAACAAAGCGCAATTTTAAATTCCGACTAAACGAACATAAAAATGATGTACAAAATAATAAAACCCACTCATCTGCTTTAGCTGAACATATAAAAAATAACCCCTGCCATTCTATACTATTTGATAACTATGTAAAACTTAACTTCAGAGAATCTCTCGAAATTTTATACCATAAAAAAACCAAATTAATTTTCAATCGTGACGAAGGTCCAAATAATTTTTTAGCCACATTGTGGAAATTGTAACCGAGTTTCGCTTATCTCACTTCACACCCGATGATGCTACCGAACGGCAGCGAAACTAGTCGTGACCAACATTTTTAAATAAAATGTTTTCACAAAATTTTTACTATGCAAAAGTGGTTGTTTTTATTTTATTTTAATTTAATTATGACAATAACTAGTGCGATAGTTAAATCTGAAAAATTTAAAACAAATCCCAATTTATTGGTTTTTATCGCGGTGCATCGAAAACGAATCAAAATCGTTGGTTCCATCGAATAAAATATATTTGTTCCTTCGAAACTTTAAATGTAATCGTCGAAATTATATATTTATTTTTTCCATTTTCAATTTTATCTTTAATATTTCAAAATTCATCGGTGGTTATTGGAGATAATTAAGACACCCTGTATAAATTCTGGTGCTTATGTCCTTGGCAATGCGCGATTGAATCGTGACTCAGCTGACAAATGAGACAAAAATTGCATCAGCCTCACCCCGCCTTTGTCAGAACTGTCAGATCAGCCTCTAAAAATACGAAGGCGCTAAGACACCAACAGTAAATAAATTCCTCCGTTGCTAGGGACAACCGCTTTACGTAACCCCGACGCTTTTATTTTGGCGATCTAGCAATTGTTTATTAATTCGCCTTTCATAGGAATTTAATTGGAGTGAGATTTTTTGGCTCCCTTTTATAACTCAAGCCGGGTTAGTTCGGATCTCAAGGTCCGAGACTCGATTGAATACAAATACCCGAATGTCGGCACGCCCTACCCGCTAAGGTAGGTATCTTAGATACGCGTACCAGACCCTGTCAGAGATCGCTGAGGAAATGTCACGCCAAAAAAAAACTATCTACTTTTTGGCCCCGAGCTTCGAAACCGCGACAGCTTAGAACGCGTTCTCTCAAATCAGACTTTGTCTGACTTCGTACATAATTGACTATGGAATTTGTCAATTCTCCTTGATAGTTATAGTTAGGAGTGTCCCTACTGCCATCTTAACTCGGTCCAGTTTAGGCTCGGGTAACGGGACTGATGTTCACGTGAAGAGCGCGTGGCAAAAGAGCGCCTAAGATGGTTATTTTTTTCTGGCTTTTCAAAAACGTTATAATTACCGTAGCGTACCTAACGGAAACCGCGTAAAAAAGTGGTCTATTTTTTCGCTCTAATACCAGGATACCGCAACTTTTTTCGGCGGACTATTTTAAATATATTAGAATTAATCATGTAAAGGCGATAAAAATTTCACGGATCATTTAGAAAATGTTGCGGACAAATTTAAAAAGATGTCGAGAAATTCGTAGGCAAAACCTGCTACCGCTTAAATTGGCGAGTAATGGTCCATTGAGTTGGCCGACGCGACAAACAATCTAACACACACCTCGACGATAATGTACCGTATTCTAATGAATTGTTAGCCAATATCTCAGTCAAGGATAGTGCCTACTATTTGTTTCGAATTAAGCAAAATACCGAATTAGTACCAGGACAAAAATTGCCGTACAACTTTTCAGGCTAACAGTGGAAGAATTTCGCAACGTGACATTCTAAAAACTTAATATTTAGCGTTAATCTTAATTAAATCTGCAAATATTTTGAACGGGCTGGAGACGACGGTTTCACTTTTTGACGACAACGGCCCGCGGGGGTCTGCGTAAAGTAGAATTATTTTTGAAGGTCTTTTCGATCTGTCCAGCGTGGCGGCGAACCCAAAGAAATGTGGGAAGCTAATCACTCTTCAAGCTGATTGAGGGGAGATTTAATTTAGGGCTATAAAAAAGTGAGCACGCGTATATGGAAGAAAAATGTTTCTCATATTTAATTTGTAACTATATAAGGTTTAGGGCAACGATGATGTCACGCCACCTCTCCTGTTTTTTTTTTGAAATTTAAAGTGCGCATTTTTAGAGTCGCTAGACCACACTTTGCGATAGGCGTAGGCCCCTTCGAAAAGGGTTGGAAGCTATTTTTTAACACTTTACCAAAAAAATTGGTCTAACTCATGTCGGATGACGTTTTCAAGGATTTTTCGTAATTAATGGACTCTTAAATTGAAAGATTCGATCAACTCGTGTCCCGAATCAAGCGCTATTTGCCCCAATTTCAAAAAATTAGAATTTAAATGTGGTACGGAGAGATATTTTTGAGTACGTTTGAATTAACATAACTCGAGCTTCTAGCGAGATCAAAAGTTTACATTTGGAGGAAAATTAAATTAATTTTGTATAATTGGGCTATAACTAACAATTGTAAGTGGTGTTCCAATAAATAGCTGTTACAGAATGTAAAATTTTTAAATAAATCTACAGTTTATATATCAATAAGATTAAATCGTTATTTAATGGGTGTCTTATTAATTAATTAATTCATAATAAATATAGTGAATCGTTCACGGGTCAAGTCAGTGGCCATCGCTCAAAATCGGGCCTAATACGTGCCAAATTACCCTACGAAATTTTTATAAAAATCCAAATTTCTAGATTTTCTCTCAGATACGGAAAATATTTGAAAGAAAACTCGAGATTTTAAAAATAAATCTAAACAAACAACAATACCCAAACCCCTGGACAAGGCGTCAACGATGAAAAGAGACAAACAGTGATATTTCACGTTAAAATAAAGTCCACAAAACTCCTCAAATACGCGAGGATTTTAATATCAGTTACGCTATCATTTGAGCGTCAATTTCTTATCTGAAAGGCGATTATCGCCAACCGGGGATTAAATGAAAATCTGACGAAAGTGATTTTACGAAAGCCATCAATATCTTTAACACCTTCTGACGTTTCTGGCAGCTATTTAAAATGGATTAAGTTCTTTAAAAACTTAACAAGGGAGGGGGGAGGAGAAATATAATATTCCCGTATAAACAAGAACTCGCCTTCTCAAACTACTAGTGTTATCGAACTTTTACGTTGTTCGAGGTAAAAACTGAAAATATGTTCGGATAAGAATCTTATCTTCGTACGCATCGTGTAAATAAAATAACTGGTGCAATTTAACGAAATATATTCCAGGGCTCAACTCTTTAAAGAATCCCGGGAGATCTGTTTCAAGGAAAAACATTTAAAGCCGATATGAAATATTTGTACCCCCCTTTTCAATCTCTATGGCAATAATTCGAGTTCCTCCCCTTTAGGTAATCTGTTTCTTTTCACTCCCTTCGCCGAAGTTTGCGGATCCCGAAACGGATAAACCAGAGCCGCTCCACCCCGATTTTATGAAAGCTCCAAAGTTGATGTCCTTCGTGCTCAATTCCCAACGAACGAAACCCCCTTCACGCGCGCCCAGTTACGACAATTACCGAGTAGTTGGCTCTAAAACGGGGGATACGCTGGACATTTTTAGTCTCCTCGCTATCCGGTAAACTCGACACCCTAACAATCGCCGGGGTTCATGGTCAAACGTACACGCTATGAAAGATATTTGAAATATGGTCATTCTTAAATGACAGCGCGTGGGAAGGATACGGTAAAGGATTTGCGATACATATGTCATATGAAATATTTGAATATTTACCTTCTAAAATAATCTAATGTATTTTTCCGTATCAGAAATATATCACATATCAATAAGTGTTCGATTTTCTATACTACTACTGTTATTTGCTTATTAATGCTGCTTGGGAGAAAACATAATTCCAAATACGTCATATTCATTTTCAAATACGGGAATATACGATTTTTATATTAAGTTCATATCAAAAGGTTGTCTAATATTTACATTCGATATAGTCAGGCGATACATTTTAAGCCTTGATGCCGTTTTGCAGAAAAACTACGTTCATTGTAAACTGCCTCCAACCTACGAATACTTGAGTTATATTTATGTTATATACTTTTGACGATTGTGACAAAGGGATTATGTATACGACTAAATTTTTCTGTAAGTAGAACTATTTCAAACAATTGCGAATTGGAATTTTTGATTTTCAAACTTTGTAGAGATATGATTAGTGTAAGAAGAGACCCCGCCTCGGCTTTGAACTCTCGCATTGTTTACTAGATCCGCAGATTCGAATAACATCGCATTCCAAAGTTTAAACTGACATATTCTAATTATTATTTTCCTTAATACGTCATTACGAACGTAATACCATTAAAAACCATTAAATAAGGAGGGCATCAATTAGAAACCATTGACGAAATAACTATCATTTTCTACATCTTTTAACTCGTACTTCGAGGGATCGCTGTAACAAATTGTAAGCCTACAATTAGGAATCATTTTGCTCCGCAAACAATAGCTAAATGTATTACATCGGTCGCGACTTTGTGGAACTTAGCAGTATTTTACCGCGATACTTATTCGGTGTAACACGTCCGCAATTATCATATCTGGGCTTGTATTTCGGGCGTATTAATTATCTTTGATCATTTTCGCGAACCATACCGAATTATTAATAATAGAGTCGCAGCGCCGTTTTGTCTTCGCGCCAAATCAAATTCGATAGCTTAAATTCTTCGAAAACCCAAAGGATTAAAATCCTATATCCCGTTTCTGGGACCAAGTCGCGGGAAATTTAAGAATAATGAAAAACTAGTCGAGACTGAGAGACTGAAAACGCGCGGTTTACTCGGCAACGCGTCGGAAGCGGGGACGAAGGTTCACCTCGTTCACGCTCCACAGCCGTGTCCCCGCATTCGACTGCGCTGCCTGGTTAGCGGAGACGCAATTACCGAGGGCGGGACCACGGAGGAAGATAGATAGAGCCGAGGACGGAGAGGGGGGGGGGGACGAAGAAACTTTCTCTCGAGCACCGAGGTACTTGGTCTTCAGTGGCAGCTTGACTGCGCACCACGAAAGGAGACCACTCGCCGAACAGACCGGAGCTAGCAATTGGGACACTGGGGTTCACACTAACGCGCCATTTCCAGAATTCCAATCCAGAACGCCGAGGAATCTAAAGTCCGTCGATGTTCGACAAGTCTAGTTGACCGTTCGATTAAAACAATTGCAATCCGTCGAAATAGCTAAATCCGTTGTTTAGTTGACTCTAATCCGTTTCGACGCATTTTTGTCAAACTGGACGCGAGTTAGAAGTTCAAGTTCGTACTCCAATCAAGTGGTGGTCAAGCGATTTTCACTATAAGTCGAGTAAAAACGAATCATTCGCAGTAACCGTAAAAACGCCAAGCTCATCAATCAATCAGTCCAGAGTTAAAATCGAAGATGTTACGCGTTTTGTGATATCGAGACACGGGAATATTTTCGATTGCGGTGGAAGCCAAATCTGAACGGTGTCAAATTGCAGAAATATCGTTCAACATGGTTTTCGCCCTTGTCGCTGCCGGCTCTCAAACTCGGGTAAGTCATACCAGGCCCAGATAACAAAATAAATGAGAAGCGTGGCTTACAAACGAGCGAAGACGCCGCTGGGCTCCCGGCGCCACAATCGAGAGAGCGTGTTTTGGAGGGTTTTTTTTAACAATATTATTACTGTTAATTTTTTTATAACGTTTCCGCGCGCGTGCAATTTCTTTTGTTGAAAGGTTCGTGGGGTGGCAAGATAAAATATTTCGTATACAGATTAGCCACAAAAAAATGGTTGTAAAATCCACGGCGATTATGCTCTAGTTTTCAAAAACGTATATAATTCTCGTTACGCGGTTTATTACTGGCTTTTTTTTAAAAAAAAAGCTAACGAAATAAACGGGTCATTCTGAAAAATAAAAGCGTGGAATTCTCGATACGATTTGAAAATGGTCGAGAGTAAAAGGGAAGCGAAGTCAAACGAGTTTGCAAAAGATAATCAATGTGGAAAGAACGAAATATTTTTGAGTAATTGAGCGGGTCTCGATCAAGGTGCTGGGCGAATATGTAGGCCCTCTACTATAATATATCTATCCACGCGTTCCGAAAA
Source organism: Leiobunum rupestre (assembly GCF_980474605.1). Taxonomy (NCBI): domain Eukaryota; kingdom Metazoa; phylum Arthropoda; class Arachnida; order Opiliones; family Sclerosomatidae; genus Leiobunum; species Leiobunum rupestre. The sequence goes on along the minus strand of NC_143391.1, from coordinate 27,456,125 downwards.
CGGGATTTTGCATATTTGACATTACGTTAATACGTCTTTGCGAAAATTTTAAGGTGCGTTTAAAAATAATTTAAATAGTCGCCTATTCCGAGTGTAATTATTTTTTCTAAAATTTCAAGGATTTGGTTTAGTTTTTTCTCTTCCCAATTCGTTCGGGAGCTTAGCGGCCGAGACATTATGTAGAAAACTACGTTAAAAAGACAACTTTTTACGGTTGTTTATTAAAGCTTATTTCGTTGTTCTAACAATGGCGGGGAAACGGTAAAGTTTGCGAGCCGCCGCGATCGTACCTACTTCGATGTAAAGCGTCTCTTAAGGAATATAATGAAAGTTCTCCAAACGCACCTCCCATAGCGGAAAATATTAGCGACTGTTTGAAGGTCACTTCGATTAATATCCGTTAATTCTAAATGTCCCGTAACATTTTCCTATCACCCAAAATGACAAGAAATTAAATGGGCGGAGTCAACGTAAGCGGTTGAATTAATTTATTCAAATAGGGGGAGGAAAATAAGGGTAACGCTACGTATATTTTATAAAACCTTAATTTTAATAAAAAAATATAAAAAATATATGACCGACCTAAAATAATTTAAACGGGGAACTTCCTTTAAATGGGTTACGTCGAAATATGATTTTAATATGGTCATTAATATGTTCGTAAGCGAGGGCGAACGGCTTCCTCGTTTGTGCCTTTTTTGACGTCAGATTAAAAGAACCGGAGCTAAAAACAACCTCCCTCGACTTTAAGACTACACAAATAAGTACGTAACAGCCATGACATTGAACTTTTAACTACACGTGTTCCAACTTTCGCGAGTATTTCGTTTCGGTACTTGGAAAGACGCTTGTACGCCCTTTATTTTAGGAATCGTACGTGGGTAAATCCAGAATGTCGGAAACGAAGACGTACATCGACGGCGGGGGAAACCCGTCGGGTCTCGGGTTAGCTGATAGTTCAAAGAACGAAAGAGAGGATAAAGACTCTGCCACGATTCAATGTCAGATCGGTATTTGGGAAAGGTGAACGCCTCTCTTACGAAACAAAGTGTCTTAAATAGACGCTAACGCCCCCTACCTTTCGCCTACGCTAACGGAAGGGAAAAACGCCGAAATTGTTCCGGTACTTGTATCTCGGAACTATAATTACAAAGTGTCTCTTAGATCGTAGCCGCCTACGCGTATCTTTTTGAAGTATTCGAAATGACTTTAGCTCATAGTATGGTATATTTCGCAGGTCAACCCACTGTCTTTAATCTCCGCTGTTATTTTGACGTTGTTCGTGTCCGGATCCGTCGGACTTCCCGTGCCCATCGGGGCGCCTGACCTTCCTATCAACACGCCTACGTCCGTGGTACTTAGGCAAGGACACTCAATTACGGAAGAAGCTATCAGACAGGAAATCGATTCAGACACGCTAAGGCTACTGTCCTTCGCCAAACCGAATCGAATTCTGAGCCATCTTGGTATCCGTGGATCTCTCGGTGAAGGTAAATCCAAAATCTCCTAAAACTTTGATTTTTAATAGCAACATATTAACCTTGGTTTTTCCCGTCCTTCTAGCTTCTTTGGTTTTGAACCGACGCCCAGCTAACGGCGAGCGTCAAGACCTCCAATCACCCTTCGTTTTTCCCAATGAAGAGGCCAACAACCAATCACCACCCAGCGATTCTTCCAAGGAGGCCTCGATTGACTCCACTCACCCATTCGGAGCGGTTCGAGCGACGGGTCAGCACCAGGGTTCTGTCCAGGAGGCTGGACAGCAATTCCCATCTCATCAACCAACGGTGCAACAATTCGGAGCCGCGCAAGAGGGCGGACCGCAATTCGGATCTGTCCAGGAAACTGGACAACCACCGGGTCATCAATTTGGCTCTGTCCAAACAACGGGACAACAAATCGGATCGATTCAGGAGGCTGGACAGCAATTCGCCACTGACCAGCAACAAGGCCATCAATTTGGTTCAGTCCAAGCAACGGGTCAGCAAATCGGATCCGCGCAAGAGGCGGCTCATCAATTCGTAAATGGGCAGACGCAGTTCGGCTCCGCACAAGGAACGGTATCGCCTTTCGGAACCGTTCAAACAACGGAACATCCTTCGAAAACAACCGAACTACCATTGAGGACGTCTCCCGACAAGCTGCTAGAAGAATTGATGACCTATGGTCGAGGAAACAAAACAGCGGAGGAAGTCGAGGAAAGCTACAAGCTCGGCTACAGCGTCGACGAAGGGACGCAAAAACGATTTCGATACGAAGAGAAGACACCGGAAGGACTTATCGTGGGAGAGTTTGGAATTCACAAAGGAAACGGAGACGGAATAATCCGCGGAGTTCGTTACACCGCCGAGGCCGGAGTACACCCTAAAGTTCTTTACGAAGCCTTGGTCAAGTTTCTATCATTATAACGATAAAAACGGAAAAATATCTCTAGCCCGAATCGAGTGATGTATCTAGTAAGGTACTAAGTTTACTGTCGAGTCCTAGCGGATAGACATTTCAACCGAGACCCGGTTGTAGGTTTTCCGTTACTCCGCTGTAACATATAGTACTGAACCGTACGCGTGTTAGCCCTTGACTGAAATTATTTATTGTTGAATTAGTTAGGGGTTAATTCCTTCATATGCTTTGGTAAAATTCGTGAGCTTGAGATATAAGTTAGGTACCCCCGCGGATCTACCTACCGAGTCATTTAACTAAAGAGCTTTAAATCGAAAACTTTTCTACTACACACAACACACGGCCGAAACGGGCTTTTGGTTTCCCACGCGACTTAAACTCTCCACGGTCTGTTCACGATTATCATTACAAATAACTATAACTTCATCCGTAAACCTTAATAAATTAAGAGTTTAGGAGTACAGGCACATTCCTCATTTAGTTAACTGGCGTAACTAAAAAGACACTAATTCTCTCTATCCATAATCAAATGAGATATTACCGAAGAGCGTTTAAATATTTTTGAACATTAAAAAAAAAGAGTGCCAATACACACCGAGTGCTTTCATTACTAGATTAACCAATATTTTGTTGTATTTCGAGTAAATTTAGAATATTTACCGTTTGGAAAAAGTGAGTTGGATCCTAGGCGGTAAATGCTCCATTTGGAGTTTTAATTAAAGGTCTTACCTTTTTAACGAGTCGAGACATTATTGTAAAATGTATATAGAGACACGCTAATTGAAATATATAGGTCGTATTTTTTGTAAATACTATAATTATATTACATTTTTTTCCCCGTTGTTGTCGTAAATAAAAACAAATATTACCAAAGTGTCGTTTCATTTGTTATGATTTAACATCATTTGTGGGAGATAAATCCGGAAAAAAAGTGAAGGGCGTTCCGCCCATTTGTCCGTAATTTAACTTCGGATATGTCCCACTCGTTTACGACACGATATATTGTTTAGAATACTGGCCTACTTTCGATCGCGAGTGTCGCCTTCACGGAATTTTGAACACGAAAGAGATGCAATACGCTTCAACGATTCTACGGTTTGTTGATTGAACGGGTTCTCTCTTGCAAAATACCCAAATAAGTTACGACCCGAAAGGTTAAAATCTGTATAAAAAAGAACCAAACGCGCCTGGAAAAACGTTTTTGGCACCAGAATCATCCGTCGACCGAGTTTCAGTACGTCCCATATATCCGGGCAAAGACTAGTAAACTAGTCATTCTAGACCACGTACCCCATATTAATATTCAAAAGGTAGGTCTCACCCTCTACCTCCCTCCTCGACTTTAGAGTCTCACGCGAATTGAAACTGCCGAACGTTTACTTCTAGCCGCGAGCGAACGCTATCGAACTTAGGTAGTACGTCTCCTACCGCTCCATTGTGGCACCGTGATCCTGCGAGTAATATACGTGAGTATCTAAGACCGGCTATTACGTAGGATCGAAATTCCAGCGGTTTCGGTAAAAGAAATCACGACGAAAGAGGAACTACTTTTTAAGTATACTAAAGAAAGAGTTTCGAGATTGTGGGGGTCAATATTGGTAAGTGAAATGATTAGCCTGAGGTTCCTTATCGATGCCAAGCACGTTTCTCAATGATATTTTTTCTTCTTTTTGATTTCCCCCATAGCTTTATTCTATCTACGATAGCGCCTTGTAATCGAAGAGCAAACGTGTCAAAGATCGACTCTCGGGACGAGCGCCGCGGCTGTTGCCCGAACAGAAACTGAAAGATGTTGATTCTAGCCACATCGTTCGCTGTCTCAATCATTTTGCTTTTCGTCTCGTCCTCGTCCGGTATCAAACGTCCCCATATTGTCGTCGTAGTGGCTGATGATTTGGTTCGTTATTTATATTAATTAAGCTATAATTACCACATATTAAATATATATTTAATACAAACAGGGCTGGAATGACGTCAGTTTTCACGGATCCCCGCAAATACCCACGCCGAACATCGACGCCTTGGCGGCCGATGGATTGGTTCTGGACAATTATTACGTGCAGCCCTTGTGTACGCCGTCGAGAGCCGCCCTTATGAGCGGATACTATCCTATACATACTGGTAATTATCAAAATTATTTCTTTCGCAACTAGTTTTAATATTTGTCTTTCTCAACCAGGGCTACAGAGTTCGGTGACTCTAGGTTCCTCCAATAAATCTCTGCCTTTGAAATTCACTATTCTCCCGCAGTATTTGAAGCGACTAGGATACTCGACGCACGCGGTTGGGAAGGTTGGCGATAAATAAATAACTAAATACTTTGAGACGAGTTTTTTAATTAATAAATTAAAATTTTAGTGGCATTTGGGCCATCACAAGAAAGAGTTTACACCGAAGTACCGAGGATTCGATTCTTTTTTTGGATCTTACTTGGGTTACGGAGACTATTACGACCACACGACGTCAGAGGTAATTTCGGTTTTTGAGATTTTTGTACGAAGGTATAACCCTTTTCATTTTTAACAGGGACCTTATTGGGGTTTTGACCTCCATGACAACATGGAACCAGCCTGGAACGAATCCGGCCAATACGTCACCGAATTGTTCACCAGTAAAGCCGTCAATATCATAAAGAGACACGACACATCGAACGTATGTTTAGGAATAAATATTGAAATTGACGATAATACTAAATGTCCTCTTTTTAACTTATCACAGCCTCTTTTCCTTTACTTGGCTCATAGAGCCGTTCATTTTGGAAACTTCTACGGGCGACTCTCCGCCCCTGTAAAGTACACTAAAGAACTACCCCATATCAGAAGTATCAACAGGCGACTTTTCGGCGGTTGGTTATACTAAACACTTATCACTAAAACTGGGACTAATGTCTTTGGTATTTGAATCTATAGGTATGGTTACGGCCCTGGACGAGTCAGTGGGACAAGTATTCCAAGCGTTGAACGAAAAAGAGATGCTTCGGAACACCATCGTCTTGTTTACCAGCGACAATGGCGGGGACGTGATGGGCACCCTGAAAGGCACTCTACAAAACATATCTTCAAACTGGCCTTTGAGAGGCGGTAAGATGTCGCTGTGGCAAGGAGGCGTCAAAGGAGTCGGTATACTTTGGAACGGGTTGAAGATTCCAGAAAGATCTGTCCAGAAGCAAATGGCGGTACGACGCCAACTACTTCACATTTCTGACTGGTTACCCACTCTGTACCACGCCGCGGGTAAGCTAAACGGGACTATTATGATCTACAGTTACAAGAGCCACGTAGCTTCCAACGCGAGAAGCTAATAAACTGCTAGATTTTCGTCTGTTAAGATTGGGGTTTGTGTTTGATAATATTAAATCATCCGCTTAGAAGACAAAATCCAGCAATTTATGAACTCGCGTTGATGGCTACGTTGCTTTATATAACCTGAAAAACCAAATTACATTAGAACATAAGCACCATAAGTATGACAATTATACAAAATTATCACCGAATTGATTTTCAGAGCTCTTGCGTTATTACCGTTTAGCTCTCAGCGTAGAGTCCGTTAGTGTCCAAAATACGCGAGTTCTAATGTCAAACTTCCCCTAGATTCGTATTTTTAATGTGACTTTTTGAGAGGCCTAGAGTTCTATATATTATAAAAATTTATCATTTTAAATGTAAGAATTTATAAATGAAGGCTTTCTAAAAATTCGAAGAAACCGTAGGAGTGGAAATACTTTCGGTAGGCTTAAGTCTTTAAGCCACATTTATTGGTCTAGTTATTCGCAGACTACACAGAGACAATTATACGAAGTTGAAAATTGGACTTCAAAATATTCCCCGTCGCTGCCGCCACCGAACGATTTTGACCGGCGCTCCACCGAAGGTTTATAATATTATTTAACAGGACTACCAGATTTTCCGTTGATATCAGTCTCTTTGAAGCTTTAACAAAAATTTTGTTATTTCTTTATCACATTTCAATTATTACTTTGGTACTGCAAATATAAGTTTATTTTCTACGAAATTTCATATACACGCCGCGCCACGCCTACACCGCGTTAAATTTTGGTTCTACGCCTCGGGGTCTACTTTAAAATACTTAAAAACAGCCATACTAACCGATTTTAAATTGTCTATCTCCATAAAATCATTAAAAAAATGACGTGCTCGGTTAGAAAAGGAGCATTAAAACAATATTCAGTGTCATACTTTTGGTCCTAATGTTACTTATGATTAGAATTATAGTATATATCAAGATGTATAATCCACTTGAAACCTGTTAAGGTGGTAATATCGAAGATTTAGGCAGTATCGACGGGTTCAACATGTGGGATTCCTTAATGAGGAACCAGCATTCTCCCAGGAGAGAGATCCTGCTGAATATCGACCCACAGCTCGGAGATTCCGGAATTTTAGCGAGAAATTACAAATTTTTAAAATTGAATTTTTCCCAGGGAATGAAATGGTACGTTACAGCATATATATGTAATATATTTAAAATATTTAATACATTTAATATATGTAATATATTTAATACATTTAATATATGTAATATATTTAATACATTTAATATACGTAATATATTTAATATATTTAATACATTTAATGTACGTAATATATTTAATACATTTAATATACGTAATATATTTAATATTTAATACATTTAATATACGTAATATATTTAATATTTAATATACGTAATATATTTAATATTTAATACATTTAATATACGTAATATATTTAATACATTTAATATACGTAATATATTTAATATTTAATACATTTAATATACGTAATATATTTAATATTTAATATACGTAATATATTTAATATTTAATATACGTAATATATTTAATATTTAATACATTTAATATACGTAATATATTTAAAACATTTAATGTACGTAATATATTTAATATATTTAATACATTTAATTTACGTAATATATTTAATATATTTAATACATTTAATATACGTAATATATTTAAAACATTTAATGTACGTAATATATTTAATATATTTAATACATTTAATTTACGTAATATATTTAATATATTTAATACATTTAATTTACGTAATATATTTAATATATTTAATACATTTAATATACGTAATATATTTAATACATTTAATGTACGTAATATATTTAATACATGTAATGTACGTAATATATTTAATACATTTAATGTACGTAATATATTTAATACATTTAATGTACGTAATATATTTAATACATTTAATGTACGTAATATATTTAATACATTTAATGTACGTAATATATTTAATACATTTAATGTACGTAATATATTTAATACATTTAATACATTTAATATACGTAATATATTTAATACATTTAATGTACGTAATATATTTAATATATTTAATACATTTAATTTACGTAATATATTTAATATATTTAATACATTTAATATACGTAATATATTTAATATATTTAATACACGTTATATTTAATACATTTAATGTACGTAATATATTTAATACATTTAATGTACGTAATATATTTAATACATTTAATGTACGTAATATATTTAATACATTTAATGTACGTAATATATTTAATACATTTAATGTACGTAATATATTTAATACATTTAATGTACGTAATATATTTAATACATTTAATACATTTAATTTACGTAATATATTTAATATATTTAATACATTTAATATACGTAATATATTTAATATATTTAATACACGTTATATTTAATACATTTAATGTACGTAATATATTTAATACATGTAATGTACGTAATATATTTAATACATTTAATGTACGTAATATATTTAATACATGTAATGTACGTAATATAATTAATACATTTAATGTACGTAATATATTTAATATGTGTAATATATTTAAAATGTGTAATATATTTAAAATGTGTAATATATTTAAAATGTGTAATATATTTAAAATGTGTAATATATTTAAAATGTGTAATATATTTAAAATGTGTAATATATTTAAAATGTGTAATACATTTAAAATGTGTAATACATTTAAAATGTGTAATACATTTAAAATGTGTAATACATTTAATATGTGTAATACATTTAATATGTGTAATACATTTAATATGTGTAATACATTTAATATGTGTAATACATTTAATATATAATCAAGAATGGATCTATTTATATCTAGAGATAATGTTTATATTCCGTCAGTCGGAACACATCATGGACCAGGGGAATATACAAAAGGGGGGAAGGAAATGTAATATGAGCCAATCTTATCTATTACGTCACTCAGGCGAATGTTTTAGTATTGATTGTCGTTTAAGGGGAGAAGCCAAGTTCTGGTCCTAGAGCTGCAACGAGAGCTAAGGTAAAAATCGTCGGAATATGAACATTCTCTCTATATATAAATAGATCCATTATTGATATAATGTATATAATATAAATAATATCTCTTACGTGAGAAGCTAAGTATTCATCTTAAAATATTGCTAATGTTATTCCCTCAAAACACGTACCTTCTTTCCTTCACAATCGTTTGTTGATTTTTCAACTGAAATTTCTAACACGGTGAAACTATTCGCGCCGAATGGAATATCCATTGAATTGGGAATAATACTGCTAGACTTACAATTACGATTTCGGTTGCCATGGTTACGTGGGACCTGTTCTGATAAGACTGTACGAAATACATCTTTATAATTAGGCAGTAGCGCCATCTATATTTTGTAAAGTTATATGGCTAAAAATAAATAATTATTAGCTAACTCACCGTAAATTTAGTTAAAAAGGATCGTGTTGACAGAATAAAATTATTTTTAAACAACTTCAAAGGTTTGTTTGTTACGAGTAATCATACATTTCAATTTCGCATCAGATTCACGAAAAAATTCAATTGCAATATAGTTGGCACCACTAGAGACAGATGCCGCCACGGTAGAACGATAAAGTTGATAAAGTCTCCTTATTGAACGAAATTGGTCCCGCGCCGGCCAGATTTAGTTGTACCTCTATTTATTCCCAACTCAATTGGAATATCTGTCGAGATGGCGAAGATTAATTTTAATGGCCTAGATGCATACTTTTCTCGTAATTAACATATTATAAACTTCTGGTTATAATTTAAAAAGGTAACGAGGAAAGGTAGCGATATTTTTGAATACAACGTCAACCATCGATTACGCCAATCATCCAATGAGCTTTTTCACGCAGGTTTAAGCCATCTGGTCGTGACGTTCTAAGTATGGCCAATTTTCAGCGATTGCCTCTCTTGGTCAGTCAATCAGCCGTTTCTAAAGCGCTGAAAACGATTGGCCGTTACTTTTCCGTTCCGACGCTCGACTTCTACACGAGACTGAACGTCACTTGCGGACCCAGACCCAGCTACGTCCCTGAAGAAACAATCTTTTTGTTTGATTTAATCAAAGACCCTTGTGAATACCACAATATCGCCCGAGAAAATCAGGAAGTAAGAGGCTATTTCTACACACTAAAATATCCTATTAAGGCGCAAGACTACAGTGGCCATTGTCTACTTTCGCGCTATTTCAAGCTGAACTCTTTTAATTTGGTATTTTAACTTATAAAATTAATATTTAAGTGTAGAACAGCCCCTTGTTTAGTGCTTAAAATAATTTTGACAATTTTAAATTTAAAAGTAATTAAATTATTACTTTTTAATTCGGACCCCCGGAGCTAAACAAGTTGGGCAAGCGCCCACACTACCCTTTAGTTAGGACCTTATATCTCGTTAACTATTAATATTAGAATTATAAAAATAATTTTAAGCACTAGAGGAAGGTTCAGCCTAATAAGAAAAATATAATTCAGTTATGTAATTGTTAAACAGAAACGTTCAGCTTGAATGAAAAAGAGGCTTTTACTGTATTCTTCCCCCTTAATAATCCTCCCCCCAATATTTGGAAAAACTGAGTTGGTATTTTGAGTTCAGTGTTAAAAATTTTTATTTTAATATTGAGGTTTAAGGGGGATATCCAGAGGTTTTATAATTTGTAAGTCGTACTAAATGTTTAAAAATTAAATCGAGCTAATATTATCGTCTAGTTAATATATGATTCCAGATACGAATGGGAAATACGATGTAAGTGTATACTTTTAAAATTAATATTTAAAATCAAAAATTTTTCAATAATTAATAAAAATAGTAATATCAAGAATTTATCTATTTATATATAGAGAGAATGTTTATATTCCGTCAGTCGCGACGCATCATGAACCAGGGGAATCAACTAAAGGGGGGAGGAAATTAAAAGGAGGCGTTCTTATTTAACGCGTCTCTCACGCGAATGTCAATCGGACGTAATATTTAGGGAACCAATAATGCGCCGCCTGGAATTGATTGGATTTGAAGGGGAGGGGCCAGGTTCTTATCATAGAGCTGCAACGGGAGCGAAGGTAAAAATCGACGCAATATAAACATTCTCTCTATATATAAATAGATCAATAATAAATAAATATATAAAAAATAATATAGTAACAAAAAATTTTCTCTACTCTGACGGTAATTTGTTCGAAATTATTTTAAATTCTGATATTTTATTAATAATTCGAAATAAATTAAGTAGCTCTATGCAGCCAAAGCGAATCGAGCTCGAGAAAAACAGCCGTATCGATTTTAGAAGAACCAAATTAGTTTCTACATATATTCTTTCAATGTATACAAATCACTATTGACCTTTCTATATTGCGCAGATTGTTCGACTAATGTCCGAACGCTTGGATGAATTCAATCGCACGATCGTCACGTCGAAAGAGAACAACAACGTCATTTGGAGCGACCCGGATCTACACGAATTTTTATGGACAAGTTGGGCCGACCCTCACGCGATATCTTCTTAACGATTGGCCCCATTTTAGCTATAGATTGTATTAACAACAAATGAACAACAACCCGCGCAGTGTTGTGTTACAAATTGTGTAATGTGTAAATTAGACAGACTTCAATATAGTCAATAAATTTCATCTTCATCGTGTACAAGCGTTTCCTCAGCCTCTCATTAACAAAAAATGACTATTTTCAACTGGCGAAATATAGCCAGTAGAATATGATAAAGGCGAAAGTCGTGATTGGAAACAAGTAGCGCGAAACGTTGTCGAATACGTTGGCGTCATAGGTGGAGAATTCGACCACTTGCTTCTTAATGTACAACTCTTTTATTCGCAATGTCTTTTTATTCTCGACGTTGCCACCGTCCTTTTCATGTTTATCGTCTTCGGATGTCCAAGCGGGATGAGGTTTCACGCTGTTTTTTCGATGAGATGAGGCCTGCTTTTCATCAAATTATTTTACTATTAGAAACCTATTACTTGTCAGGGACTTAATAGCTTGTTTTGTCCTCCACATAAAATAGTCTATATAGCCAAGTTTAAACAAAGATAATAAAAACGTCGTACTCTGGATTCGAAATAAATAGCGTTCACCCACTTCCTGCAGGAACTCCTTTAAAATTAGATCCATAGTTACCATGGTAACCAACTATAGATAAGACCACGGCCAACTTTGATGACACGCTGCTCGGGAGCAGTGCGTCATCAAAGTTGGTCGTGATAGGACAGTACAGGCTATACAGCGCCCGATGGAGGCCGATTTATCGGAATTCACGTGTGGGAAGTGCGTAAGCCCTTCGTTACAAAACCGTCAATCAAAAAGCTCTGGGAATTCGAATCTAGGGTATGGAGCTCTATATTATCTTTGGCTTAAGCATCGCCTTCCTTCGAGCTGCCAGCATTATTTATTTTAATGTACTTGGAATGGTTAGTAGAGCGTATAAAAGCTTTCCACGTTAGGAGCGAACTAGATAATTGTCTAATCATTTACTTTAAGGAACGGATAGCTATAATAGGTATCCTCGTGTCCTCGCTGATGCGGTTGGTGCAAAATACTCAATGAATGAACGCGTTCCTTACCTTAATTCTGCAAGATCGTCTGGACCAAATTTGCGCTAAAGTAAACTCCAGTAATGACATGAAAACTAAAAATAGACATCCGAAAAGCCAGATGTCAAGGGCGGTCATATAGTCCAGCGGTGGCAAGACGGTTCGAGCGTGGACGATCTCCGTTGCTAAGGTTAATAAGGCGGTCACTCCCACGGTAACTCGTCCTGGTACGGCCCTGATGTCCAACCAAAATGAAATCCACGACAGGCAGACCACCATTAAGCTCGGGATGTAGGTGTTGACCAAAGTAGCCGTTAATTTTCTGGTAAATACGAATTGGGCGAGCAGAGTAGTTTTATTTAAACCTAATGTACGATTTATAAAAACCATTCATATTGGTAAATGAAGTTGCCTGGCGAATAATGATGAACGTCGTACCTTTTTTATATTCCACCGTACATATTTCGGGTTTCACTGATTCCACTTCGTAGGTTAACGTTTTTTTGGATATTAACTCTATGGTTGTGCCAAATTTCTTCGTGTTCTTCTTCCAATATAAGTTGGCTTCGTTAGACCTGGTGGCCACTTTTGAATTGCGTGTTAATGAAAAGGAAATATTTAGATTAGCGTGAAGTATAGACTTAATAACGATTATTCTTACGAAAAACAATGTTAAGGGAGCAACGCTGACTGTCTAGTGGATATAAATGGAAATTCATATCGCACGTAACCAGCAAACGGAACCTATAGGACACGGTAGTGAAAACCATTTACTTCTTTAATCAAATACGACCCCAATAATGATTCAAAAACACTTTGTTGAAATGGAGAAAATGCATAAATACACCTCTATTATGTATTGAATCAATACTTCCTTTTAAGATATGGCAGCGTAAACAAACTAAAGCAAGCACTGAGTCGCTTTCATATATAAGTTAAAGGGCTTTTTCTTGTCCAATAGAGTTAAAAAAGAATTTACGAAAAATTAGGAAAAGTTATTAGATGTGTTATGAATTTTCTATTGACGTCTCAGCCCGTACAATTATTTTCTTAAAACAAACCAGTTATATATTTTAGTTGTTTTTACGGTGCAAACTGTATAGAATAACTTTAGTAAGTGTCATTTTTCTAAAGGTATTTTACGTAAGTACTTGGTATACCTTAAGAGCATTTACACTTTAGACATTAGAATAGTACTTAAAGAGTGCCATTAGAGCTGGATTACGAAGTATAATGGCAGTTTGTTCCTTTTTTTTTCACTTTTAGACGAGGTCAACCCAACTACTACTATACACGCATATACAAATATCAATTTTAGTAGAAATCGACCCAAGTTTTTAAAATGAAAACCGTCATATCCTTGTTTATTATGAAAGCGCTTTACGCGTTATCGACTTTTAAAATTTAATTTAGCGATGGCGTGAAAGCGTTTCCGATATGAAACCCGCCCACTATTTAGTTGTCCCTTACGCCGTAATTCAACCAAATAATTGAAAAGGAAATTTGCCGGCGTGTGTACATAAAGCGACCATTGTTTGAGAGTTGTTTTTTACCATCCAGTTCGATAGAAGCTGCCATCGCTGTCGACTTTGATGTACGTGTTGGGTTTGGGATAATCGAAAAGTTTGACTTCCTTGCAGTTGTTGAAGACAGTGTCCGGTTTCCAAATACATTTGGCGATGATTTCCGGAATCTGCTCCGAATGTACCAGCGAAAGTCCGGATAAATTCAACGAAGGGTCGTTCCAGAACTCGTACAGCTTTACTTGAAGGCCGAATGTCTTCGATCAAAGAAAACGTTCAACTTTGTTACTTCGAGCATTTTTTGTAGCCCACACGCGTGAATTAAAAGTTTGAAGACCGTAGGCGTGCATGCGTTATAGCTTATTTTAAGTTTCATTAGTGACAATTAGACATCGTCAAATAACTTTTTTTTAAATAAGCTCATGTCGTCAGTGAAAGGCCTTAGACAGCAACGTTAATTCAGCTTTAATACTTTGGATTAGAGAGAGAGAGAGATAAATAAAAACGTGTTGTTTATTCACACCAGGTTTAAATCGGATTTAAATGCCGTTTAGTAAAAAAAAGTCATGCAATATAAATAAAATAGACTTTGGTTAACTAAATCTAGTTTTATGAAAAGGGTATAACATCATTCAGACTGGGCTCATAATAATAGGCTAAGTAAAGTGCAATTTCAATAATTAAGGAAACTCGGAAAATAGTCAATACGGTACCATTTCCGCTTCATTGATTCCGTAAACGTCACACACGACCAGTTGTACGCTGACATTGTACGGTCCCTCTTTCGGAAAATAGAGTTAAGTTAATGTTAAGTTACTTATCCAATAGTCACGAATTATTCTATTACTCGATAAATAATTAAACAAAGAGGAAATAAAATATTTATGTATGTTTAGAACGCCAAAATACGTCTAGAGAATACGTCAAATACCCCAACTTTTTGCAAAGCATTTTTAAAGACTAAAGGCTGGTTTACACTAGGGCAAAAACGCCACAACGGTGACAGTCGACGCAAAAATATTGCACTAGGCCTAACGGGAAATTTTCGCTTCGACGTTCACCGTCGTGGCGTTTTTGCCCTAGTGTAAACCAGCCTTAAAGCGTGTAGAGTTGGACGTAGATAGGCTTAGGAACTGCCTTGAAAAATCCGGATACATTGTAAGTATTCCTATAGGTACCTGACGTCCTTAACCAGTATTGAATAACGTACGTTCAACAGGGAACATGTAGCTCATGTCATCCACGCACAAGCTAGGCTTGTGGTCTATCCATTTCACAATGACGCAGTCGATGAAACTAAAAATTAAATTTTAGTAATAATAGAGAAAGTTGGGGTCTCGTGTTTACAGACACTTTTAAAATAACAGTTTAATCGATTTAATAACCTAGAGCTAAAATTTGCGTTTCACATTTCACAAAAATAAATTTTTCATGGTGATACGACTGGCCATACTCACGCATAATGAGTCATAATAAACCTTTTCGTTATATGCATTAACAAAAATTAACGAAAATACCAACGTATAATTTATTTTACAAATTGAAATAGGCGCAATAGCGTAGAAAGTCTAATTAACATTAGTGCAATTTCACTTGAAAAGAGCCATATCTAATCGTTTCGTGCACCGTATGATATACAATATAACTCTTAAATTTATGTAAATTAATTAAAGTGCTATGCAAACGTATAATGACGTTTTTATTATTATACGTCCTTAATTCATCATTTACATACAAAATTTATTTTAAATGCATAGATCAAACATTTCTCTAGTTTTCTAACTAATTTTGTTGATTATTAGTCAATTAATTAATTAATGAGATATTGTGTCATTAATCAGGGGTTCACTTTTGTACGTGATAACTAAGAAAATGTTAAATTTAAAAAAGTGAACATCAATTAATACTGAACATTAGTGTTACGAATGTAAATTGAAGAATTAAAAATGTTGTACTAGAACTAGATCTAAAGAAGACGAAGAACATGGCACCCTTTTACTTTAAACATTACCCGCTTTTTACCAACTACATGTAGTTCGAGGATATTTACCTTACTTTTTGGCAAGATAATGTATATCAATACTATTAAAAATACAAATGTTTAGTGAACATTTTAGGTATAGGAAAGAGTCGTACCAGATGCCAATTGTCCCACAGAAAAATAGCAAACTGTAAAATGGGAAATTAGATTCCAATAGCATGTTGACGTCCGACTTGTTCGACTCCTGTTATCCGTTTCGTTAGTGGCTACGAGGCGAGCTACTAGGCGTAGCGCGATTGTTAAAAATTTTCCATATTACCTATCTCCGAAGGAAAGGTATAGAATAGTGAGGTACCCGAAATTGAAAAATTACTTATCGTGAAAGTCTTAGAAATTTCAACTGTCTACAATACCAGACAAATTTACAGGTGTTATACGAACTTGTAAAAACGAGTAGAAATGTCCGATTTCGTCACGACGTAGTGAAGAGCGATATATAAGGTAATTCATTTAATTTAAAATATTATTTTATTTCAAAATCAGCTCACACTGAGATATTCTTTAGAATCTGCAGTGGCCTACTCTCCGAAACTCGAGTTTAGCGCGTTCTAAAGCACGATTTACTAGCACGAATCAAGAAACACATATAACGCATTCTGATCGATTTCGTATAGCTGCATGTACGTAATGTTTCTCAGCAAGGCTTTACATTTAATTAAACCTTCAAAACAAATATAGTTCTAATTAACCCATATTTTATTTTAGTGTTGTAAGTCGGAAACTTTTCCGTTTTTTCCGAAAAAAATAAAAAACAAGTTTTCATTCTATGATTAGCCTAGTATATTGATTGCAAATTTAAATAAAGCGGCTGTTTCGCCTAATTTTTTCGAATCTGAAAGTAAAACTAAACCTCTAGACTAGTTTAAACTGATAAACAATGTAACATAGGCCAAGTAATGTTTTTTAGTATGTTTACTGATATTAGACATTTTATATCGATAAAAAGTTAAAAAATTTAAAAACCCTTAAAAGTAATTACTAATTTATGTTTCATTTTTTTATTTTTCCAATTTACGGAAAATTTGTTTTAATTACTAAAGCTTTTTACCAATTTATTAGAATATTTTCTTTTTTGTAAGAATCATTAATTAAAATACAAAACTAATTTTCGAGGCATTAGCGTGTCTAAACTTCGGAAAACTTCTTAATTTTTAAGCTTTCTGAGATAGTGCCAGGGAGCTTGCAGGGCTTGCCACCACCCTCCTACGCTTTGTAACCCAGCCACCTGAATTAATGGCTTTAAAATTCGCTTGATGACTTAGGCCTAAGGTGGTGCCTTGGGTATTACCCAGGTAGCACAAACACGCATATGTCACGTGTTTCGTCGATGTTGAAAAACACGTTCGCTTAACGTTGATCATGTCACCACTTACAACGTGTTTTAGCACGTGTTTTTGAAACCATTTCAATCGTTTATTTGCAGCGTGACGTCACAACGATAAGAAAAGTAATGGCGTTTAACCGATTGCGTGAGTACAGAAAAGCGTTCAGTAGCTCTTGACGTAACGCTGCAAACGATATGCAACGGTTCAGAACCGCTGCAGGTCCGATTACTCTTACTGAACGCAGCCAAAGTATCAGTCGCGTTGATTTTAGAATTTAAAATATACATTATGAAGCGCTTATTGTTCATGTATTAATCGGATATTGATCGTTTATGTCGTTGTAGTTGTTTATATACTAAGAGGTTAAATATCGTGTATTAAGCGGATATTGATCGTGTATATCGTTGTTCTTGTCCATGTAGTAAGCGGTTATATTTTGTGTATTAAGCGGAAATTGCTCGCGTATATCTTGGTTCGTATTGACGTACTAAGCGCTTATTGTTCGTCTAGTAAGCGGATATTCTTCGTTTATTTCGTTGTTCTTGTTCATGTAGTAAGCGGTTATATTTAGTGTATTAGGCGGATATTCTTCGTTTATTTCGTTGTTCCAAGGGCGTATTTAAGGGGGGGGGGGGTTTGGGGGTACACCCCCCCCCCCGAAATGGTGATGAAATCAGTGTAAAACTTCCGTCAGCACCCCCCCCCTTGAAATTTTCCCTCAAAACCCCCCCTGAAATAAAATCCTGGATACGCCCTTGCGTTGTTCTTGTTCATGTAGTAAGCGGATATTGTTCTTGTATATTTTTGTTCTTATGTGTGTTAAGTGGTCATTTTCCGTGTATTAAGGTGTAATTAATCGCGTATTAAGCTCGTATTGTTATGTGGTTAAATTACGTTTATTTATTTGCAGGTTATTGTACTGGTACTTTGCGATTATTGTTCGTGTTGTACGTAGTTATTGCTCGTGAATTAAGTGGTTACATTTCCAGTAATGACCGCTTTTTGCTTGTGCATTAAGCGGTTATAATTCGTTAATCAATCTGATATAGTTAGTATATATCGTTAATTTAGCGTGTAATAAGCGGATATAGCTTCTTGTACATCGCTGAGATTTTTCATCGCGGTTATTTTTCGTGTATTAAGCGGATATTGTTGGTTTATATCGTTGTTGTTGTTGATAGACTAAGTGGTTGTATGTCGTGTTTTAGGCGGATGCTGTTCGTGTACATCGTTGTTCTTGTTCATATAGTAAGTGGTTATATTTTGTGTATTAAGCGGAAATTGTTCGTGTATTGAGTTGTTCTTGTTTATGTAGTAAGCGGTTATATTTCGTTTACTAAGCGGATATTGTTCGTGTATTGAGTTGTTCTAATGTGTGTTAAGTGGTCATTTTCCATTTATTAAGGTGTTATTTATCGCGTAATAAGCTCGTATTGTTCGTGTACTAAGTAGTTTTATTTCATGTATTAAGAGGTTATATTTTGTTTATTTGAAGGTTATTGTACTAGTACTATGCGATTATAGTTCATGTTATAAGCGGGTGTTTTGTATATTACGTCTATTAAGTGATTATTGTTCTTGAATTTAGCAGTTATATTTTCATTGTTTATCGAATAGTTTTCATGTATTATACCGGTTATTACACGAACAATAAATACTTAATAAAAGAAATAGAATCGCTTAATACACGATAAATAAGCTATTAGCAAAAGAGATATAACCGCTAAATATACAAATAATTAACACTTCATACAAAAATATTATTGCTTAATACACGAACAATAAGCTCTAAACACAAGAAATGTAACTGCGAAATGAGGACAATAAACACTTAGCAGACGAAATATATACACGAAAAAAGAGCGCTTAATGCACGTAATGTTACTGCTGTAGTAAGCGCTTATTGTTCGTGTATTAAGCGTTTTTATTTCGACATGAACTAGACGATGCTTTTCGTTTAATATTTCAAATTGAGTGCGTAAATTAAGTCATTATAAACATTTTTGAAAATATCGAAAACTTTTATTTCGGTGCCAAATACATTTTGATCATTTAATAAATTTTTATCAACCGTATTAGCTGCCGTCTTTCCTTTTTGCTTTTGTTTTATTCTTCCGTTAGCTTGTTTAAGCCAATCTTTTATTGAATCTTCAATGCAGTTCTCTGGTACACTTTGGCCTAGGTGGCTCTCTCTCACAGCACCTGGATAAAGTTTGGAAATAATTCTTTTAATAAGTATTGGATATTAACAAACGTGTCAGAAAAATATTAAATAATTACTGCAAATTACTACATCTTTCAGATTTATAGCTTTAAATGAGCGCTATTTATTTCCGGCCCAATTGAAATCTTGAGCCACACAATCGCTGAGGACATTTGAGAGAACTCTTCGAGTTAAATCTCCAACACTTTTTCCACCAAGGACACCTAAGAACGATATCTAAAATGACAAAATATTTTAGTTGAATATCTAGGAGTTGATTTTATATAACCTAACTAACACACCAACAAATGGCAATAGATATTTGTTACTAATGGATTTTAACTTACCAGTGGATGCTGCTACTTTGTTGGTTGGAATCATCTCTCCATCGTGCTCAAAGACAGCAGATGCACTGGAGCTCAGATGACTTCCTTCCCCTTGTTCATTCAAAGTCGTGTCAGCAGAATGAACTACCTCACTGGACCCGGATTGGCAACTTATGTCATTGGACACCGCATTAAACAAATCCAGGAAGTTGGTGACTGCATAACCAGTGCTGTCCCTGGATACAGATGTTTTGTCAATTAAGTACTGTACATTTGAAGTGCAGGGAAAAACTTCAACTTGAATACGTACTGAGTTGCGAAATCCCCAAACTGCGCAGAAACGATGGTACTCCTGTGGAAGACATTCAAATATTACAAGGTGTTCAGATCTTTTGGATAAAGATATTACTAGTCATTGCTGTGCGTTATTCATTGAAAGAATGGGAGAGATAAGTGAGTCTGTATACCGATAAGGGGCACCTGCGGGCGGGGGAAACGGGCCCCTATAGGGGCCCCCTTTTGCGGCAATATTCGGCGGGGTCAAAAGGTTAGCTGTTTTACGAGGTTGATTTACGATGTTAGGTCAATAGGTTATCTGCCCCTATGGACACGATGCAAACAGCCGTTAAATAAGAGTGAAACAGGCCCCTGTAGGGGCCCCATTTTGCGTACATTTTCGGCAGGTCAATAGGTTAGCTGATTTACGATGTTAGGTCAATAGGTTATCTGCCCCTATGGTGGTGACACGATGTTATGCAAACAGCCGGCCCGTCATAGTTAATAGCTGGAGGCACCCCCATTTTAGGTCAAAAGGTTAGCTGATTTACGATGTTATAACCCATAAAACCCAGGTGCTAACCCATTATAGGTCAATAGGTTATCTATGGCGGTGACACGATGTTATGCAAACAGCCTACCCGTCATAGTTAATGTCGGGCACAATTCGAGTTGGTTTTCGCCGACAAACACTTTCGGGCCCCTAAGCGTACCGTAAAATAGCGGGCGGTCATCGGTAAAAGTGTTTTGGGAAAAAAAGAGAAGAGTGTATACAAATTATAAGGTTTTATTTATACATTCAAAGTTACAGTACATTAAGCGGATGAAAACGTTTAAAGATAAAACAATTTATTTTTAATATATTTATGGTTGGTAGATACCATATTAAACAAATTGTAAAAGTTAAATACACAAAACATATTTTGGTTGGCCACTGTTTCTTTAAAATCGTCAATAATTTTAAATGCTGTTACGTAATTGGACGCGTAGCGGACAACGGTATCATACCTTTCATGTTCATCCGATAGAAATAAATTGTTGGGTGCACATGGTTCTTTATACAATATTTCGTAAATTTTACGATAATTATCGGTTATAACGTAACCCATTAATTCAAAGAGTTTTTGGTTCACTTTAAGGAGTTGAATGTGCGAATTAATGAAATATTTGAGTCGGTCCAATTCTCGAGTTTCCGGCGCTTTGATTACGACCGACGCTTCGGATATCGTACTTTGCAAGGTTAATTCTTTTTGGTCAGACATGGCGGCGGTCACTAGCGCATCAGATAGCGGGAACGGTGATCGAAAGGGCAACCGTTGGGGATCATTTATTTGTTCCCAGTGGCCGTATAAATCATCCCAGGCGCGCGAAGACATTTCAAAGACCTGGTGTGTGATTTTATTGCATAGAGCTACAGATATATCGAGCTCAGACGTAAAACCCGTAGTAACGAAAAGCTCGGATGAAAGTGAATACCGAGGGTTAACTTTCCGCTGAGTCGGATCAAATTTAGACATTTTAGTGGGCCCAGGAACGTTATCTACACAGCTTCGTTTAGACATGATGCTCGAGAAACGGTTTGTAGTGTACTGCCGATGGATGACGGGGATGAATCCCTTATATAGCGATAATAATTTGATGACGTAATCAGGATGATGTAATGGGTTGACTCAATGACTCACGCGATTAGTCAAATTTTGCGGTGTTATGTGTATAGCGACGCCCATATTGGTAAACCAAAGAGATAGAAATTCCACAAGTCCCATTAAAAGTAAAATCAACGCGATTAGTAATGCGTTTTTAGGATTGTTCGCGATAAGCCGACTAACGGGAGAGGCGGGGATAGAACCTTCCATACCGGAAGTTATCGTTAAACTAAATTTACCAATAAACCAAAAAACGGATTTAAACTTTATATATTTTATAAAAACGCAAATGACATACAAAGTATTAAAATAAACAAATAACTAAAATAAACAAATGACTAAAATATACAAAAAGAAATATTGACAAATAACTAATATATAGAAAGGAATTATTTACAAATGAAAAATACAAACGAGAAATGAAAAAAATATATACAATAATTAAGAGGATCTATTCCACATAGTTTATGGGGCTACATAAAATTCTACGCGCAACAACATTCATTTATAACCATTTTTCAACAAAACGTTTGTCCCCAAAAAATATCTAACACTTTGAAACGTCTTTTTTAAAAAGTTTTTGAGTATATAACCATGACCATCCTTCTACGCTTAAAAACAGCTGTGAAAACAATCGCTTTTTATAAACATTTCGGTGCACACTATTTTAACAATACCCGATTTGACGCGTCATGTTAAATTCAGGAGTCGCGCGTGGATCAAACTTAATTTGCATCGTAAAAAAGGTTAGGGTTGACACAAAAAAAGAGCCCCTAAACAATTTTCCCTTCAAAGAAAAAGACCGTAGGGGCCTACATTGTTCAATTAAGACTCGAGCGGCGTGGCCCCCAAAGGATTCCACCCTAAGGGTTTGGTGTCTAATAAAACAGCGGCTCGTAAAAAAAATTGGGCCCGCTCGGAGAACAAGAAGGGCACCGTCAAAAAGTTTTTTTCGTATATTCATCCAGCTTTGTCAAAATAGTCAAAAGAGTTTTCTGCGGCTCTTTTGAAAAACAACATGTGTCAGCGATAAAAGGATGAACCGCCACCAAATTTATGGGGCTATCATTAAAGTAGTCATTGATCCATCCTTAAATTTAATAGGCTTAAAAAACATTGGGGTCCATCTTTTAGAAAACAATCGAGTTTTATATAATAGAGTTTCGACTTAACGACGTGATATTATTTTTATACAGCCTCAAAAGATACGTATAAATAGAGCCCTATCGGCCAAAGAAACTTCACTAATCAGCGGAATTCTCAAGTTGGAAGTCGTTTTCTTATCGCCTAGAAAAAATGGATAGCGAAAGCTTATGTTGGTTTCTAGACGATTTGGAGGTAAATAGACCCTGGTCCGTACCGCAACTACTGCAATTTTATTACGGAATATGTTTATTTTTAAATTTAGAGCCGGGGTTTGCACCAAATAAGTTACCCGCAATCTTTAGCCGTCTGAGTTTTAAATTAATTTTGACGGTTATTGAAATTTTTGAAACTGTTCAAGCTATCCCCCACGTTCCAGAAGCGTGCCAAACGGTAGCCGAACTCCGATTATTTAATCAAGCATTACCGCCTCGGTTAGGCGAAATTATTGAAGCGAGATATAATAAGCGGGAAAAAGAATTACTCGAACTCGAGTGGGATGCTATGTTGGGTGCCGAATATGACGAACCTGTGTTGGACTACCTGAAGAGTAAGTTTTTTTTCTCGTACCGAAAAATATCTAAGAAATTAAAATATATATTTATTTTTTATAGACGCCCCTGAAATTGTCACGGTCGATGATGCTGAACCGCGTGAATCCGCCGAAATGGTGGACGACTATTTCAACGACCTACTTAACCAAAGCGGTTACGGGGAGGCGGAGGGAGATTTCCCAATTGTGGGGTATATTGAATTTGAGGACCCGAATTGCGTAATTTTGGGTCAGAATGAAAAACAGTTCCCGAACTTCAATATGACGGGAATTGAATTGGAAGCTGAAATATCTAATAATATAGCGGAAGGGCTTGCCAGGGTCACTGAACGGGTATTACGCGATGTAAACCCCGCTGACATGGTACAACTAGTAATCCGTAGTTCGGCGCTGGGTGCGGCGCATCCCGATATAACCATTTCATTTAGGAGACGTGACCAAATTGATATCGAGGCCCTTCTCGACGAGGTATCCGAATCTATATATTCAGATGAGGAAGAAGCGTTTTTCCTGGCACCCGTTAATTTAACTTTTTCCATTGTCCGTCTCCCCCAAGGCGGTGGCTGTGCGAAACGGAATCGACTAGAGACCTTTGCCCTGTTTTCTAGAAATAGACGAGCAATTGTCCGTATTGCGAACAGCGACTCAATCTGTCTCGCTAGGGCTCTTTGCGTCGGTGTGGCACTGTGTAAATATCAGAATGAACCCGAAAACAAAAGACTAAAAACGGTCTATGAAACTTTGTCGCATACCAAAGAAAACAATGTGGCTCAGCGAGCCGAGGCGCTCCTCCTATGCTCCAAATCGGGTGTCCGACCGAATAAAGAATGCGCGTCGCCCGAGTCGATTAGAAAATTTAGAACGTATCTCAAAGAATACGATATTTTAATCTATCAAATTAAAAACAGCTGGCCGACCTTGGTGTACGATTCTAGAGTACGGGGAGGTATGGACAGAAAACGTATTGTACTTTTAAACGAGGGGGCGCATTTCAATCTAGTTAAAAATCTGGCACCCTTATTCGGGAAAGAAAAGTTTTGTTCAAAGTGTCTAGAGGGGTACAGACAAGATAGCACCCACGCGTGTTCAGACTATTGTTTCGCGTGTTGCAGGGCCATAAAATGTACCGGAGATATAATAAAATGTCCCGACTGTTTACGTAAGTTTACGGGTGTCGATTGCTACGCTCATCATAAAATAAAATTAACCGGCGATAAATTATCATTATGTCAAAATTTATTTCATTGCACGGAATGTTCGATTCTAATCGATTTGACTAAACGCGACGGCCAGCTGCATTCTTGTACCGAACAGTATTGTACCGTTTGTCGTAAGTTTTCCCCCTCGGGACATCAATGTTACATCCAAGTAATAAAAGACCCGCGACGCCCGTTACCCCGTTTCGATTCCAACGGTCAGCCTACGCAAATGTGGATATTTTACGATTTTGAAACTATCCAAACCAAACGGCACCCCGATAAGAAAAACTGTTATATTCATCAACCCATTTTATGCGTGTCGGAAACTTATTGTGTCGCGTGTGTTGATACCCCCGACGTAGCATGCAGATTTTGCGGCGTTCGCCAACGACAATTTCTGGGTTCAGATTCCGCGCGAAACTTTTTCGAATATTTAAGAACACTGGCTCGGATAAGAAGAGTGACCGCGCTGGGACATAATGCCAGTAATTATGATACGCAACTCCTATTACAAGTTATAATGGAGAGTGCCGACTCGTTTGAGCCCGATCCGATAATAAATGGAACTCGCATCTTGCAACTGAAACTACACAATTTAACTCTATCGGATTCGTATAATTATATACCCATTCCTCTGTCGAAATTCGCGGATACGTTCGAGCTGGGTCGCGAATATACGAAAGATTTTTTCCCCCATTTTCTATTCAACGTAGTTGATAATAATTTTGACATTTACAAACCCGAACAAACAAACTACGTCTCGGAGAACTCGCTGCCCCCCTTGGAAGCTTACGGTGCCCAATATTTCACGGCGAAAGACCGCGAAAGTTTTAACAAATGGTACGCTCTCGAAACCGAAAAGAGTTCGGGGTTTAATTACCTCGAAACGTTAAAACTCTATTGTTCTAGAGATACCCACATATTAGCTAAAGGTTGTTTAAAGTTTATGAAACTATTTCAAGACTTGTGCGAAGTTAATCCGTTTAGCGTGGGCGTGACTATCGCATCAGTGTGTAGTTACGTGCTAAGGAAAAAATTTTTGGAGCCAGAAACGATTGGCATAATACCGGCTAATTTGTATCGGTTATCCGAGCCTCAATCCACCGAGGCTTTAGAATGGCTGGCTTGGGAAGCGCATGTCCGGAATGTTACCATCGTGTCAACGCTGAATGGTCGAGAACCGCGTGCTGGAAAAATTAAAATTGATGGTCTAATCGGTGAGAAAAACGCTCTACAATATCAGGGCTGTTGGTAAGTATTATTTTAAAAAGTTCGAAGAGACAAAATATAAACAGGTTTTTTTTCATTAAAGGTATCACGGTTGTAGGACTTGCTTCGGGGACTCTGTAAATAGGAACCAGCCATTATACGCTAACGCGAGCGATACCCTTAATACACGATTTTCCAACACGATGCGGACAACCAATAAACTTAAAGAAATGGGTTATACCGTCATTCAACAATGGGGGTGCGATTGGATTTTGGAAAAACAACAAAATCCAGCCATAAATGAATTTTTAAAAAATTCTAATTTTTCGGAAACTTTAACTGAACGTTTAGACCCGCGAGCCGCTTTTTTCGGGGGCAGAGTATCAGCCTTACGAACGTACTGTAACGTTGAAGGGACCGACGATAAAATATTCTACGTGGACATTTGCAGCCTGTACCCTTTTATAAACAAACGGTATTATATCGAAAAATATATATATATATAACGAAAACAAATATTTAAGTGTGTTTTCCTTTTTATAGTGGCAAAGTCCCCGTTGGTCATCCGACAATTCTGCTCGGTAGCGATATTCCAGCCATTGACGATTTTGAGGGATTATTGTTATGTAACGTGCTCCCGCCAACCAATTTATTCCATCCTATTCTTCCGTATCGGACCGTTAACAAAAAGTTAACGTTTACCCTATGCCGGACGTGTGCCGATTTACGGTATCAGGGTGACTGCGAGCATTCTGACGACGAAAGAATGCTTAAAGGCGTTTGGGTAATCGACGAATTAAGATGGGCGGTAAATCGCGGATACAAAATTACAAAAAAAATTGAGGCCTGGTCATACACGGTGACGCAATACGATCCTGCAACGGACAGTGGAGGGATTTTTCGAGATTACGTTGACTGTTTCCTAAAAACCAAGGTGGAGGCGAGCGGCTGGCCGTCAGATTGTCAGACCCCCGAAGCCCAGGCTGAATACATTGCGGCTTTCGAACGTCATGAAGGGGTCAAATTGGACCCTACCAAAGTCTCCAAAAACGAAGGTCTTCGAGCCATCTCGAAATTAATGCTGAATTCCATGTGGGGGTCTGTATGGATTTTATTACCCCCCCCCCCCCCCATTGGGGTTATAAATCATATTGGGTAGCGTAATAGATATTAAAACTTTTTTTTTCCAGAAAACTCGGTCAGCGATCCATTGTGACCAAAACTGAAATCGTTCGCGAACCCAAAGTGTTCTTTGAACTGCTATCAAATCCGGAAATCAACGTAAAATCGGTTTTGACAGTCAACGATACGACTCTTCTAGTGAAATCAGCCCCCATCAAGGAAGCGGAAATCCCTCTAAAACATACAAATTGCGTGATTGCCGCTTATACAACCTGTCAAGCGAGATTAGTTTTATTAAAATATCTTGAAATAGTCGGAGAGAACGCGTTATATTTGGACACTGACGCCCTCCAGTACGTCTCGAAACAACCCCTTATAACTACGGGCAATTATTTGGGCGATATGGTCAGCGAGTTATCCGGTTATGGAAAGAATTCGTTTATTTACGAAGCCGCGTATGGCGGGCCAAAAAATTACTCGTTTTGGGTGAAAAATCCGGATACGGGCGAAAAATTTAACGTTACGAAAGTGAAAGGATTTCGAATTAATGTCGGTAATCAGCATATCATTAACGGCGAAAATTTAAAAACTATGCTAGGAGTGACTGACGAAGAAACTGAAATACCGGCGGCGTTTGCCGTGCCTCTGCCCAAACAAATCCGTCGACTTCCGGATCATACGCTCGTTAGCGTCGACTTGGAAAAAGCGTATCGGCCCGTAATGGATAAAGTTCGGGTTTTATCGAATTACCGAACAGTTCCATTCGGATATAAAATACGCGCTTAAAAAAAACCTTCGCTCTTATGCGGTCGAGCCGCGGGTCGAGAGGCACCGGTCTCCGCGGGTCGCCGTCTCGGCGTTCGAGAGAGAGAGAGGCGCGCGCGTTCTCTCTCTCGATCCGCTATCCGCGCGCGTCGGGGTCACGAGGGGGGTGTGTCTCTAGCGCGCCGGCCGCTTTCCACGTGGCAAGGGGGTGTGTCACGGGAAAACGTGTTTTGTTATTGTCAAAAATAAAAAATATTATATATAAAAACAAAATGTCCATTTTATTTCATTCTGGTTTCAGCTACGCGGTGATAATGTACCCTTTTTATCACAGTTGTAACATCATACTTTGCGGGCCTAGCCAAAGTG
Source organism: Leiobunum rupestre (assembly GCF_980474605.1). NCBI lineage: Eukaryota > Metazoa > Arthropoda > Arachnida > Opiliones > Sclerosomatidae > Leiobunum > Leiobunum rupestre. Next base: position 27,428,159 of record NC_143391.1, on the reverse strand, counting down.
GTAAGACATATTTCGTAGAAAAACTGATTAAACATTTAAAACAAATGTTTGAACCTCAAATTGAAGAAATCCACTGGTTTTACGGCGAGGATCAGCCAGGATACGATAAACTTAAAAAATATAACGTTATATTTCATAAGGGTTTACCCGATCCTGACTTATTTGACGGCTCGAAACGGATACTGGCGGTTTTAGACGATTTAATGGGGGCGGGTCAAAAAGGAGAAGTTGCCCAATTGTTCACCAAAGTCTCGCATCATCGTAATGTTAGCTTTATCTACATAAGTCAAAATTTATTTCATCAGGGTCGCGGGTGTCGCGAAATTTCCCTCAATGCGCACTACATACTTTTAACGAAAAATGTACGGGACAAAACACAGATTAATTGCTTGGCGCGCCAAATGGCCCCTGATAATTCCAACTTTGTTATCGAAGCGATTTCTGACGCGACTAAGGAACCAAACTCTTACGTATTGATCGACCTTCAGAAAGATTGCCCCGACTCACATCGGATCAGAACTAATATTTTCCCAGGCGAGCAAGTCTCGGTATACATTCCGAAATAATACTTTTCCGAGGGTGGTTAGTTACCACACACCCCCCCAGCGAGTCGAATTCATTCGATGTACAATGTCTCGACGAGTCAGGTCGCAAAAACATCTGCTCGAATCGATCGGCAAATTAAAGGGCGTTAAGAGACGTAATATTTTAATTAACGCCAATAAAGAGTTGATCGAAGCGATATCTGATTGCGTGTATAATACTCTTATCGGGAATATACGTCTAACCACGCGGCAAAAACTACGATTAAAAATACACCGTAAAACGTTACGCAAAATTGCGCAGAAAAAATTGGGCTGGCAAACTAAAAAACGAATATTATTAAATCAAAAAGGTGCCGGATTTTTCTCGTTTCTTCTGCCTATTGTGTCGTCGCTCGTGGGAGCCCTAACAGGTTGAACATAAAAAATGTTAAGGTACTCGAAAAAAATGACTTTAGCGCCGATTACGCCACCCCATGAACAACTCAAACCGGATATTGACACGGAAATGGCGGATATTTTAAAAAGCGAAGCGCTCGATGACAGGACCAAGTGGAAGATATACGAAGAGATGCTACTAAAAAAGCACGCTCGAAATAAACCGATTGAAAATAACGATACGCCCAGTTACGATACATTAGTCAATCTGTTCCCGCTAGGATACAGAGCGAGCGCCCGAGCTATATTTAATCATTTGATTTCGGACAGCGGTCGACTGCGGTGGGACAGCCAGGGGCAGATTTTATTAGACGGTGAAATACAAACGGATTCTGATATTGTTGATTTAGTATATTATCTAATAAGTCCCCACGCGCCGAGACCCCAGAGTTGGTCAAAATTTAATAACCTGGTGGGTAAACTACGGAAAATCACCCCTCAAGCCTTCCCCACCACCACCCCATTACCGTCTACTTCGTTCCTAACAGCTTCCGCCCCCCCGGGCCCCCATCTTTCGCTCGCCTCCTCCAAACGAAAGAAAACTTTGCCGTCAGCGGTCGGGCCTAATTCTTTCGCGACACCTCGACAGTCACCGAAACTTTGGTCGCCTACTATTAAGAACCGTTTACGTAAAAAAAAAACGCCGAGTGCCAAAATTTTGAAATGGGAGAGTTACCGATAAACGTAACGACTAGACTTGAAAAAATATATTTCGATTCTCGTAATCCAGCTAGCTACGGGGGTGTTGAAAAATTATACGATTCTGTCAAAGAGCTCGGAATATCTCGGGAGAATGTTGAAACGTTTTTGCAAACTCACGACGCCTATACGTTACATAGACCAGTTATTCGAAAATTCCAAAGACGAAAGATTCGTGTAGGAAACAGACTAGACCTCTATCAGACTGATTTGGCAGATATGCGGTCTTTAGCGAGCGACAATTCCGGATACACATTTATTCTTACTTGTATAGATTGCTTTTCGAGAGTGGCATTTGCCGTCCCCCTAAAACGTAAGACCGGCGCTGAGGTTGCCCGCGCCCTGAAAATAATTTTTAAAGAGCGGGGCAAGCCCCGCGCTATACAGTTCGACCGTGGGTTGGAGTACGTTAATTCGACTGTTTTAAAACTCCTAAAAGAGGAGGGCATTAGACATTACCATTCCGAAAATAGCGATGTTAAAGCCGCGATGGTAGAGCGTTTTAATAGGACCCTGAAACAGCGCATGTATCGTTTTTTTACTCATAAAAACACGCGACGCTATCTCGACGAGCTGCCCAATTTAATTGATTCGTATAACGCCAGTTATCATACTGCAATTAAAATGGCTCCCTTCGATGTAAACGACAAAAATATTCTTCAAGTTTATAGAAATATTTACAAACCAGGGCAGTCCCAGCCAGCCGCCCTCAAGCCCCGAAAATGCCGTATCAAAGTCGGCGATTACGTAAGGATTACCCGAACTGCCAGACCGTTTTTAAAAGGATACAGCGATCAAAATTGGAGCGCCGAAATATTTAAAGTTGTTTTCAAGAATACTAAAAGACCTCTTCAATTTAAGCTCGTTGATTTGGCTGACGAACCCATCACGGGATATTTTTATTTCAAAGAAATTCAACGAGTTATAAAACCGGAAGAATATACAATTGACAAAGTATTAAAGAAGCGACGCTCAAAGGGTAAAGTCGAATATTTCGTTTCTTGGTTAGGGTATCCGGCTACATTCAATTCTTGGGTTTCTGCTAAAGATGTCCGAAGCCTTTTACCTAACGATACCCAGTAATTCAAATCTCGAGATATTTCCGAATAATACGGTAGCCTGTTTCACGATAAAATTACCCGAACCTATCGAATTAAAGGGGGGGTGGGAAGTTGCGTTGGTGGAAATATTGTATCCCTTTTCGTTTTACAACGTGTTGCCCTATGACAATTACGTCTATTTCCGCGTTAATCCCGCCCAACATGGGGGACAGTCTGACCCTAAAATGGTCGGGACGATGCGAGAAATCCCTCCGGGGCATTACTTGAGTATAGACCATTTACTTAAAGTAGTAAACGACACCGCGCTATGCACCGCCGCTAATGTGTGTCTTACCCACGATCCGCTGAACGGACACGTGGCGCTGGTTGGAAAAAATATTACCCCCTATGGCGTATTTATGAGTGACGGACTGAGCAACACGCTAGGATTTGAAAGAACTAAAACTATCGCGGGCAGAAGCGAGAACCCGGCTCGCTTAAATTTCCACATTCCGCCCCAAATCTTCGTTTATTCCGATATCGTCGCTGATCAAGTGGTGGGCTCGTCGCTCGTCAAATTGTTAAGAATAATAGCGGTTGACGAATCAGCCCGATTTGGTACTCATATCGAGAAAACATACATTTCGCCGCATTACGTGCCCATTGAGAAGAAATACTTTGATACTATCCAAATAGATCTACGCGATGTTTATGGGAAACCAGCTCCTTTTGAGTTTGGCAATCTAACAGTAAAACTTCATTTGCGTCCAAGATGCCCTTAAGACACGTTCTTGAAAAAAGACGCTGCGTAGCGTGCCCGTACGCTCAATATTATGCCACTCAGGCGGGTGGCGCTATTCCCGACGTATACGTGGGATCGCCGTATCAGCGGGGGCACGGGCAATTCGGAAGCGGGTTTGGGAGTTTCTTCTCCGGCTTGTACAAGCTAGCGAAACCGTTTCTTTTACGGGGGGCGAAATTTTTGGGGGGCCAAGCCCTCTCCACGGGAAAACAAGTTTTGGCTGATGTCTCGACGGGGTCATCCATACGTGAAGCTACCAAACGGCGCCTCACAGAAAAGTACGATGATCTCAAACAACAATACGGGACTGGGAAACGTAAACGCAAAACTAAAACAATTAAGAAAAGACCAAAACGCGGTGGAAAAAAATCATTAGTAGGCAGGAAACGAGCTAGAAAGGTCGTTGATATTTTCTCCTAAAATTATGGGTCATTGCGAAGCGTTAAAAAGTGAACTTGATATTTTTCAATCCGCGCCTATCCAAACGTCAATTGAGGGAGGAAAATGGACCACCTTCAAACCCATCTCGTCGCTGCGAGGCGATACCATCGAGTTTAATATTCCTGGAAGCGGGCACGAGTATATTGATTTACCGCTTACGTACCTACTTGTTAAAGCTAAAATCGTCGCCGATGACGCGGGCAAAAGTTTATTACCGTCGGATGTTGTAGGGGGGTGTAACAATTTTTTGCACACGCTATTTAATCACGCGGAAGTTTACCTTAACGGAACCTTACTGTCTCCGTCAGCTTGTTCGTACGCTTATCGGGCGTACATTGAAACTTTGTTAAATTTTGACAAGGGTGCCAAAGCGTCCCATTTAACAGGCGCGCTGTGGTACAAGGATACCCCCGGCGAAATGAATTCGGTCACTGCCAACGAGGGTTTTAAACAGCGGAAAGGATTCACGGATCAGTCGAAAGAAATAGATTTAATTGGTCCGCTGTTTCTTGACGCGCTCAATGTCGAAAAATATTTAATTAATGGCGTAGATTTACGTATTAAACTATCGCGAAGTAAAGCGAGTTTTGCGTTAATGGGTACGCCGAAGCCCGGGGTTGACTATAAAATTATCATTACGGACGCGAGCTTGTTGGTACGTCGAATACAAATTGCACCCAAAATACTTATCGCTCACGAAAACGCCTTGTCACGAGCAGCAGCAAAGTACGCTTTTACACGCACCGAAACAAAAATATTCACCATCAACTCGAATATCCGAAACACAGTTATTCCCAACGTATATTTGGGTACCCTCCCGGTTCGCTTGATTGTCGCGCTGGTGGATCACGAAGCCTACAATGGAACCCTGGCAAAAAACCCGTACGCTTTCGAACATCAAGATTTATCGAGTTTAGCTCTTTACGTGGATTCTGACGGTGTGGATTCGAAACCTATTACGCCAAACTACGACGCGGGACAATATATTCAAGCCTATCATACTTTATTCACGGGTAGCGGAATTCATTATAGAAACACCGGGATCGATATTTCCCGGGGAGATTATGCCGGGGGCTACGCTTTTTACGTCTTCGACATTTCAAACGACCATAGCGCGGGTGAGAGTCATTATTGGAACCCCTCCAGACAGGGACAGATGCGTTTGGAGCTTTCGTTCGCTAAACCAGTCCCGCAAACGTTAAGCTGCGTAGTTTTCGCCGAATTTCAAGCCAGCTTTAGCGTAGACAAAGATCGTAACGTTTCTATTGAAAACGTGTAATTATGCGCGGATCCGAGATTTTAAACATTTTGAGACGTACGCGCAATTTTATGGGGGTATTCGCTTCGGATTGTCTACCCGATAAGATTAATAGTTTTCCAGCGTCACTGGTTGTAAATCTGGACCCCCACGATGAACCCGGCAGCCATTGGGTCGCGATTTACCTTGATAAATTAAAACGGGCTTGGTATTTTGACTCTTTGGCGCTACGGCCCATTTTGCCAGCCATTAAACTTTTTTTAAAACAAAATTCGAGAAAAATCACGCCCACCAAGCGGCGACTTCAATCGACAACGAGCGTCATTTGCGGACATTATTGCGTGATTTATATACGTCACCGATCAAAACGTAGAAGTCACCAAAGCTTCTTTAAGGGTTTTTCACGAAGAGACGTCAACAATGATATAATGGCCACTAGAAAATTTAACAACCTGTTACGTCATCATAAACGGAGTATAAATTCCCGTCGCGCGACTATACCCCGTTTTTATTCCTAACTAAACCCTCAGTATCGTGTCGGTGGCATGGCGAGAATGGCCTTTGTAGACTTTGACTTCCCCCCCCCCACCAGTGAATTGGCTATTCCAACATCACACTCTAAACACCCGACAACCGTGTTCTTTGGAACGAAGTCTACTTTTCGCCGAATGGATTACCCAGAACCGCGCTGAAATAGACAGTCAATTACGATGTCCATTTTAATTTTTTTTTGTATCACACTATAATATTTTTTTGACTCGTAAAAGAAAAATAATTTTTGTAATATATCATCTTATAAAATAAATATTTTTTATTATCTTATAAATCCGACTCGTTATTTCTCATTGCACGCGTCATTTTTTTAAGATTACGTAATTAATAGTTCATTGTGTCCATTCATTCGCCCACATTGGAAAAATATTATAAACGTATTTTAAAAATATTAAGTGTCAATTTATCAATGTAAAATTTACTTTATACGGTCACCTTTAAAAATAACAATGTATTCAATATAAAAACGTTTATTCACATTTTCTTTACAGCGGTTTTAATATTATGAATTTGATTAGTTTTACAATATTCTTGAAAATAAATCAGAGCAGCCATTTCCTTTTCAGTCGGCATTTTTAATTCGGCTGGTAGGTTAGATGTAGTTGGTTCGGTTGATTCCATTGTGGCACCGCGCTTTTTACATGTCCCAATAAGTTCGTTAAGATAATCGATAATTTTATCATCTGACATTTCCTCGGCCTCCGTGTAATGGAGCGATTCACTCTCATCACAATCACACACCAGATCCGAATCTTCTTTCATTGTATTACAAGATAAATGTGTCATTAAATGTTGTTTGAAACCTCTCACGGACCGGTATATTTCCGAGCATATCCCGCATTTCTTTGGTAGCTTAAGCGGAGACATCTTCCTCTTTCCCATAGCGGCTAGCTTATGAAAACCACAACGCATCTACGTAATCTTTACGTTTCATGGTGTAGATTACGTCATCTTTAGTGAGTCATTTTTAAATTATGTCATTTTTATAGATTACGTCATTTTGGGGTTTAGACCCAGAAATATTATTCCGTAGCTCAAATAGAATCGGGATGGCTAGTCACGAGGATCTCACCACCGTAACCGGTCGGCTAGAAACGTTCAAGCAATGGGACAACGTACACGTGAACAAGGAAGACTTGGCCCACGCAGGACTTTTCGCCGTAGACTCGGACGGCATAGTCGAATGCTACCTCTGCCACGGACAGTTAGGCAGTTGGGAATCCGGCGACGTACCCCAAACGGAACACGACAAATTTTATCCCAACTGTCCGTCACCCGCCGCTTTGGATGGCCAAGATATCCCGCCATCCGAAAAATACATCTCCGGCGGAACCACAACCACCCCCGAGGGACCCGGCGACAACGTAACTCTTACCATCAAACGCCTCGAGGTAGAACATTTAATGAAAATGCTCGTAAAAACGCTAATTTCAGATGGTTCGTTTCAACCCTTTGAGTGAACTTTGGTATATACCCTACGAAGATCGACGTAATTACCATGATATAAATAAAATACATTTCCAAAGACGTATTTTCAATGTAAATCGTATTATACAGCCTGTACTCGAAAAATATCTTAATAAAACCTTATAATTTGTATACACTCTTCTCTTTTTTTCCCAAAACACTTTTACCGATGACCGCCCGCTATTTTACGGTACGCTTAGGGGCCCGAAAGTGTTTGTCGGCGAAAACCAACTCGAATTGTGCCCGACATTAACTATGACGGGTAGGCTGTTTGCATAACATCGTGTCACCGCCATAGATAACCTATTGACCTATAATGGGTTAGCACCTGGGTTTTATGGGTTATAACATCGTAAATCAGCTAACCTTTTGACCTAAAATGGGGGTGCCTCCAGCTATTAACTATGACGGGCCGGCTGTTTGCATAACATCGTGTCACCACCCTAGGGGCAGATAACCTATTGACCTAACATCGTAAATCAGCTAACCTATTGACCTGCCGAAAATGTACGCAAAATGGGGCCCCTACAGGGGCCTGTTTCACTCTTATTTAACGGCTGTTTGCATCGTGTCCATAGGGGCAGATAACCTATTGACCTAACATCGTAAATCAACCTCGTAAAACAGCTAACCTTTTGACCCCGCCGAATATTGCCGCAAAAGGGGGCCCCTATAGGGGCCCGTTTCCCCCGCCCGCAGGTGCCCCTTATCGGTATACAGACTCACTTATCTCTAATGGGTTTTGTGGGGGTATGTGTTAAATAATGTTTCTATATTAATTTATCGCATGTTTATTATTTTCTTTCATTTATTTGATTTAATTTTTGCTTGTATTTTGATTCTGGAATATTGTGCATGTACTCTGCGCTTTTTTTTTACTTATCTTATGTTTTTGGTTGGTTTTTTCAATGACTTAACCTATTGTTTTTAACATATCTTTTAATTTCGGTACTCATTCCTACATTTTGGGCTACCTAAGTAGTTAGCTTTTTCATTGGAACTATGTATTGCTAAGCACGAATTGCATGTTGGTAACCTATTGTTAATTAGTATATTTGTTATTTTTATTGTCATACTCGTTACTTCCTGAAGGAACTGGTGTCTCTTGGGGAAGAGCGGAATCGATACAAAAGGGCTAATGCGCTCCTCCGTTGGAGTCAATTTAGGCACATCGGATGAAGATCCTCCACCAGTTTCCCGCAACTTCACGGTAACATTAGCAGCTTTGGTTCTGAATTCTTTTTTAAGGGTGCTCCATTTCCTCGTAATTTCTTCAGGCTGTCTGCTGTTATGACCAACTTCATTAACACAGTTGGTGATGGTATCCCATAATTCAGATTGAGCGGATGACAGAGCCCCTCCTTTGTGGTTTCTTAATGCAGCAAACCTATCATCCTCCATCTTCGATAAAAGTACAATTTCTTCATTACTTTATGTTTTATTTCTTGTCTTAGGCCCCATAGCAAATAGAAATAAAACAAAATTTATTTATTATCACAGCTCGAAATAAATCAGCAAAACTATTAAAAGAAGAAATTTCTATGTCATACTTGCTTTATATACAAAATATAATACCATAAATAGAAAGAAAAACCATTGTTTCATTTTAAAAATTGTGTATTTCATGCTGTTTTAGTTGTATTCCTATGATGTCATTGGATTAAATTAATGGCAATTGGATGAATATTAGCACCATTATTGAATGTAAATTCTAAATCCTGCTGCAACACGTGAAATTTCTAGTGTTTCGATATTTACGTAACAGGGGGGTCGAAATAAATTTTTACAAGTTTTTGGTGTATAGCGGGGGGGGGGGGGGCTTCACACCAGGCGCGCAATTTGAAAGTTAATAAAATAACAGATGATTTGCATAGATGGCAGTCAAATTACGTTTAGAGGTCACGCTATAGATGGCAGTCAAATTACGTTTGGAGGTCACGCTGTAGATGGCAGTATTTGTTTTTGGGTTTTTTTCTCCAAATAGATGGCACTTTATTATGAGCTTTGAGTTATGCTCAAATAGATGGCAGAGATAAGTGAGTGTGTATACCGATAAGGGGGCACCTGCGGGCGGGGGAAACGGGGGTGAAACGGGCCCCTATAGGGGCCCCTTTTGCGGCAATATTCGGCGGGGTCAAAAGGTTAGCTGATTTACGATGTTAGGTCAATAGGTTATCTGCCCCTATGGACACGATGCAAACAGCCGTTAAATAAGGGTGAAACGGGCCCCTATAGGGCCCCCATTTTGCGTACATTTTCGGCGGGGTCAAAAGGTTAGGTCAATAGGTTAGATGATTTACGATAGGTTATCTGCCCCTATTCCGCAGGTGGTGTGGACTGACACGATGTTATGCAAACAGCCGGCCAGTCATAGTTAATAGCTGGAGGCACCCCATTTTAGGTCAAAAGGTTAGCTGATTTACGATGTTGGGTCAATAGGTTATCTGCCCCTATGGACACGATGCAAACAGCCGTTAAATAGGTGTGAAACGGACCCCCTATAGGGGCCCCATTTTGCGTACATTTTCGGCAGGTCAATAGGTTAGGTCAATAGGTTAGATGATTTACGATAGGTTATCTGCCCCTATTCCGCAGGTGGTGTGGACTGACACGATGTTATGCAAACAGCCGGCCAGTCATAGTTAATAGCTGGAGGCACCCCATTTTAGGTCAAAAGGTTAGCTGATTTACGATGTTATAACCCATAAAACCCAAGGTGTTAACCCATTTTAGGTCAATAGGTTATCTGCCCCTATGGCGGTGACACGATGTTATGCAAACAGCCTACCCGTCATAGTGAATGTCGAGTTGGTTGGTTTTCGCCGACAAACACTTTCGGGCCCCCTAAGGGTAGCGTAAAATAGCGGGCGGTCATCGGTAAAAGTGTTTTGGAAAAAAAGAGCAGAGTGTATACAAATTATAAGGTTTTATTTATACATTCAAAGTTACAGTACATTAAGCGGATGAAAACGTTTAAAGATAAAACAATTTATTTTTAATATATTTATGGTTGGTAGATACCATATTAAACAAATTGTAAAAGTTAAATACACAAAACATATTTTGGTTGGCCACTGTTTCTTTAAAATCGTCAATAATTTTAAATGCTGTTACGTAATTGGACGCGTAGCGGACAACGGTATCATACCTTTCATGTTCATCCGATAGAAATAAATTGTTGGGTGCACATGGTTCTTTATACAATATTTCGTAAATTTTACGATAATTATCGGTTATAACGTAACCCATTAATTCAAAGAGTTTTTGGTTCACTTTAAGGAGTTGAATGTGCGAATTAATGAAATATTTGAGTCTGTCCAATTCTCGAGTTTCCGGCGCTTTGATTACGACCGACGCTTCGGATATCGTACTTTGCAAGGTTAATTCTTTTTGGTCAGACATGGCGGCGGTCACTAGCGCATCAGATAGCGGGAACGGTGATCGAAAGGGCAACAGTTGGGGATCATTTATTTGGTCCCAGTGGCCGTATAAATCATCCCAGGCGCGCGAAGACATTTCAAAGACCTGGTGTGTGATTTTATTGCATAGAGCTACAGATATATCGAGCTCAGACGTAAAACCCGTAGTAACGAAAAGCTCGGATGAAAGTGAATACCGAGGGTTAACTTTCCGCTGAGTCGGATCAAATTTAGACATTTTAGTAGGCGCTGGAACGTTATCTACACAGCTTCGTTTAGACATGATGCTCGAGAAACGGTTTGTAGTGTACTGCCGATGGATGACGGGGATGAATCCCTTATATAGCGATAATAATTTGATGACGTAATCAGGATGATGTAATGGGTTGACTCAATGACTCACGCGATTAGTCAAATTTTGCGGTGTTATGTGTATAGCGACGGCCATATTGGTAAACCAAAGAGATAGAAATTCTACAAGTCCCATTAAAAGTAAAATCAACGCGATTAGTAATGCGTTTTTAGGATTGTTCGCGATAAGGCGAGTAACGGGAAAGGCGGGATCGTCCCTATTCGGTAGGGCTGGTGGAATCATCTGACATGATGTTATGCAAAAAGCCAGTAGCTATAAACCCGAGTAATGGGCCCCCTACGGCATCTGTCAAACACTTTTTTCCACGTGCGAGTGGTGTTATGAAATAAATCCAAATAGTTCAATGGGTCGAGCCTTTTGTGTATCTATTCATAACTATTTTCACCGACAAACACTTTCCCCGTGTAACATTATTTTCAAACACTTTTACGATGCGCAAAGCTATCCGTCTTACGGAATATCGGCCCTAAGGGGTAAAGGGTAGATAGAGGATGGCCCTTGCCCCCAGCGCGTAAAATAGACACAGCGGGTGTCCCCTCTCGCTATCTAAAAGTGTCGTTTTTACATCAGGTGTGGATTCTTCGCGCTAAAATGGTTATAACAAACGATTGTTCCCACCAAAAATGTAAAATCCATCTCCGCTGTTCTCGGATGAGGACGTAGCCATTTAAGTTTTTATCAATTTTTATATTTTTAGCTTGGCGATGTATTCCAAAATTAAATGGTAACCACGTATGCGTTACAATTTCAAGATGCAAGATACTCGAGAATGGTAAAATAGTCTATATTTAAAGTTAAAATGCGAAAACTATATTTGTATAGTCGAAATTTATTTTAACGTATTAAAATAAAAATTCATCTTTCTGACAAGAGTCTTACCCATCATACATACACCATCTAATCTGGAATCTATGTTTAACAATTGGAGGAATTCGTGTTTACGATAGGCTCTTTTTTAAAGTAACTTAGTACATTAATTGAGTATTTTGAAATATTTTAATATCGGAATTTTTTTTGATGTATTAAAAGTAGAGTTAAGATGCTTTTATAGTATTTTCTATGTATTAGCATATCTGAACTTGCGGTTCAATTTTGGGTACATGGACCACTTACACGCTAATGATATTCAAATTAAGTTTAAAAATATTTCCATTTGAACGAGTCCCTCTTTTTATATCAGCAAAGTACTGAACGATTCTATCTTATGGATTTAAATAGTTCTAACAATAGTACAACTACAACATTTGAGAAAGACACTTTTCCCCATTGTGAAAGTGGAATACAAAATAAGAATCACTTCAATTTAAAACGCACTTTAAATTTAAGTATAGACTATTTTACCATTCTCGAGTAACTCTTCTTTAAAAGCTGAAGAAATATTAGAAACGACATCAGTGATCAATTAATTGTTTCCGAGTATGACAGACGATTTTTGATATTAAAGAGTCATTTTTCAAAAGTAAGATTGTTTTCGGTTATTTTTTTTTAAAGCTAGCTTAGAAATCACATTATTTTTATATATAATTATTTAGTTGTAATGTTAATTCTTAATTACTGGTAGCCTTCACTAGAAACTATTATAAGAATTATATATGAATTTATAACCAAGCGTGTATTTACCACTAGTGAATGCAATATCAGTCGAAGAATTGAAGAAAGACGGAATCACGTCATTATTAAGAACTGGTGACTACTTCTGTATATATTGTGACGGTTCAGTTTTTCATGTTCCAACTGTCGGACGGCTAGCATGGTACTGTGACGGATACTCAATCTGTTTGAAGTACCGTAAAGCTGTTTATTTCCAATCAAAAAGAATTCTAAGTATAAGAATTCCTCCAGGTGTATTAAACGCGTTACCACGCATATATTTGTGTTTAAATTGTGATATGTTGGGCACTAAGAGAGCAGCCAATTTGTCATATTGCGAAGTAACTGGTGGATGTTGTGTATTTCCAAAAATTAAAAAATAATAATAGTATGTGTGTGTTTTTCTATTATTTTTCCACCTATATTTGGCGTATTGAAAGCTATTTTAACGTATTGAACGTAGAGTCAGAGGTTTTTATAGTATTTTACTACCTATATTTACATTTTGGAAAGCTATTTAAACGTATTGAGCGTACAGAGTATTTTGCATTATTTATGGTAATAAAAGGTAATTATTGTAGAAAATAAAAGATATTTTAATTAAAACATTTCGGTGATCTATTCCAAAATTAAATGGTAACCCCGTATGCGTAACAATTTCAATATGCAAGATACTCGAGAATGGTAAAATAGTCTATATTTAAAGTTAAAATGCGAAAACTATATTTGTAGTGTTCAATTTAAAAGAAAATTACTTCAGCTTTTAAATAAGATTTTTTTTCTGTATCTACCCTATATCATTTACATATTATTTTTTTATTCTAATTTAACCATAACTTTAAAAACGTTGCACGTCTGAATAGCTGTGTAGAGTACTATTAACAGAGATAAATATTTCTGGGTTCAGTTAATGTGATGATTCGAGTGAAAAATTTGAATATGTTAAAGTTATTGGATTGAAGGAAACTTCAGTGTTTTCAGAGTGATAATTAAGGGAAGTTGCCGTACAATATAGTTGAAAATTATCTTTTTAAGTCTGTGTCCACCCATTGATTATATTAGGAAGTGAAAAAATTTCATTTAGCAAGCTTTTCTTCAATTTCGGTATCCACCCTGTATCATTTAAAAGCTCAAGCATTGTTTTTATCAAGTTAATTTCAAAAATATCTTAAAACAAGCTTCCCTAAGTCTGACTAGCTCTGTAGGGTAATAATAAAATAGCTAAATATTTTTTGGGTTTAATACTTGTGATGCTTAGTGAAAATTTTCCATATATTACAGTATTAGGTTGGCTAATTATTTTTTTCACCTGCTACCATTCTCAACGGGTGAACATAGAATACTTCCCTAAGTCTGACTAGCTTTGTATGGGTAATAATAAAATAGCTAAATATTTTTTGGGTTTAATAATTGTGCTTCTTAGTGAAAATTTTGCATATATTACAGTATTAGGTTGGGTAATTATTTTTTTCACCTGCTACCATTCTCAACGGGTGAACATAGAATAACAAAGATAATTTTCCACTATATTTAAAGCCAACTTTCCTTACATTTCACTATGAAAACACTGAAGCTTCTTTCAATGCGATAACTTTATTACATGCAATTTGTTCCACCCCAGAATTACATTTATTGAATCGAAAAAAATATGTAACCCCCCTTAGAATTAACCAACACAGGTATTCAGAAGAGATGGTGTTCAATTCAAAAACGGACGGGAAGACTACAACAGCCTAGGAGCCATCGCGAATTATATAAAAGAACAAGGGTTAAAGTTTTTTTTGGAAAGGTTTAGTAAAGGCCAAAGTTTTATCGGATTTCATAGGAGTTAACGTCAAGAACGTCGAGGATTTTGACTGTCCTAAATTATCTACCATTCTTTGTATAAGTGCTCCTAAACATTGTCATTTTCACCGTGACCCTAATAATTTCGCCGTTGTGAAATCTCACAAAATCGCTGTGTGGTACCGAAAAATCGTGTGTAAGAAAATATAAGTCGTTTTAAGATTATTTTTGCTACTTTTTCATCACATTGGTTTTACGTTATGTCTGTTTTCTAAAATTACGTTTCTTAAATAGCGTAACGTATTAAAGTTGAATAAAGAGTTTTTCATTTAATTTTAATTTTAGTGTTTTTATAATATCTTTCTGACTACATGTGTATTGTTTAATTTCTTTCATTTTTAAAAATGTAATTACTTGATTTAAATAAAGCGTGAAAATTATTAGTTTCGAAATGATATTTACAAATCTTATCCAATCTAAAGTCCATCGTTCGGGTATTAGTAAGTATTTCATACAAACTAACTTAATTAAGTATTTTTAGAAGTGAAGAGAAAACACATTGTGAAAAACCAAATGAAAAGAGACTTTAAACGGTTTTAAAAATCTTAATATATATATTTAAAAAATCCAACGTTTCGGCAGTGTAGCATATGAAAGTATTAAGTTTCAAAAAGTGCATTTAAATTGAAGTGAGGCCTATTTTGGGATTCCCCTTGTTCCTCCTTCTTTCATCTCAGCATGTTTCCCCTTTTATCATGGTTTCTCTCCAAAAATCTTAAATCAGTAGGTCTCGATCCTATTTATCACCCACCGCCCAAATTGTCAGCTTTATTATGTAATAACAAAGAACCAACAAGGCCCTCATTTATAAAATCTCCCGTGATTGTGGTGATTATTACATGGGGGGGGGGGGGGGCAATGCCGTAGCCCATTTCTTCAAGGGCGTAAAAGCCCCAAAAATATAAACAACCCGTACAATAATTCTCCCCTTAACGAACACCTTCGTGTTTTTGGGGGCCATAATGCAAGATGGGACTCAATAGATATACTAGCTCAACCCAAAATTACATAAAACTCATTTCAATGTACGCGAATCCATCGAAATTTAAAAAAATAAATCTGCGCAATGTTTAAACCGTGACGATGGTTCCCTTTAACGTAGCCCCGTTTTCTCCACTTTTTAAATGTTTTATGGACCTCACCCCCTCACACAGACAACAAACCAATTCCTCCTCTCGCAGAATCCACCCATTCAGACCATAGTAGCCTCGAGCGCGAACGAAGATATCGAGCCCATATAACACTTCGACGGGGGTCGACTCGCCTTTGAGAAAAAAAAAACGCTCGCGGCTAAAGAACAGTGGCACCCACTATATGTATGCATAAATATTTTTTCGTCCCAAAGTGTTACCATCGTACTGTCAGACTTGTAAAAATCCCATGAAGAAGGAGGAACAGTTCCTCCGAAACGTTCGATTTTTTAAATAAATATATTGTGAATTTTAAAAACGGTTAAAGTCTCTTTTCACTAAGTATTTTATATATTTGAATATCGGAATTGTATTTCGTTGCGTTAAAAGTAGAGTTTAGATGTATAGTCTTTTTAAGTAATACTCGTGATATAGGGTCAAGTACCAAGCATATTTAAGTACTACAATGATATTAAATTAAAGTTTAAAAATATTTCCATTCTACGTTACTTTAACAACGAATATTCTATGACGTCAAAACACTCAAATCCATGTTTCAAATTCAAATTAACCGCGCAAAACACTTAAATCTATGTTTTCATTTGATTTTTAAATTAACCGCGACGCGCCCCCAGACCGCGTCCCCCCGAGAAATCCGCGCCCCAGACCGCGCCCCCCAGGGGAAATCAGCGCACGCGCACCGCCTTGAAGTTACGTTAACTGTGTGAGTTGAAACATCTGTATAGCTTGTTGAGATAGCTATAGTCGACTGATATGTGTTCAGCATGTCTTATGGGAAACCAAAGTCATTTTAAAATTTGTTTCAGCTTCATTTTTAAATATATATAATTAAACAAAATAAAAGAAAGAAATAAAAAATATAAAAAACATAGGTTGAAATTAGGGTCGTTGTCGGAATTCGCGAACATATAGGGTCTTCTATCTAAGTCGATACCACCCTTGAGGTCGGGGATGGTTAACTTTTATTCACTAGATAAAGCTCTCAAAATTATTCGTAAAATTTTTTGATCAAGTAATTTATATTTCTGTATTATCCGATTACGCGCACCGCTCAGGTTATGACTTTTTACGCGCTCTATCTGTTTGTATTTGGATTTTTTAGCCATTTCTATCAGGGTTGAAAAGGAACGAGTGGGCTCGAAAAAGCTTCCCCAATATTCTTTTTAATAAAAGTGTATTTTAAACCATGAAGTATCTGTCTCTATAGTATATTACTTACTATTTACTAGTTTAAATTAACCATGGTTAAATTTTGCGTTTAGTCATTACTTACTATTATCAATAAACTACGTTAGTCATAACTTACTATTATCGTTTAGCTACGTTAGTCATTACATATTATTATCGTAAACCTCCACGAGAGCTTTAACAATTTAACGGTATACGTTTTCGACAATACGACAAGTTCGCATTAACTTACGATGGACGACGTTACCTTTTTTTTGGTATGAACGAATCTTTTCTCTGCCACTCAGGAAAAATAAATTCCGTTTTAAAACTTTATTGAAACAGGTCTGCTCGTAACTTCAAACAAAACTAACTCGGTTTGGAATTATTCACAAAAACGGGATACTAAAATATTCAGTGGATTAATTAGCGATACAATCTAACTAATCTGAAGTTTCAAGTAATGAAAGTGCAATATGTGTAGGTACAAATGTTCTTATGACGGTTAGATTTATTTATTTATTTAGTTATTTATTTAAGAGACATACCTACGAAGCCGAAACGACTTACATGTAGTCATCACGATATGTGCTTTAGCTGATTGATTGAATGATTAACGCGATATTTTGCAGCGATGTTAATGTAACTGCATGGCGTTAACCGACGCATTGTTAAATACCTTGTTTATATACATTATACAGAGATGCTAATATATTAATGGTAAGTTGCGAAAATCACAGTGCGCGTAAATTAGTAAAACAATATAACATAGTGAACAAGTTGGCCTGAACACAATATGTTGATATACGAAGCCCTCCCCACCTCGCCGTAGCCAGGGGCGGCGCGCGTGCGCTGATTTCCCCTGGGGGGCGCGGTCTGGGGCGCGGATTTCTCGGGGGGACGCGGTCTGGGGGCGCGTCGCGGTTAATTTAAAAATCAAATGAAAACATAGATTTAAGTGTTTTGCGCGGTTAATTTGAATTTGAAACATGGATTTGAGTGTTTTGACGTCATAGAATATTCGTTGTTAAAGTAACGTAGAATGGAAATATTTTTAAACTTTAATTTAATATCATTGTAGTACTTAAATATGCTTGGTACTTGACCCTATATCACGAGTATTACTTAAAAAGACTATACATCTAAACTCTACTTTTAACGCAACGAAATACAATTCCGATATTCAAATATATAAAATACTTAGTGAAAAGAGACTTTAACCGTTTTTAAAATTCACAATATATTTATTTAAAAAATCGAACGTTTCGGAGGAACTGTTCCTCCTTCTTCATGGGATTTTTACAAGTCTGACAGTACGATGGTAACACTTTGGGACGAAAAAATATTTATGCATACATATAGTGGGTGCCACTGTTCTTTAGCCGCGAGCGTTTTTTTTTCTCAAAGGCGAGTCGACCCCCGTCGAAGTGTTATATGGGCTCGATATCTTCGTTCGCGCTCGAGGCTACTATGGTCTGAATGGGTGGATTCTGCGAGAGGAGGAATTGGTTTGTTGTCTGTGTGAGGGGGTGAGGTCCATAAAACATTTAAAAAGTGGAGAAAACGGGGCTACGTTAAAGGGAACCATCGTCACGGTTTAAACATTGCGCAGATTTATTTTTTTAAATTTCGATGGATTCGCGTACATTGAAATGAGTTTTATGTAATTTTGGGTTGAGCTAGTATATCTATTGAGTCCCATCTTGCATTATGGCCCCCAAAAACACGAAGGTGTTCGTTAAGGGGAGAATTATTGTACGGGTTGTTTATATTTTTGGGGCTTTTACGCCCTTGAAGAAATGGGCTACGGCATTGCCCCCCCCCCCATGTAATAATCACCACAATCACGGGAGATTTTATAAATGAGGGCCTTGTTGGTTCTTTGTTATTACATAATAAAGCTGACAATTTGGGCGGTGGGTGATAAATAGGATCGAGACCTACTGATTTAAGATTTTTGGAGAGAAACCATGATAAAAGGGGAAACATGCTGAGATGAAAGAAGGAGGAACAAGGGGAATCCCAAAATAGGCCTCACTTCAATTTAAATGCACTTTTTGAAACTTAATACTTTCATATGCTACACTGCCGAAACGTTGGATTTTTTAAATATATATATTAAGATTTTTAAAACCGTTTAAAGTCTCTTTTCATTTGGTTTTTCACAATGTGTTTTCTCTTCACTTCTAAAAATACTTAATTAAGTTAGTTTGTATGAAATACTTACTAATACCCGAACGATGGACTTTAGATTGGATAAGATTTGTAAATATCATTTCGAAACTAATAATTTTCACGCTTTATTTAAATCAAGTAATTACATTTTTAAAAATGAAAGAAATTAAACAATACACATGTAGTCAGAAAGATATTATAAAAACACTAAAATTAAAATTAAATGAAAAACTCTTTATTCAACTTTAATACGTTACGCTATTTAAGAAACGTAATTTTAGAAAACAGACATAACGTAAAACCAATGTGATGAAAAAGTAGCAAAAATAATCTTAAAACGACTTATATTTTCTTACACACGATTTTTCGGTACCACACAGCGATTTTGTGAGATTTCACAACGGCGAAATTATTAGGGTCACGGTGAAAATGACAATGTTTAGGAGCACTTATACAAAGAATGGTAGATAATTTAGGACAGTCAAAATCCTCGACGTTCTTGACGTTAACTCCTATGAAATCCGATAAAACTTTGGCCTTTACTAAACCTTTCCAAAAAAAACTTTAACCCTTGTTCTTTTATATAATTCGCGATGGCTCCTAGGCTGTTGTAGTCTTCCCGTCCGTTTTTGAATTGAACACCATCTCTTCTGAATACCTGTGTTGGTTAATTCTAAGGGGGGTTACATATTTTTTTCGATTCAATAAATGTAATTCTGGGGTGGAACAAATTGCATGTAATAAAGTTATCGCATTGAAAGAAGCTTCAGTGTTTTCATAGTGAAATGTAAGGAAAGTTGGCTTTAAATATAGTGGAAAATTATCTTTGTTATTCTATGTTCACCCGTTGAGAATGGTAGCAGGTGAAAAAAATAATTACCCAACCTAATACTGTAATATATGCAAAATTTTCACTAAGAAGCACAATTATTAAACCCAAAAAATATTTAGCTATTTTATTATTACCCATACAAAGCTAGTCAGACTTAGGGAAGTATTCTATGTTCACCCGTTGAGAATGGTAGCAGGTGAAAAAAATAATTAGCCAACCTAATACTGTAATATATGGAAAATTTTCACTAAGCATCACAAGTATTAAACCCAAAAAATATTTAGCTATTTTATTATTACCCTACAGAGCTAGTCAGACTTAGGGAAGCTTGTTTTAAGATATTTTTGAAATTAACTTGATAAAAACAATGCTTGAGCTTTTAAATGATACAGGGTGGATACCGAAATTGAAGAAAAGCTTGCTAAATGAAATTTTTTCACTTCCTAATATAATCAATGGGTGGACACAGACTTAAAAAGATAATTTTCAACTATATTGTACGGCAACTTCCCTTAATTATCACTCTGAAAACACTGAAGTTTCCTTCAATCCAATAACTTTAACATATTCAAATTTTTCACTCGAATCATCACATTAACTGAACCCAGAAATATTTATCTCTGTTAATAGTACTCTACACAGCTATTCAGACGTGCAACGTTTTTAAAGTTATGGTTAAATTAGAATAAAAAAATAATATGTAAATGATATAGGGTAGATACAGAAAAAAAATCTTATTTAAAAGCTGAAGTAATTTTCTTTTAAATTGAACACTACAAATATAGTTTTCGCATTTTAACTTTAAATATAGACTATTTTACCATTCTCGAGTATCTTGCATATTGAAATTGTTACGCATACGGGGTTACCATTTAATTTTGGAATAGATCACCGAAATGTTTTAATTAAAATATCTTTTATTTTCTACAATAATTACCTTTTATTACCATAAATAATGCAAAATACTCTGTACGCTCAATACGTTTAAATAGCTTTCCAAAATGTAAATATAGGTAGTAAAATACTATAAAAACCTCTGACTCTACGTTCAATACGTTAAAATAGCTTTCAATACGCCAAATATAGGTGGAAAAATAATAGAAAAACACACACATACTATTATTATTTTTTAATTTTTGGAAATACACAACATCCACCAGTTACTTCGCAATATGACAAATTGGCTGCTCTCTTAGTGCCCAACATATCACAATTTAAACACAAATATATGCGTGGTAACGCGTTTAATACACCTGGAGGAATTCTTATACTTAGAATTCTTTTTGATTGGAAATAAACAGCTTTACGGTACTTCAAACAGATTGAGTATCCGTCACAGTACCATGCTAGCCGTCCGACAGTTGGAACATGAAAAACTGAACCGTCACAATATATACAGAAGTAGTCACCAGTTCTTAATAATGACGTGATTCCGTCTTTCTTCAATTCTTCGACTGATATTGCATTCACTAGTGGTAAATACACGCTTGGTTATAAATTCATATATAATTCTTATAATAGTTTCTAGTGAAGGCTACCAGTAATTAAGAATTAACATTACAACTAAATAATTATATATAAAAATAATGTGATTTCTAAGCTAGCTTTAAAAAAAAATAACCGAAAACAATCTTACTTTTGAAAAATGACTCTTTAATATCAAAAATCGTCTGTCATACTCGGAAACAATTAATTGATCACTGATGTCGTTTCTAATATTTCTTCAGCTTTTAAAGAAGAGTTACTCGAGAATGGTAAAATAGTCTATACTTAAATTTAAAGTGCGTTTTAAATTGAAGTGATTCTTATTTTGTATTCCACTTTCACAATGGGGAAAAGTGTCTTTCTCAAATGTTGTAGTTGTACTATTGTTAGAACTATTTAAATCCATAAGATAGAATCGTTCAGTACTTTGCTGATATAAAAAGAGGGACTCGTTCAAATGGAAATATTTTTAAACTTAATTTGAATATCATTAGCGTGTAAGTGGTCCATGTACCCAAAATTGAACCGCAAGTTCAGATATGCTAATACATAGAAAATACTATAAAAGCATCTTAACTCTACTTTTAATACATCAAAAAAAATTCCGATATTAAAATATTTCAAAATACTCAATTAATGTACTAAGTTACTTTAAAAAAGAGCCTATCGTAAACACGAATTCCTCCAATTGTTAAACATAGATTCCAGATTAGATGGTGTATGTATGATGGGTAAGACTCTTGTCAGAAAGATGAATTTTTATTTTAATACGTTAAAATAAATTTCGACTATACAAATATAGTTTTCGCATTTTAACTTTAAATATAGACTATTTTACCATTCTCGAGTATCTTGCATCTTGAAATTGTAACGCATACGTGGTTACCATTTAATTTTGGAATACATCGCCAAGCTAAAAATATAAAAATTGATAAAAACTTAAATGGCTACGTCCTCATCCGAGAACAGCGGAGATGGATTTTACATTTTTGGTGGGAACAATCGTTTGTTATAACCATTTTAGCGCGAAGAATCCACACCTGATGTAAAAACGACACTTTTAGATAGCGAGAGGGGACACCCGCTGTGTCTATTTTACGCGCTGGGGGCAAGGGCCATCCTCTATCTACCCTTTACCCCTTAGGGCCGATATTCCGTAAGACGGATAGCTTTGCGCATCGTAAAAGTGTTTGAAAATAATGTTACACGGGGAAAGTGTTTGTCGGTGAAAATAGTTATGAATAGATACACAAAAGGCTCGACCCATTGAACTATTTGGATTTATTTCATAACACCACTCGCACGTGGAAAAAAGTGTTTGACAGATGCCGTAGGGGGCCCATTACTCGGGTTTATAGCTACTGGCTTTTTGCATAACATCATGTCAGATGATTCCACCAGCCCTACCGAATAGGGACGATCCCGCCTTTCCCGTTACTCGCCTTATCGCGAACAATCCTAAAAACGCATTACTAATCGCGTTGATTTTACTTTTAATGGGACTTGTAGAATTTCTATCTCTTTGGTTTACCAATATGGCCGTCGCTATACACATAACACCGCAAAATTTGACTAATCGCGTGAGTCATTGAGTCAACCCATTACATCATCCTGATTACGTCATCAAATTATTATCGCTATATAAGGGATTCATCCCCGTCATCCATCGGCAGTACACTACAAACCGTTTCTCGAGCATCATGTCTAAACGAAGCTGTGTAGATAACGTTCCAGCGCCTACTAAAATGTCTAAATTTGATCCGACTCAGCGGAAAGTTAACCCTCGGTATTCACTTTCATCCGAGCTTTTCGTTACTACGGGTTTTACGTCTGAGCTCGATATATCTGTAGCTCTATGCAATAAAATCACACACCAGGTCTTTGAAATGTCTTCGCGCGCCTGGGATGATTTATACGGCCACTGGGACCAAATAAATGATCCCCAACTGTTGCCCTTTCGATCACCGTTCCCGCTATCTGATGCGCTAGTGACCGCCGCCATGTCTGACCAAAAAGAATTAACCTTGCAAAGTACGATATCCGAAGCGTCGGTCGTAATCAAAGCGCCGGAAACTCGAGAATTGGACAGACTCAAATATTTCATTAATTCGCACATTCAACTCCTTAAAGTGAACCAAAAACTCTTTGAATTAATGGGTTACGTTATAACCGATAATTATCGTAAAATTTACGAAATATTGTATAAAGAACCATGTGCACCCAACAATTTATTTCTATCGGATGAACATGAAAGGTATGATACCGTTGTCCGCTACGCGTCCAATTACGTAACAGCATTTAAAATTATTGACGATTTTAAAGAAACAGTGGCCAACCAAAATATGTTTTGTGTATTTAACTTTTACAATTTGTTTAATATGGTATCTACCAACCATAAATATATTAAAAATAAATTGTTTTATCTTTAAACGTTTTCATCCGCTTAATGTACTGTAACTTTGAATGTATAAATAAAACCTTATAATTTGTATACACTCTGCTCTTTTTTTCCAAAACACTTTTACCGATGACCGCCCGCTATTTTACGCTACCCTTAGGGGGCCCGAAAGTGTTTGTCGGCGAAAACCAACCAACTCGACATTCACTATGACGGGTAGGCTGTTTGCATAACATCGTGTCACCGCCATAGGGGCAGATAACCTATTGACCTAAAATGGGTTAACACCTTGGGTTTTATGGGTTATAACATCGTAAATCAGCTAACCTTTTGACCTAAAATGGGGTGCCTCCAGCTATTAACTATGACTGGCCGGCTGTTTGCATAACATCGTGTCAGTCCACACCACCTGCGGAATAGGGGCAGATAACCTATCGTAAATCATCTAACCTATTGACCTAACCTATTGACCTGCCGAAAATGTACGCAAAATGGGGCCCCTATAGGGGGTCCGTTTCACACCTATTTAACGGCTGTTTGCATCGTGTCCATAGGGGCAGATAACCTATTGACCCAACATCGTAAATCAGCTAACCTTTTGACCTAAAATGGGGTGCCTCCAGCTATTAACTATGACTGGCCGGCTGTTTGCATAACATCGTGTCAGTCCACACCACCTGCGGAATAGGGGCAGATAACCTATCGTAAATCATCTAACCTATTGACCTAACCTTTTGACCCCGCCGAAAATGTACGCAAAATGGGGGCCCTATAGGGGCCCGTTTCACCCTTATTTAACGGCTGTTTGCATCGTGTCCATAGGGGCAGATAACCTATTGACCTAACATCGTAAATCAGCTAACCTTTTGACCCCGCCGAATATTGCCGCAAAAGGGGCCCCTATAGGGGCCCGTTTCACCCCCGTTTCCCCCGCCCGCAGGTGCCCCCTTATCGGTATACACACTCACTTATCTCTGATGGCAATGAAATATTTCTTCCGGCAACCGCGTAACATGTGACTGTGACTCACTCAGATCCCGCTAATCAGGTCTCTTAGTCAAGAGGGGTGAAACGCGGGGGTCGTCAGCGTTCCGCCCAATGAAAGCTCTTAAAAGCTGGTTTCACACTCGACGGAAAATATACCGGAAAGACGATAATAAACGCCGAGCTGAAAATTGATTCCCATTCGATATACGGCTAACATTCAACTTTACGCTGCTAATTTTCCGTCGAGTGTGAAACCAGCTTAATCAAGATGACGTTCAACTTACCTTAAGCGCAGAATAGGGGTAATTAACTTTAATAGCTCAATTATTCATTAAGGTTAACTTGATTAAGAAATTATCAAATATTTTTCCAAATGAAGTAAAATATAGATCAAAATATTCGTTAATTCTTGGCGTAAAATAGATATGACAAATTATTATTTGATAATAAAGGGGTAGCTCTCTTGATTGTTACATCTAGTTTATATTTATATTATATACATATGTAAGGTTTTTTTCATGATAATCAGGTATTTTTATTTCGGAACCAATTAAGAAAACCAAAATTCTACATACCTTCGATTATTTCGCAGATATTTTTATATTGTCGAAGTCGTAAAAACGTTTACGAAAGGCAAGAGAGTAATCGATCTTTTTTTTTTATTCAAAGAAGCAAGGGCTGATTGAGTCTGAGAAGACCGCGAGCCCGGCGAAGACACCAGCTGATTAATCAGGGCGAGAGATGTGTAACGGCCACACGGGGGGATAGGGGTGGGGACACCCGTGACGGAAGTATTCCGACCACTCATTGGGGGAGTGGTGGTCGTCCTCACAAGGCCATCCACAAACTCTGCCTCCCGGACGCCCGGGATTACAGGAGTGAGCCACTACTCCCGGCGAGTAATCGATCTTTACTATTCACGGCGCGCGACAAAATGAATAATTGGTTTTTTACCAAACGAAAGCTGGGTGACAAAAACCTCTTAATTTTTTTCCTTTGAACCGTAAAGTTCACGGAGCGCAAAAAATAATAATTTTTATCTGCAGTCCGAACATTTCAAGAAAAGTTCCCGATATTAAATAGGTGAAATGACTCAATTCTAGGTCTATTGATAACGCGTTGGGCGAAGGTTAAAGAGCGATATTGAAGGAGGTTGAATTTCTTTGATCGAAATATCTTTGACCAATTCGGCTTGTAGGTTGTCTATCGACAGCGGAAATATATTTCTACGTGACTGAATAAAGAAGCGGCCACTAATCAAACTGAATAACGACAACAATATATTGTAGTAACGTAATTAAACTTAACTAAAATGTAAACCTAAAACCGAGCACTGTCTTCAATCAATTTAGGAAAAAATACTAACGATAACGCCCCATTTTTAATTTAAAAGGTATAAAAGGTCACTTCAAACTTAACACTATTCTAACCTAGTAATTTATTTACACGAAATATCCTTTGTCCCAATCTAGTGATATCTTCACCAAATATAACCGTGAGCACAACACCATTCCAACATGGTTAATCATCTACTATTTATACACGAAATATCTACCTCTATTTCAATCTAGTGAGATCTTCACTAAATATATACGTGAGCATAACACCATTCCAACATAGTAATTTATCTACTATTCATACATGAAATATCTACCTCTATTTCAATCTAGTGATATCTTCACCAAATATATACGTGAGCATAACGTACAGCTAAACACCATTCCAACCTAGTAATTAATCTACTATTCATACACGAAATATCTACCTCTATTTCAATCTAGTGATATCTTCGCCAAATATATACGTGAGCATAACGTACAGCTGAACACCATTCCAACCTAGTAATTTATCAGCTATTTATCCACGAAGTATATACTTTTATATTAATGTTTCCTAACACGAAATATAAACGATAACTACTAAATATCAACCAAATATACACGTGTTCGTGCTACCTGGGTAGCCTAGCTGATTATTATTATTATTGTTAATTGTTAGGTTGGTGATTTGTTTAGTCCGAATAAGAGACACTCTAACTTTTACAGATAATCCTGATTAGACTTAAGCACGATTTGTTTCAAAGTTATCGGTCTCAACGTAAATAAACATAGCCGTTATAGTAAAAAAACTAGTCTTTTATTTCGATAATTTTGTTAACGAAGATGGCAGCGTCATATCTTGTTCCATTTAATTTCTTCTCGAATTAACATAAGATTTCATTATACATTTTTAAGGGATGATAGGCTAACTGTGCCACGAGGAAACTATAATACGTTTTATATTAAATTTAGCAAGCGTTGTATGAACACCACTGATTGAAAAGAGATTTGTTCTGTCAAAAGATTTAGACTGAGCAGAGCTGCAGTTACGGCTAATCTTGTGTAACCAACTGTAATTTTGTAGTATTTAATTTACGTCACCAAAATCCAGTTAATTTAAAGGAGAATAAGCTCTGAGATTATGAACGTGAAAAAACCTCGGTTGTAATTGAAATAATTTTTTTATAAAGTCGATTATCACTAACAAGGAGACTACCCGAGGTGTTACACACCGATTTTGTTCAAACTCGGGGGATTGGTAGACCTTCATGTAACTTGAAAAATCCTAAAGGGATTTTATTCAATGGGCAACTGTTTTGCCATGGCAACGAAAAATGTTTTTGACAACATAAAAAATGGGATTTTGACCGATTTCCCTGTGAAAAAAATTAAAAAAATTGATAAAATTGTGACCAATTTTGATTTTTTTTCGTCAATTTTTATAATTTTTTTTATAATTTTGGTATTTTTTTTTCAATTTTGTAAAATGTTTCACAGGGAATAAGTCAAAATCCCATGTTATTTTCAATGGGAAAATTTCCATTTTAAGTTGTCAAAAACATTTTTCGTTGCCCATTGAATAAAATCCCTTTAGGATTTTTCAAGTTACATGAAGGTCTACCAATGCCCCGAGTTTGAACCAAATCGGTGTGTAACACCTCGGGTAGTCTCCTTGTAAGTCGATCCCAACCGTTTTGAAAGCTTCCATAACGTGTTTTTGAAAGATTTCACAGTGCCATCTGTCCGAGCCTAGTTTAACCAGTCCAGATAAAGTAAGGTAGTATCGTCCGCATTAAGATGTATCGGCAGTCGAAGTAAAATAAGCCCAATAAATAGAAGTGAAGGCGATCATTACGGCGGGAAAGACCACCCTCGAGCATCTGTCCAGAGCGTTGTCAATCTTGAAGTCATTGGTCAACCGGACCTTATGTATTTTGTTAATTGACTCCTTATGAAGCGCCTCCTGTTTTTCACTTTCGCAGTGACTAAGGGCTAGCGCTCTAATCTTATTGTCTTTGCTGATTTCGGGAATGCTCCGTTCGATGGCGCTGCGCCACGCCGACTTCTTTTTTTCTTTAGCTGCGGCCTGCACGAACACAAAGCGAAGTTATTAAAAATGCGCGTTTTCATTGCTTTTTACGCGTGCCAAAGAAAGCTGGATTCGAAAACCACCGCCTCCCCTAGTTGAAGACCCAAAATTATTAGTCAGATCTAGGGGGGTAATAAACAATGGGTACTCAAATTCAGGCGCGTAGGAAGGTTTTGGATTAAGGGGGGTACAGCTTGGATGCTAAATTTGGCGCCCCTTCTTGGATGCGTTTTTGACTGGATCTAATAAGCAACGTTTGCC
Source organism: Leiobunum rupestre (assembly GCF_980474605.1). Lineage (NCBI taxonomy): Eukaryota > Metazoa > Arthropoda > Arachnida > Opiliones > Sclerosomatidae > Leiobunum > Leiobunum rupestre. The sequence goes on along the minus strand of NC_143391.1, from coordinate 27,399,829 downwards.
TTACTTAAATTTATTCTGAAAAGTTTAGGATTTAGGTCCCGTTGGGGGTAATGGAAATTCACAATATTTTACACGTTTTTTCCCAAACACACATTTGCCGAAATTTATCAATGTTTCATTTGACTGAATTAATTAAATTAAAAATTATTTCAATGAATCTTTTACTAAGACATCTAATCTGTTTTTGAAATCCAATTAGTCATAAATTCATCGATTACTTTAATATTTTTCGGCGTTCGGAATAGCTAAAGCCCGTTTCAAAATTATAGTAAGCAGTAAATGCGAGTTAGAGAAAAAGAATGGCGGGGCGAGAAGAAAATAATGCGTTTTGCTCCCAGCTATCGCGATCCGAAAAGGTAAGAAAATGAATGAATAATTTTTTGGACATTTTAAGATGGAAAAAATGTAGACTTACATTTCTCTTTCACGTTTACCAAATTCTCGGAAAACAAGAATTTTCACTTAAATTAAATGCATGGGGAGTTGTCCATTAAATCGTATTTTTTTATATTTCTTCCGTCATTAAGACAGATGGCGCGATATAAAGAAATATTTTTAGATACAAAAATCAATACATTTTCACATCTATCTCACGTACGCGACTGTTTCGTAACCTAGTTTCGTGATTAAGGGCCTGTTGCAAAAGTCTGCTTTGCTAGAATCGCACATGTTAAATTCAATGGGCTAGCACTTTGGCTAGGGCTTTTGCAACAGGCCCTAATACTCTTTACAGACGAGGCTTATAAACCCGGGTTTAGCTCCCGTTTTTGAAAACAGACCTTATTTAGCTATACTGAAATGTGCTATAAAAATTTAACTTTGGTTTACTGAACCCAGTTTTATTAGCCTCGTCTGAATAGGGTATTAGGCAGCGGGCGGGAAAACGTTTTAAAAAGCAATAAAATTTAAAGGGTACTTTGCTTCTCGAAGTTTCTTTTAAACTATCATCTATGTTTCGAGCCAAATGTTGCCATAACGACGTGTCCTACGACCCTTATTATAGGAAATGGTTTGCAGGAAATTTAATTAGCTTTCATTGAAGCACAAGTACCTTCCTGTAGAATGGAAGCAATGAAAGTAGAAAATTGTAATTACTGGTTTAGCATCCTTTCCTCGAGTGAATGGCTTTTTTACAATATTTTGATAGACACAGTGACTAAAAGTTTTAACATTGAAACAATGGCAAGTGTCATACTAATAGAGATTATGTTACTTGTGGTAAAAACCAATTTGGCAGAATCGGTTGAGGGGTTAAAAGGCGGAGACCTTTTGCTACACCAGTGATTATAGTTTTCTTCACCTATTTTCTACTTTCATTGCTTCCATTCTCGTCTCTTTTCCTATACAATATTAATTGTAGTTGAAAGGCTCTGTATTATCGGGGGAATGCCACAAGTGATATTTGACGTCTTTTAGTTTTTCCCAAATGGAATCGAAAATTGCAACCGGCTATAGCTCCTCAACCGTTGGTGGTAGAGCAATGGCAGTGACACTTTCTAAATATGAATCGACCACCCTGAATCCGAAAATGCCGGTTTCAGGGGCGTAACTCCATTATGTTAAAAGGTGTCAAAAACGACATCTGGCGTTTCCACCGTAACTATTATCGCTTTGCAAAAAACGACCACTCCACGTGAAAGGAAATAAAAAAGTATTAAAAATTGCTTCCGGTTTCATTTTTCTATCGTTTACACGTTTCGAGAAAATTTAAGATAAATGCAAAAACTCCCTTTGTCGAAGACTTTTGTAACAGACTGTACCTAATCGTATATTTAACGTTAGGAAAACAGTTAACGAAGACAGCTCAGTAGTTCAAGTGCAATGCATACCTGAGACGTCAGTGACTAAAAACGTCTACGATAAAAAAATTAATGTAAGTAATTTAATTTTAATTGTCATATAATTTCGATAAAATATTACTCTAGGTTGTACAAGATAGAAGTATTTGAAATTCACCGAGAATCAGCGCTCTCTCCCTGCTTTAGTCCCATTCGACCGAAATCCCATTCGACCGAAGGTGGTTTTTGAGGTGTCCCATTCAACCGAATTCCGCCGAAACGTGCGGTTTTTATGTGTCTAATTCGACCGAACGCAGTAGCTATGAATTTAGCTATGCCATTTTAATATCTTTGTACTATGCATTTATTTGAAAATAAAATGGAATGAGCATGAATTATATTTTTATCTTCACCTAGTCAAGAAAAGTAACTGAACCAAAACTGAAATAGTAAACTTAACCAACTCTAACCTAACCTAACCTAACCTAAACATGGATCTTCGATAGTACATACCTTATAAATAAAACACCAAATCACCCCGCCAATTGGGCTACATTTTAAAATTCTTTCGGTCGGGATTCGGTCGAATGGGATTGCGGTCGAATGGGAATAAACGCTCTCCCTAGATGTATATCTAGGCATTCGCGTGAACTTTGAGCCCTCCTTTTCCAAAAATAAAACGATAAAATATATCTTAAAGGCTTTTTTTGGGTTTCTTTCAAATTCATTTATTATGGAAAAAAAAGTTAATCAAATATTTTTTCTAAAAACGATTTGTTAATTTACTTTAGATCATCGCTACATTTACATTAGCGTCAACGGGAATTGTAGTTTATTTTTAACCGAGTTACACGCGAGCTCGCCCCTAGAGGCGCTGCGCGTCAATCGCTCGTACTCTATATTTTACTTCATTTGGAAAAATATTTGATAATTCCTTAATCAGCCGGGAGTAGTGGCTCACTCCTGTAATCCCAGGCGTCCGGGAGGCAGAGTTTGTGGATGGTCGTGTGAGGACGACTACCAATTCCCCAACGGGTGGTCGGAATACTTCCGCCACGGGTGTCCCCACCCCTGTCCCCACGTATCCCCTCGTTGGCGTGGCCGTTACACATATCTCGCCCTGATTAATCAGATGGTGTTTCGCCGGGCTCGCGGTCTTCTCAGACTCAATCAGCCCTTTCTACCTTGAATAAAAAAAAATTCCTTAATCAAGTTAACCCTAATGAACAATTGTGCTATTAAAGTCAATGTAATTAAACTTTTTCCGGCTCACAAGTATAAAGTTAATTGATTAAAATAAAGGTCAAAACATCGGGGAACCCGAGAACAACCCAACAACCCACGGGTGAGTCTAAAATAATTTAATATAAGACCAGGAAATGCCAGAAAACGTGTAATGGTACTAATGGGAACTTGTATGAGGTGCAGGCTTGTACGCACTAAGGTACGTCTACACTCAGCTACAAACTCCCCCTACACGTTTTTAAGCGCTGGATTAACCTGTCTACTAATAATAGCATAAGTAACCATAAGTATGACAATTTATTGAAAACCGGCATTATTTAGGCTTCGCGATTATTTAGTTTTTAATATGGTCTCTTTGTCGAGGAAGGAATTCAAGAACTGTATTTTAAACCATTACATAAGTGCTTTATATAGGACAAACGCTGATAAATTATAAAATATTTGTGGTTTGGTATATTTACATTTAGGCAAAAGATGGAATATAATTTTTTAAATGGTTTTAGTTTTCTATCTGATTGACAGAGTTTTCATTTTAGAAAAACGTAATGTTAATGCCTACTAAAATTCCGGTAATTTGAGATACTAGTCCTACTAATTTATCTTTGGTGAAGAAAAGAGGTTGTACGAAAAATGTATGGGTAAAGGTTACGATTGTCATATTTATGTTTAATTTGATACTTATAATAATATGAAGCGCACAATCATATGAACTAAATTGTTATTTCACCTTGATTAATTTTTAAATTACAAAATACTATCCCTATAAATTAATATAAAGATTTTCTTAACTTTGTGTTAAAGTGTTGGTTGCACGAAATTTTAGCTATGGCTAATTATTGATTCTTTAAAAAGAGAAATCATTTTATAGCAAGTACAGAAAATTTCATCAAAATCGGTTAAGCGGTCTTTGAATTACTTACAAAAGAAGTCAAAATGGTCGAAATCGAGTTTTTCGGCGAATTTCCAGACTTCTAAAATTTTTATCGGCACCCATGACGTCAGAAAATGCGAAGCGTATCATTGGCTAATTGTCTGTAATACATTTCTTTACATCTGGGATTAAAGCAGGTTGATTTAACACCCAGGAAAAAGTCCTACGCAGTAGTAATTAGAATATAGAAAAATAAAAACGCCGTGTCGTGCGCGCCGCGAAGCGCGCCCTTAAATTTTTTTTATAATAATAAGCCTAATATTATGATTAAAAATCTCTGGTTTGAAAACTTCTACAAGTAAACCGAATCCCTCCACTTCAGTTCCTTCTATTTTAGGAATAAAACTACAGCTTCGATTTGTCCCAAATTGCTCGTGCTACGGAGGAGAAAAATTCGCGGAAAATTTCATAATTTTGGGGTGGTCAGTTTCGGACTCAAAATTAGTACACTTAAACTTGGAAATTTGTTTCGACAATGACATTTTTAGAAAGAGAACGCCGAGGGCTTCAAAACCAGCCCACATTCATTCATTTTTATTACTATCGATTTTTCGTGCAACCAACACTTTAATAAAGTTATTATGATCTTTAAAAAATTTAAATACAAATCATTTTAATTGTATGGGAAATATTTTTCGATTGAAATTAATTCATTCGCTTAGCTTCTATTTTTTGCGTCTAATCTAAGGTATTTTCAAAACAACAGAAATATGAATCATTCGACAACTCAATTTTTAGAACAGTACTTTGACATAATATTATAGGTCTCTATTCTGGGTTGTTAAAGCTCTGCTAGCGTTTGTGTTGAACAATGTATAAAGTTTTGAAACGTCCGAGAATTAGGAATGTGTCTGCAGCGGTACGCCAACATGTGAAATTGATGACGACACTAATAGGCTAGTGTAGATGTAATATTTAAAACTATGATAATGATGTTAAAATATCTGTAAATTTTTTAGTCTTTAACTGTCACAGTTTACTATTTTACAAAATGTACAACCCTGAATTTTAAACTTTCCTAAATTTGTTTGAAATGACTAAGTAGCTAATAGTGGAAAATGCAATATATTAAAAATTATGTTATATTTTTATAATATCTGTAAATATTATATGAATTTAGTATTCCCTACACTGTCACAGTTTACTGACTTAGAAATAGAAATTTAGCTACAATATGAATTTGAAATTGAAGAAGTCCGCTAATAGCGGAAAATGCTTTATTTTTAAGACATGATTCTGTACATATAATTTTTATTAGTCCTTCCTAAACTGTTAGAAATTATTGAGGTATGAACTCTTTTCAAATGACTGGTTAAAGACGATCTAGTTTTAAATTCTTTAGAACAAAACCCGCAACAATAATTTTTATCCATCGTCGATAAATTAACGGAGACTAAAATGCATATTCGTTAAACAGACGACGCCACGAAAGCAGCGAATCAGATATGCGTACAGGATCGGGATGGAGACACTCGTGGTTTTCCGACTCCCCGAGTCAAAATTTCCAAATTAAAGATAAAATAAAGCGTGGCAACTGGCAAGTGTTTTTGCAACAATTGTAAGTGAAAATGGAGAATGCTGTTGGAGGATGTTGCCCATATGTGCATTGTTATACTCATCGACTAAAAAAAAATTACTTCCGAGTACATTTAAACAGTCATGTACATTTCTTTTGTAAATTATTAAAAATACACCGGTTTTGTCACAGCTTAGTTTAGTTAGTGTATGTAAAGGGGGGGGGAAATTAAAGAATTAAGTTCTGATTCCAGAACTGTTCTTAATACCAACAACAGAGAAGCGCTTAAATTAGACCGCTTAGAAAATTGGGATTATTTTCATGTGGGTCTTTTTTTAATGGGCTGAAGAAAAAGCTCAGCTCAGGGCTATCAGAGCACGCCACGCAATAGGCCTTTCTATAAAGTAACATTGGCCTTCTTGTTTAGATGTATCGGGCGCGTCACTGGTGACGTAGAAGTGACGTTTCATAGCCGTAAGCCAAAACCAAGGAGGATAGCATCCTCCTTGCCAAAACCTAGACTAGAAATCTATGGCGAAAAATTAACGTGCTTACTAAGCCTTACTTCAGGTCACGGGCGCTATTATAATTATTATTCTGCATATTTAAAGTATTGTTTTATATAGTTTTATATATTTTTAAATAAATAAATTGTCTTTGTAGAAACTAGGTTTAAACCGTGTTTCTGTAGGTAATAGGCAAGTTGTTTAGTAGTCGAATTTGCTTTTTTATATAAGCCTCGGACTTTTACGTTAAGGTAACAGTGAAAAATGGCTGGGCGACGCTGTAGTGTACCAGGATGTAACACAATATCTTCACGTTCTCCGGGTGTGACTTTTAGCCCATTTCCTAGGAATGAAAATCTTAAAAACGAATGGATTAAAATAATCTTGAAAATACAGATGACGTTAAAGCATCAGAAAGGAGACTATGGTGTACTCCTATTTCCCGAAAACCGCTTGGACAGAAACATCACAAAGTGTGTGCAGTGGCGCCGCCAGGATTTTTTTGCACGTAGGCTAAACAATTTGAGAGGGCCCCTAAAAATATTATCAAAGCTAGAGACCTTTGTAGAAGAAATAACACAATGAAACCTTTAAGAAAAATGTTTATTGTCAATTTAAAAATATTTCAAAATGACAATAAAATATTTTTTCAAATAATGAAAGACGTTCTCCTATTTGTGCATTTCCAAATTCATCCACAACGCGCATAGGGTTATCTCTAAGAATGTTAGACAAATCGCGATTTATTGATAAAATGGAGAGATTCGACAACCTATTTTCTCCCATAGTTGTTCGCGTAAATGACTTTATTCTCTTTAACGAGCTAAAACTTCTTTCGCCAGTTGCGCTTGAAACTGGTATACAATTGACAAGATTCAAATATTTTCGGAGATCGCGGAAACCCTCCTTAATTGGAATAAGATGTTTGAATCAATCTTCAACGGTTTTAAAATTTCCATCAAATAAAAGGTATTTAGCAACTTTAGTATGACATTTTAGCGCGTCAATATTAAAAGAAAATCTTTCAAATGATTTACAAAAATGAACTATTTCTTCAGGATTTAAAAAGGTTTCGTTTTGAGGTTCAGCTGCTGTTATTACCAAGAATGTATTGAGGTTACTAAGAATATTTGAGCATAGCATTAACCCCTGGTACCATCCTCACAGCTTTTGTGGAGAAAGTTCGTCTGCATTTAAGGGGCATTCAAGGTTATACCATATAGCAAACTTGAATGGGAAAGCAGACGAATTTAAGCTCCAAACGCTGCGAGGATGGGAATCAGAATCCTGTAGTCCAATATTCTTAGTAACTTCAATACATTCTTGTTATTACTTTTAGTAACCTATTGTTGTCCGTAAATCGCGTTTGCATTTCACTGACAAACGTATCCCAGTATTGAATAGAAAGTTATGCGGTGCTTTTGTATCATAAACAAAAATACTTTTAAATTTTTTGTTCTGAGTTTTCATTATTTTTCCTGTTGTTTTGGCTAAAGCGTTGGGATCAGCTACTTCGATTTCTATCATATTTGCCATTTTAGACGCCTCAGCCCACATTTCGTAAATTTAACTTCATTTCACATATCCTTTAAAGATTTTATAGTTCCTTGACATAATTCATTAGCTCTAGAATAAAAAAGCTGTGGATTTTGCAGAACCTCTGAGAGTGAATTAGTCGTTTCTAAGACGACTAACATTAAGGGAAGCGGACTCTAACAAATAAATTGCTGTTCGTGTTCATATCAAGGCTATGGGTAATATCAGGAAACTATAGAGGTATTCACTTGGAATGTCTAAGGTTCCATTGGGACGGTGATACGAAAGCGCGTCGAGAAAAAGGCGGGGCTTAACTACGTCAAGTGTAAGACGTAACACGACATTTCAATTTCATTGGCTCGAGGTTTGATGCGAAAAGAATGCGTCGTCATGGTAACAAATATGCGATTTTCCTGCGCAGAAAAAAGGCTTATAAAACAATGGATTTAAAAACCTCAATTTGTTAACGTACTTAATATATTGAAGTAATTATAATGTTCTTCGCCAAAGAAGTGTAGTGATGACTAATTTCAGGTATTTGTATGGTTATAAAGGATATAATCAGGTAAGCTAATAATATAATAACCATGAATAGGCTTAATGACGAGTTTTCGTCGAATTAGGGTAGCGAGGCGCGTGAGTTTTCCCGCTTTTATGACACGCCCATTTATACGAGCTTCGCCACGGCCGTAAAAATCTTCCTTAGACATTCCAAGTGTATACCTATATAGTTTCCTGGTAATATCGGTTCGTTGTAGTCGAAATGAATTTAAAAGTAAAATACTAGTGCTGGACCAATGGATGGGGCCCTATTAATTTAGATAAATTGGGGGCCCGAGGTGGTTCTCACCGATTTGGTTCAAAGTTGGGTGATTGTTAGACCTAGATGTAACATGAAATCCGTTAAAGGGAAAAGTTACGCTGGGCTTCCGTTTTGCCATGGCAACCAAAAATGTTTTTGACAACATAAAATAAGAAAAAGTCTATGTAAAATAACATGCGAAAATGATTAATCGACGAATATTTACGGAACTTATCGCACGATGAGTTTTATTGATATCCGCCATTTTCCAAAATGGTGTCGGATTTCTATTAAAATCTTTAGTACGAATTCATTCGGGCAGATAATGTAACGTAGGAAATCTTAGGTTAATCGGATACAAATTACCTAACTTATTGCACCATGATTTATATTTGTATCCGCCATTTTATAAAATGTCGTCATTTTTCTATCGAAATCTAAAACTCTGTTTACATAGTTCAGATAATGTAATGTAGAAATTTTAAGATTAATCGGCGAAAATATATGGCAGTTATTACGGCATAAGTTTTACAAATATTTTGTATTATACCTAAAATTTCGACGTATTTATTCAAATTCGCTCGAGTTCACCCAAAATGGTTTTTATTCCCCCCTATTTGTCCAAAGTAATCCAAAATTGTAAAATTTAATATATTTTGTTTATTTTTTTAAATTATTATTTTTTGATTTATTGAAGTTTTGCACAGGGGGGACCCTTAGAATTTGTCATTTTCGCATGTCATTTTACATAGACTTTTTCTTATTTTATGTTGTCAAAAACATTTTTGGTTGCCATGGCAAAACGGAAGCCCAGCGTAACTTTTCCCTTTAACGGGTTTCATGTTATATCTAGGTCTAACAATCACCCAACTTTGAACCAAATCGGTGAGAACCACCTCGGGTCGTCTCCTCGTGAGTGTGTGGCTATCATTTTGATAGATCTTGCCATAAAGGATATTTAGATAGAGTTCCATTTTATTTTGGAAAGTTTGACTGTGCATACGTTCCTGATCCATCCCACGAAATTGAAATTCCAAAATCACAACCAAAAGTTACTTTGGATATCTTGATTGAACAACCGTTAGTAATGAATATATCAAATCAACTTGATCTAAGTAATATTTCAGGACTTGAAATGCGCTCTACGTTGACTAGTGATCATAATTACTCTTTAATACCGGACTAGGAATCTCTATCAAGCATCATAAATATACAAAGAGCTCAAATCTGTGAGATCAATTATTTAAAATGAAATAGCCACTCTACGAAGTCGGAATGAAAAATTGGAGAAAGAAAATATTTCTTTAAAGGCCGATTCCTTAAAAGTCCAAGAAGGTTTGTCAGAAACAATGAATATATAGGCCGAAATTAGTATTTTGAACAACCGTATAACATTAGCTAATGAGGAAAATATGCGTTATAAAATTCAAATTCACAATTTAAAAAATATGCTGAAGGAATCTGACAAGTTTTCATTAAGTAAGATATCGTCATCCTCACCTAAAATTAAGTTCTACACTGGGTGCGATAGCATTGATGTGTTTGATGATCTATTTTCATTCATTGAACCATATTTTAAGGACTTGAAATTATACAACGGAACTACTGGGTATAAACGCGAACATGGTAGAGATGAAAAGTTGCACGGTCGTCCAATGCTATTGTCATTCAGAGAACAACTATTTCTGGCTCTTTGCCGTTTAAATGTTGGCCTTCTGGAAGAAGACCTTGCCTATAGATTTAAAATTTCAGTTTCAACAGTTTCTAATATTTGTATTACCTGGTTAGATTTGCTTGAGAAGCGGTTAAGTCAAATACATATATGGCCTTCGCGTGCAGTAGTGGACAAATTTATGCCACAGGAGTTTAAAGAGAAGTTTCCCACTACACGGCTTGTTATAGACGCTTCAGAAGTTCAGAACTCTTCATCCAAAAAACAAATGACTACAAAACGCAAAGTGACACATGGTCCTCTTATAAAACTCACAACACAGCCAAAGGCCTAATCGGAATTACCTCAAATGGGTTTATCAGCTTCGTATCGGATTTAGTGCCTGGACGGATGTCTGACCAAGATTTAACGCAACAGTGTGGGCTGTTAGATCTCCTTGAACCTGGAGATGGAATATCAGCAGACAGAGGTTTCTTGATTCAGGAAATGTTAACGAATAGAGGAGTATCTCTAAACATGCCACCATTTCTGAAGGATAAAGCTCAACTTTCAACTGAAGAAGAAAAACTGACACGAGAGATAGCTAGTGTACGCATTCATGTAGAGAGAGTAATCAGGAGTGTAAAGGAATATCACATACTCAGCTCTATTTTCCCAAACAACATGCATATTCAACTCAATAAAGTATGGAGAATTTGTAATTATTTGGTACATTTTTGTAATGAACCATTGTTAAATGTAAAATCTCAAAAAAAAACTTGAATATATTTTGCAGATCAAAATGAAGATCATTCCGAATAAAAAGTAGTAACTAAAATATATTCATTATTAACAAATAATGTCCTTTTATATTTAAAATAAACACAATTTGAATTGGTAAAAAATGAGCTTTTTTTAATTATTTCTTTCCGATTATGGTATGCCAAACTTTTCATAGAAATATCAGTTTAGGGACCTTGACAGTATAAAAAAAATATTTTATTCTATCACAGAATGATTGGTTGTTCCCTCAGTCAACCAAAATATCACACCACTTTAACCCTATAATACCCATTTGACCCTGTATTTGGTAGTAGAACTTGTGGTTGCGGTCTAAATGTGACACACCATTTTCATCATTCTTTAGGAACTTTAATGTGGATTCTTTGTTGGCAATACCTTGAGCTATGCTTATGTATTGCTCTTTGCATTTCGCTAATGTTTTTATTTAGAGTAAGCCCCACCCTTCATTTTCCTGGTAAACCAAGCGGTCTGGTGAAGCTCCAAACGTGGGCAGAGTTGGATTAACGCACAATCCCGCAGCAAAAATAAATAGGTAAGTGTAAGCGTCTGAATTTTCTTTGAAAAAGCAGCCAGCTATGAAAATATCGGATTGATTTTGTACAATGTTTTTGATTATAACAACCTCTCCAGTTTTCATTTTACAACAATTATCGCTAATTTGTGTTGTCAAAGAAAACCCATTAATATATAGTTTTTTGTATTGAAAAACATTTATATTCCCTAAAATTGGTCCTTCATTACGCTCTCCTTTCACTTTCGGTAAAAGCTTATTTTGCAAATCGCCCTGAATTTCTAAAACATTCAGCTCAGATAATCTATAAATTATTTAATGATCTATAAATTATTTGTTGTAAAGATTTGTTCGGACTACGTATGAGCTTTCTAAGTTTACCAAGGTAGGATTCGAATGCGAATGCTGAGAACGAATCTAAGCCTCCAAATAACCTAACTTGACTAGAAAGGGGTAACAAATTATGAAAATTGTACAGTTTTAAGTATAGAGTCAGCGTAGTCGATAACTGGTTCTGTTGGAGTTTTACTGCGTAACAAATATATCGCACAGTGCAGTAGCGGAAAATGGTGTATACACGAATGGGGTAATATTTCTTGAAAAATGTGAAACTCTGCGTATATAATAAACTGCTAAATTCGATGGCCTTCCATTTATCAAACTCTGAAAAACTACGAGGCTTTCTCGAAAACTCAACAGGCGTGTACTTTGAAATTACATCCATTCTTTCTGATAAACGACTTATATCGTTTTTGCTTTGTTTTACTCGAGAATTTGGTCTCATGATTTCATATATCATACGTTTTACGCACCCAAGGCAAACTAAATGCATATAATGGTTTGGAAAACAGATACCATATCAATAGGTGAAGCGGTCAGTGGTGAACTTACATTTTGTAAATGGTGTTCTTTTTTGAGTTTTGTTCCGAAAACTAGCATCATCTCTCAATGGGGCATCGAACTCGGTAAAAATCACTTTATATTTCCACTCTCCTTTTGATTAACAAAAATGAAAGTAAAGTACCCACTATGAGTTTTAACGCGTAATCAATAAGCCTTGGCGGGGGCGTCACAAATAAAAGGACCCAATTCAATTTCAAAACTTCTTCCTTCGAACTGTAGTCCATTATAAACAAGTTCTAATGACTCTTCTAAAAACGTTTCTAAATATCGATCTAATGGTTTTGGTTTTCCATAGCCATAAAATATCCCCACTACATAAGGCGATTGGTTGTTTGTTTGATCACATTTGGCCAATATTGGCCAACACTCTCTTTTCGTGCTCTTGTGAACTGGAATTCCATCCACATTTACAGATATGTTTAATAGGCCTTTCTATAAAGTCATTACGCTTGCCGAACTTGTTATTATGTATCGCTTTCGTCACGAGATACGTAGGAGCTCAGTTCAGTTTGGAAGTTTAGATCTTTATAAAAAGGGTGACTCGTCGAATTTTCTCTTCGTGTAATGTGGGAGAGTTACTATTTTAGGGGTCACTCCTTGGTTTTACTGAATCGTTAGGCTTAGAATATTATATTTACTATTTTAATGAATTTATCTTTAATTGTTGTGTAAAAAATATAGTTTTTTGTTAGTGAAAGGTTTAGTAGACAATGGAAAACGTGGAGGCAGCACAAAAACTGAAAAAGTAAGTCTAAATAATCATTGAAAACGATGTTAATGTTATATAACCTAACATAATATTTTTAAATAGATGGAGTTTAAAAAATCCAAAAAAGAAAGCCATAAACAAAAAAATACTACTACCCAAAGGAAACTGGACAAAACAACTAAATGTTATTCCTGGAATATTCAATGAAAAATCAATTACTAGTCATCACAATGATTCTCAAGCTAAAAAACATTTGACGTTAGGATATCGGATGTTCAAGGCGAGTAAGGTGTCGGAAGTCATGCTAAGTTGTGGGCCGAAAACATCTACAATCTCAAACATTTATGTGAAAAGCCAAGTGGAGTTCTCTTTTACTCTTTCAAATAAGTATGATGTCGCAATTATATAAACAAAAAGTCAGCAGTTGTAGAATCAGCCTGGTGTGGGTGTAAGGCGGGTGCAGGAGGAGTTTGCAAGCACGTTGGTTTGGTACTGTGGTACCTTTTAGATTGTAAGCGAGCTGGAAAGATATTCATACGAGATGATACTGCTTGTACAGAAAAACGTCGAGCGTGGTCTGCACCAACAACACAAAAGAAAATATCTAAAGCCCTTTTTTCGGAACTACAGTTTGTAAAACATATGCCGGAGAAATGTAGTGAAAAATTAAAACAACGAACGTCCCTGAATTATAGTAGCCTAGAAAATATCAATACCCCAGATGATAATGTAGAAATGAAAAAACGAATAAAAGCTCTATCCGAGAGAATGGTATCTGGAAATAGAAGGTCCATGCTAGTTCTTATGCAAGAAGAGAATAACTTTTTTCCACAAAAATATCCTCAACTTGCAGTTAACGAAGAAGTTCCTACCACAAGTTCCTCAAAAGATGATTCTACAACAGCCGCTCCAATAAAGCAAATACCTCTCCCATTAGGAGTTTTAGAACTAAATGAAAACCTCAAAGTTGACATTTCACGACTTCTGGAAAAAGCTTCCGGGAAATTTAAAAATTGATTTGGCTGCATCAATAATGCTTGAAGTTGAGACACGTGAGCAATCAAATTGTTTGTTGTGGACTACTGAAAGAAAAGCCCGAATAACTGCTTCCCAGTTCAGTTTGATATGCAAAAGGCGAAAAGAAGTGAATGATATATTTTTAAAATCAATTTTCAAAGCAACTGATATATCAAAAAATAAATACGTTCAAGAGGGCTTAAAAAATGAAGAGCTTGCTAACAACTAAATACAAAAACCTTAAATGGTCTTCTTGATTTTGGCCTAACATTGCTCAACTTCCTATTTCGGAAATCAGATCGAGTCAAAACTAGTTAACCATAAAATGTGACGGGGAACAACTTTCGAATTGTAACCAACTTCGTAGCTCTTACGGTTCCCAAGTTAATTTTCGAATGACCTTGAAGACATGGTTCAAGGTCATTGACATTTTCATAGTTGGTTGACCCCTGAGCACTCTATAACAACCTAAAATTTCAAAATCGTAGCTAAAACACATTTTGAGATATTCGCCCTGGTCCATTTTTTAGTTAACACCCTGTATATTAAAACCATAGTACTAATAATAAATCAAAGGAAATAAATAAAACCATAGGAATCGCTAGAAATATAATAGTATTAATTTACCACAAAACAGCAATTTAACTATTTCTCGAGAACGTACATGCGCTTAAATGAAAGCAAATTAAAGTTCCTACAAACTATAAGGGTCGTAGGTCACGTCGTTGTAGCGATATTTGGCTCGAAACATGGACGATAGTTTAAAAAAACATTTTTAGCAAACATTTCCGGCTACATCTATTGAGCCAGAACGCAACTACACTAGGGCCGACACTTGCTTTAATTTAGCGGTAAACAGTAATTTAACTATTTGATCATTTTCTCGAGAACTATTAGGCCTACAAACTATTTTCTATAATAAGGGTCGTAGGACACGTCGTTATGGCCACATTTGGCTCGAAACATAGATGATAGTTTAAAAACCCAAATTATGGCACACATTTCCTATTTTTGAAGACACCGAACCTAAGAACATAAAAGTCAAACTTACTACTACAATTAATGCAAACTTCGGCCTTTTTTGTCTAAATGAGCTGCACTATTTCAAAAACGTTTTTAATGAAATGGTAAAGCAAAAAAATTAATTTCACCGTCAGATCGAGTTAAGATTGTCTCACCTGAAACCCAACCAGTCCGATTATTTTCAGGTTTTATAACGACCATTTTGGATCTAACTCGACGGCCAGCCTATATAACTGTTTTTTTATACCTGGAGATCGATTTCCTCTAACTGACTCAAGAAACGTTTCTGAAGTACTACAGCGCCCTATTTTAGAATACATTTTAAATTTTAAGCCTTGGTCTTTTAGTAAAAAAATAAGTGATATAAAAATAAGCGTTCAGCGTGGTAAATTGTGGTGTAGTGGTTATAGGCATTAAATTTCGTCGTGATGTGGTGGGTTCGAAACTCGAAAGGGCGAAAATTGTTAAATGGGTGTCATTTGGATGTTCGAATCCAATCCGAGTCAGTAGGAATGTTTTAAATAAATATTAAATGTATTTAAGTTATTTTAAATGTATTTGAATTATTTTAAATGTAATTAAATTATTTTAAATGTAATTAAATTATTATAAATGTAATTAAATTATTATAAATGTAATTAAATTATTATAAATGTAAGTAAATTAATATGAAATGTATTTAAATTATTTTAAATGTAATTAAATTTTTATAAATGTAATTAAATACTAATACATGGCAACGTCTACTTTTCACCAGGATGTAATACAAAATTATTTGAAGAATTTAACAACCATTGGCAAAAAAACGCACCGAATTTACAGGATGATATAATAATTTTGGGCGATTTCAATCTACCTAAAGTTGACTGGCTGGGACACGATACTTCTCGCTGTTCATTTTATACTAAGAAAACAGCTAATTTTATTTTCGATCTATGTTACGCCAGTAATCTTCAACAAATTAATACCATGGTAAACCGTTATGGAAACACTTTAGATCTGTGTATTACAAATATTAATTCCGCTAAGATTAGCTCTTTATCTGACCCCTTCCTTTGTTTCAGTTGATGTTTGTCATCCCCCTTTTTTATTAATTTATTCTACGCTATTAGAAAAAATTACTCCACACTGTTAAAAATAAAGGTTTATAAAACGACCAAAATTGGACTTTTAATTTATTTCAAACCATTTGGATACTGAAAACGGTCTAATAAATTATTTTAGACCCATTTTACTCTTTCATGTTGAATACAATACCTTTTGGGGTATTGAAAAGGAACGAGCCCAAAGAGTAAACCTTTTCCAGTCCTGGTGGTAAAGGTATAAAAAAGTTACGTTCTAACATTTAGTCCTTTCGAATATCCAATTAATTTCCTTAAACGACGAAAAAAATGATATGGACCAATTCCGAGACTAGTATTTGAATACTAAGTTATTTCTTTTTTTAATATTTTCTTTAAAATAACATAATGTGAAGAAATTCCAATCTCCATGAATATTTAACTAAGGTTAAGTCTTTAAAAATTTGATAACAGATTTAAATATAGGGGATATTGATTATGGCGTCAAAATATATTATAACCCAAATATGGGCAGCAGAAAATTCTTGCTATGTGTATATCAAAAACTGAAAGTATTAAATGATACTTTACGTGATCAACTCCCTTCGTACAACGACTATTTCCCCCTAGCGACAACCAGCCTAACCTGCCCATGTTAATAGGTGATCTATTGAGTCGTATTGAATAATTATAAAAAAATGAGGCCTATAAAGGACTGAAAATAAAGTTAAAAAGATTAACTTCTTACTGTTTAAGAAGTAAAATGTATTAAACACTCCACGAAAGGACTGAATTTGGGGAGCAGAAGGTGTAAATATGTTCTTGGATAAAACCCTGAATGGTCTTAAATATTGGAAAATGTCTTAAGCACTTTAGAGGTCTAAAATAAAACCTTTATTTTTAACAGTGCACCTAGCACTAAAACTTTTAATTTTTCAAAAGGCGATTATCGTAATTTGTACACTTATCTACGTGACTCTGATTGGTCAGACTTCTACAATCAGACAGATGTTGATTTATGTGTAAATAAACTTACTTGTAAAATTGAATCGGCCATGAACTTATTTATTCCCAAAAAAGTGTACAAGAGGTCCAAAAATTATCCAGATTGGTATTCACAGGAATTAATTGCTCTATTAAAACGTAAAACATACTATCACAAAAAATTTAAAAGGACAGGTAATCCATTAGTTTACGCGCATTATAGCGATCTACGAACTTACTCCAAAATTTTAATTAAAAGAGACAAATGCGATATGAATAAGAATTTATGTGATATGGCACTAAAACATCCTAAAATGTTTTGGAAATACGTAAATCGTAAAATTAAGAGTAAACTAATGGACATTAGTTTAAAACAAGGGGGAAATTTCGTCACAACCCCAAAGGATTTAGCTGATATCTTCCTGGATAATTTTTCTAATATAGCTGTTGTCGTGAACAGCGAAATAAAAGACGAGAACTTCTCCGACATAAAAACCGGTAAACCTTTTATTTCAAAACAGAACTGGCCGTTAATTTATTTTTACACGCGAAAAATAACACCTTTTTTAACAGCAACCAAAAACTCACTTTCACGCGCGCGTGCGCTATATAAACATTTGAAAACGAATATAGGTAGATGTACTATACAAAATTACGATGTGTACAACCGAACATTCCGCCCGCCTTGAAATAACGAATTTCAAATGAGATAGTAAAAGTCCGAAAAGTTACATTTGCATACATAAATAACTCTTAGTAAACAGTTTGAATACAATTAAAATCAGTCTAGTGGTAACTGGCATAATTTAACTACGGGTCTTTTCAGTGATTTGTCAGAGGTTCTGACAGTTACGACGCGAACTTGATTGTCTTGTCCTGGATGAAGTTCAGTGATTCTTGCCATTCTCCACTTGGTTGGAGGTAAATCTTCATCCTTGAGCAAGACCAAGTCGCCGACTCGTAGATTCGGTTTTGGTGTAGTCCACTTTGGACGTTGTTGAAGGCGAGAGAGGAATTCATTTCGCCAACGGTTCCAAAAGTGCTGCAGTACTTGTTGGCCCAATTGCCAACGTGACAGGCGGTTGACGTTTTCAGAAGTGAGATCGGGTTCGGGTATTGCGGTGAGCGCATCTCCGATTAGGAAATGTCCAGGTGTCAACGCATTGAAGTCGTTTGGATCCGAGCTTAACGCCGTTAAAGGACGTGAATTTAAGCAAGCTTCGATTTGGCAAAGAAGCGTTTGCATTTCTTCAAAGTTTAGAACCATGGTGCCAAGAACTCGTTTCAGATGATACTTGACGGACTTCCCAGAGGCCTCCAAAATGTGGCGCTGCAGGCGGGTTGAAGTGCCAATTAATTCCTTCGTCTGCGAGCCATCGTGACACTTGATCGTTGTTGTTTGTAGAGACTATGAATTTGATGAATGTTTTCATCTCTCGATCGGCTCCTGTAAAGTTGGTTCCACAGTCGCTGTAAATGTCGGCGCATTTTCCTCGTCGAGCAACAAAGCGTTTCAATGCTGCCAGAAATGCTTCGGTGGTCATGTCACTGACAAGTTCAAGATGAATTGATCTTGTGATAAAGCAAGCGAAGACGGCAATGTATCCCTTAAACCTGAGGTGACTTCGTCCCTTCATTAGTTTAAGGGTAAATGGTCCTGCGTAGTCGACTCCACACTTCAAAAATGGCCGAGCAGGATTTACTCTCGCTGGTGGTAAATCGCCCATAAGTTGCTTTACAGTGACTGCCTGCTGTCGTACACATGAAACACATCTTCTGATATGGAAACGTATGGCATCACGAAGACCGACGATCCAATAACGTTTATGTAAGACAGAAGTTAGTAGTTGAGCACCTCCGTGAAAATGTTTCTCGTGCTCGTGTTGTATTAGAAGTTCTGTTAATTTGCTCTGTCTCGGTAACAGTGCCGGATGCCTTTGTTCGTATGGTAAGTTGGAGTGGCAAAGTCTGCCACCAACTCTAATAATCCCATCTTGATCGATGTACGGACGCATCGAAAGGATTTTACTTTTCCGTGGTAATTCCTTGTTTTGTTTAAGGCAAGCTATCTCTTCGTTAAAACTGTTGCTTTGGACGACCCGAATCCAATGGGATAGCGCCTTTTCGTTCTCTTCCTTCGATAAAGGTCCAGTAATCCTCAATTCTGTCGCATTTCGCGAATTGAAGACAAAACGTAGAATGTAGGCGGTGATATGAATGAGTTTTTTAAGCGCTGAAAATTTGGAAAGGAGCGTGAAATCCATTTGATGATGTGTTACTAACGAAATAATTCGTCTTTCCTCGGATAAACATTCATTTGGCTCTGAGAGTTCATGTAGTTCTTGCGTTGTTGCGGCGAAAATAAGGCACTGCGGTCCATGCCACCAGAGACCATGATTTCCCAGTTCGCTAGCGGATATTCCTCGAGAAGCGCAATCTGCAGGGTTGTTGTCTCCTGCAATGTGATGCCATTGCGCTCTCGGTAGTTTCTCGTGGATTTCTGACACTCGATTGGCTACGAACGTTTTCCAACGTTGCGGTGGAGCTTTCAACCAAGCTAGGACGATTGTTGAGTCCGACCAGCAATGAACATCAGCTATATCCAATCTCAATGACTCCCTGATCAGTTGAATCAGAGAAGCCAAAAGTAATGCACCAGATAATTCCAGTCTCGGAAGTGTGATTTGTTTGAGCGGAGCGACTCTTGTTTTCGCAGCGATCAGTTGTATTTTGATTTGTCCGTTGTTATTCACCGTCTTCAGGTATACGGCAGCTACGTACGCTTTCTCCGATACGTCACAAAATCCATGCAGGCTAATGTCTGTAGCATTAGCTTGCGAAATGTGCCGTTGAACCGTAATGTTTTCAATTTCTGGTAAATCGGTTCGAAACGACCTCCATTTAGCTTCAAGTGGTTGGGGAAGTTGCTCATCCCAATTCAATTTTAGCTGCCACATTTCCTGTAACATCAGTTTCGCTCGAACGGTTACTGGTGCCAACAGTCCCAGAGGATCGAATATCCTTGCTGTATCCGAAAGAATTGTACGTTTAGTGATTGAACTTCTTGACGCTGGAGAAGTAACCATAAACGAGAAATTATCAGCCGAAGGAGTCCAATATAGGCCGAGAGTCTTGACTGATTCGTCGTTCTCGATGCATAGTGGCTTTTGTAAATCCTTCATGTTGGCTGGTAGTGTATCCAATAATGCAGCTTCATTCGACGCCCATTTCCTTATTTCAAATCCTGCTTGAGATGTAGCTTGAATGATTTCTGACTGAAGTCTTAAAACGTTCTCAATCGTTTCGTCTCCTGTCATTAGATCGTCCATGTAGAAGTCATTTTGTAAAGCCGAAGATGCCAACGGAAGTGTCTCTTTCACGTCATGGCCGAGTTGCTTCAAGACTTTAGTTGCTAGGTATGGCGCTGATGCGGTTCCATATGTAACCGTTAGCAAACGGTATTCGAGCAAGGGTTCGTGTGAGTTGTTTCGCCAAACAATTCTTTGAAGATCGGAGTCGTCTGGATGTACTCTAATTTGACGAAACATTTTGGCAAGGTCTGCTTTCATTACAATGCAATGTTGACGAAAGCGAATAAGGAGGTTGACCAAATCATCTTGAAGTTTTGGCCCCACTAGCAGATGATCGTTTAGGGAAACTCCAGTTGTAGATTTGGCAGAGGCGTCGAACACCACACGAACTCTCGTGGTGGTACTGTCTTCTTTGAATACCGCATGATGAGGCACGTAGTAAGATGGATTGGTTTCGATTTTTATTTCATTCGAGGGAATGAGTTCCATATGTCCAAGGGCAATGTATTCCCCCATGAACTTGCGGTACTCCTCATAGAGATTCGGGTTAACACGTAGACGTCGTTCTAAGTGAGAGAATCGACGGATTGCCATTTGTTTAGAATCTCCAAGTTTTGGTGCATCGTTTATCTTTGGTAATTGTACAGTGAATCTTCCTGTAGAGTCACGTGTATGTGATTCTTCAAAGTTCTTTTCACATTGAATTTCTGTTGGAGATAGTATTCTTCGAGGCTGGATGTCTTCTAGCTCCCAAAGATGTTTCAAATCTGCTTCCAATGTACAATGGTGGACCTTTATTTTCGAACTTCTTCCGGCCATCAGCAATGGACCGGAAACTGCCCATCCGAAAAGAGTATTAAAGGCACCTGGAAGACCTTCTTTCCCCTTGCAAATGCCATCTTGTAAGAGCTCTAGATACACGTCAGCACCTAGTAAAATATCCACTTGTCCAGGGCTATGAAAAGTTGGATCAGCAAGTGTTAAGCCTTTCAAGTGTAGACAATTTCCAGGATCGAACGGACTGTTAGGTAAATAATCCGTGACCTTTTTCAGGACGATTGCCTCGACGATGACCTCCGACGTGTTAATGATATTTGACTGAATATTCACCATGACACTGCCTTGAGAGGTGTTCATTCCGGTTGCTCCAATTCCGTCAACTGAGACGTTGAAACGTGTTCGCTTCAATCTTAGTTTCCTCGTGAATTGTTCCGTGATGAAACTGGCTTGAGAACCCGAGTCCAGAAGCGCTCGGGCTGGATAAAGTTGCTCGTCAAGTCCCTTGACTTGGACCATTGCGGTTGCCAAGATAACTTGGGTTGATCCAATTATTTCACGAGATGGGCATGAAACTACACCGGAGGTTGCCTTCGTCTTCGTTAATTCCTTCTCTTGATGTAGAAGTGTGTTATGTCGTGCGTTGCATTTCCTACAATGACCAGATTTGCAGTCATTGCTTTGATGACCGGTTCGTAAGCAATTGAAACACATGGCACTCCTCTTGACCATGTTCCAACGCTCGTCCGAAGATGCATTCAGAAAATTGGTACATTTGTATACAGAGTGTGTTTCGTTGCAAAAGTGACACGTCTCGCTCAGAGCACCATGATGAGCCTTTGTACTCGGTCTCTGATGTAATGGAGGCTTCGACTTGATTGCAGTAGTTGTAGGCGGAGCTGCTGCTAAGGCTCTGGCCCGTTGTTCAAGAAATGTAACGAGATCCTCGAAAGTTGGTCTTTCGGTCCCCCTCAGGGAAAGTTCCCATTGTCGGCGAGATTCTGAATCCAGTTTTTCCTTTACAAGATGAAGTAGTATGGAGTCCCAATGTTGTACTGGTTCTTTGAGAACCTTGAGCGCCCTTATGCATTCGGCGGTGGTATCGATGAGCGTTCGTAAAGCGTATGAAGATTCTTGGATGACATTAGTTTGACTGAAGAGACGTTTTACGTGTGCATCGATGATTTCCCGGGTATTGTTGAACCGATTGTTTAAGATATCCCAAGCTTCCAGATAATTAGCGTCAGTTACCGGAATAGATTGAACTAGGAGCGCTGCTTCGTTTCGTAATGATGACTTCAAATACTGAAACTTCTGAGCTCCGGTGAGCGATTCGTTGTTGTGTACGGTGGCCGTGAAGAGATCATGAAATGGAAGCCAATCGACGTAACCACCGCTGAATGATGGAAGTTCCAGCTTAGGTAAACGTACATCACTAGCTGGTCTGACTTGTCTCACTGGAATGTTTGCTGCTCTTACATTTGATTCAGTGACGAGTAGGATTGTCAGATCTTCGAGTCGAGCGACTAGAGGGTTGTATTCATCTTCGTGATCCGCGAAGTCGTCGTCGTCGGGATCGATTTTTGCAACTACGGCATCGTGAACCTCATCCAAGTCTTTCGATAGTTTTTCCACCTTGTCTACATACAGCTTCAAGGCGACGTCAGATAGATTCGTTGCTGTTTGACCCACCGCAATCAATCCTGGTGATCTGTCCCTTGATAGCTGCTCTTCTTCTCACCAGAACATCCATGATGACTTATGTTGATTCGTTTACGATCGGGATATGATCGATGGTTTAAACGGTTTCCAACGGAGAATCCACGCTAATTTTCACTGTCTCTCACGGAAAGATAGCCGATTCGATGATTAGTTGAGGAACATAATCAAGTTGACGAATGTATCCGGCTCGACGGACCAAAAAATGTCGTGAACAGCGAAATAAAAGACGAGAACTTCTCCGACATAAAAACCGGTAAACCTTTTATTTCAAAACAGAACTGGCCGTTAATTTATTTTTACACGCGAAAAATAACACCTTTTTTAACAGCAACCAAAAACTCACTTTCACGCGCGCGTGCGCTATATAAACATTTGAAAACGAATATAGGTAGATGTACTATACAAAATTACGATGTGTACAACCGAATAGCTGTTGATACCGTCAGTCCAGACCAACCTTTTGACTACGGTACTTCTACATTTTTCTCAGGTACATTTAACACTATCGCAATCACTGATCTTGACATTAAAGCTGCTATTATTAAACTTAAACTTACATTTTCTACTGGAGTTGATAACATTCCTCCATTTGTAGTGAAGGGCTGCGGCGATATTTTTGCGCCTCTACTTGGTCATATTTTTAATCTGTCCATTCGTAGTAAAAAGTTTCCCACTTTATGGAAATTATCGGCCTATTTCTTTGTTATGTGTTTTTGCTAAAATTTTTGATAGTATTATGCACGCCAAATTATCTAGTTGGTTCAGCGCCTTTCCAAACCCATGTCAACACGGTTTTACTAAAGGAAAGAGTGTAGAAACCTACCATGTCACCTTTCTTAACACCATAGCGCTAAATATTGAAAATAGGCATCAGGTTGATGTAATATTTTTAGATTTAGCCAAAGCCTTTGACAGGGTGTCACAAAAGCTCGACAGCTATGGTCTTCATGGAAATTTGTTAGAATGGGTTCGTGATTATTTGAGCCAACGCAAAAACGTCATCAAATGTAATGGAGTCGTCACTGAAGTAACATATCCGGTCACTTGCGGAGTCCCGCAGGGGTCTTCGCTGGGCCCGCTACTATTCAATATGTACATCTATGACCTTCAATTTAGTTTAAATCATTCGGAACTTTATCAGTTTGCTGATGATAATAAAGTTTGTCGAGTTATAAAGGATGTAGGTGACTGTGACTCTCTGCAAAGTGACTTAAATATAATTAATTCCTGGTGTAAACAAAATAATTTACCAATGAATCCCGAAAAATCGGTAGTCGTTTCATTTTCGAGAAAAACCAATATCATTCGGTATAATTATAAAATTAATAATGATGAAATCGCTCGAAAAAGTAGCACTAGAGATTTAGGGGTCATTTTTGACAAAAACCTAAATTTCCGGGAACAAATACAGAACATTATTAGCTCCTGTAAACGGTTATTAGGAGTAATTCTGAAACTAAGCAAAAACATAAAATCTAGCAAACATTTTATTTTGTTATATGTAAGCTTAATTCGTTCCAAAGCTATGTACGGGTCATTAACTTGGGGGGGTTGCAGTAATTATCTGTTACTAAACATAGAAAAAATTCAAAGTAAATTTGTAGACCAACTATATTATTTCTTTTTTCGAAAACACTGCAGATATAATTACATAAATATACTTAAAGACATTGGATTAAATACACTTTTCATCATTCGTGAGCAAACTGAGCTAGTATTTATGCATAAATTAATAAATAACATTACCCTATGCTCGAATCTTGTGCCTAATTATAAAACAAGAAATTTTAATTTGTATAAAACCGAAAAAAGCCCATTAAATCCAATTAACAGAGCACTAAACACTGTAAATAAATTTAGTAAAGAAATAGATATTTATGATTGCAAAATTTCTCATTTAAAACAAATCGTATCTTAAACCTTTCATTTATATAATATCCTCTAAATTGTTTAAATTGTTTTGAAATCTTTCATTGTTTATGTGTTTCATCTGCCACAAGCAATGTGTACAATTTTTAAAACTACATCTTTTTCGAAAATTGTTCAACATTTTTAATATCATGTACTGTGTATAAACTGTGTGTTAACTTGCTGATACAACCCTGTATTGTTTTAATGCACATTATACCACTTTTTCATAGTAGAGGGAAAATAAGGGCGAGGCTCCGAACCCGGGTTCGGGTTTGGGTTCGGGATCGAAATCCGGGATTTAAGGGATGAAATGGGGGTAAAATCGTCAAAAAGTCAATGTATTTCTGATATTTCTCGCGACGATTTGTTTTTTCTTATATCAACATATTGTGTCCAGGCCAACTTGTTCATTTATCTACGCTTATCTCGAAAGATACTTGAACGTATATCTTATCAAGTTTTATCGTATGGAATAAGTTGAAATGATGTAAAAATTGATAACCTAGGCGACGCGTGCGCAGATTACCCCGGGGGACGCGGTTAATTTTAATTTAAGAGTGTTTTGACGTCATGGAATATTCGTTGTTAAAGTAGAATGGAAATATTTTTAAACTTCATTTTAATATCATTGTAGTACTTAAATATGCTTGACACTTGAACCAATCTCACGAGTATTTCTTAAAACGAATATCTCGATCGCGTTTTATCGTACGAAATAAGTGGAAATTATGTAAGTTGTATGATTAATAACCTAGGTAGGAAGATAGCGCGCGCGTGCGCGGATTACCTGGGAGGCGCGGATTGCCCGGGCGCGCGGTTAATTTGAATTTAAAACATGGATTCCCTCTCCGAAATAATTCATGTACCCAAAATTGGACCGCAAGTTTTTTTCTTTTAGGGGAATCTCTATGGGAGTTTAACATTACAATAAAGCTAATAGGTCCAGTTTGGGGTACTTTTGGTCCGAAATGGGGTACATAGGGCCGAAAATGGTGACTTTGGTCGTTTTAAGGGTACTTTTGGTCTATTTTGGTCCATTTTTGGGTACATCAGAAAAGCAGTTGGAAAAACGAAGAGCCTTATTTTTTTTTCCACCCATCTCCAAACTCCAAAAATTTATTGCTATAATTTATTTATCCCTTCCGTAGGTATAAAATAAGATAAAAACCACTTACCTATATTTTAATTACGGTAAATTAAAAATACTTAATTAGTGTACTAAGTTACGTTTAAAAGAACCTTTTGTAACAATTCCAATATGTAAATATAGGTATAAGGATTGAAAAAATACTTAAAGTGGTTTTACTGATAAACTCTAAAGGAATTTAACTTTAAAGGGTATCTTAGATTATTGTTTTTAATTTTATTCAAGTTGAAAACGTATTAAGAGTCCTTCAAAGTACTATAAAAGGATTTTATTTACGAACTTAATTCATATTTTCTTCAAACTTTCAATTCGCTTTTATTACTATTTAAATACGGTAAAATATAATTCTTATACACAAATATAGTCAGAATGATACTATAAAACGCTAAAATTAAAATTAAATTAAATTTGTGTGGATAAGATTTGTAAATATCATTTTGAAACTAATAACTTTCACGCTTTATTTAAGTCAAGCCAATAAAAACAATCACCTATATTTTAAATACGGTAAAATATAAATACATTTCCGATATGTAAATAGGTAGAATAACACTATGAAAAGTTCCTTTTTCTTCTTTTAATACGACAACACACAACTCTGATACGCAAATATATAAAGAAAATATAAAAACAAATTTACTCTACGTTCGATACGTTAAAATACATTTCCGATACACAAATATAGATAAAGAAATACTATAAAATGTAAAAAGGTAGAAAAATACTACACATTAACCATTATGAATTTAAGCTTACAACATCCTTCACGTATAGAGCATAACATATATGTTCAGAGTTAACTTGTTTCCTCGTTATCTTTATCGCATGTGTTTTAAATAGCGTATGGAATAAGTTAAGAATGTACTGAAATGGTGTATGTTTAAACCTCGTAGAATAAAGAGTAAAACATATGTTCAGAGTCGGCTTGATTACTAAAGCGAATAACACAGAGACGTTTCCGGTGTAGTCACGTAGGAAGAAAAATACTACAACACTCTCTATACTCTACATTCAACACGTTAAAATATACTTCCGAAATGCCAATATAGGTAGTAAAATACTACAAAATCTCTATACTTTACCTTCAATACGTTAAATTACATTCCAATATGTAAATATAGGAGGAAAAATACTACAAAAGCCTCTTTTCTTGGCGTTCAATATGTTAAAAAAGATTTCTGAAATGCAAATGTAGGTAGTAAATACTACAAAATCTCTATACTCTACCTTCAATACGTTAAATTACATTCCAATATGTAAATATAGGTAGTAAATACTACAAAAGCCTCTTTTCTTGACGTTCAATATGTTAAAATAGATTTCTGAAATTCAAATATAGGTAGTAAATACTACAAAAGCCTCTTTTCTTGGCGTTCAATATGTTAAAATAGATTTCTGAAATGCAAATATAGGTAGTAATTACTACAAAAGCCTCTTACTCTACGTTCAATACGTTAAATTAATGATATGCCTCCGATCGAATCGTTCATTTTTTCCTATTTAAATATACGCATTTAAATTAGAATTGCTTCTAGTGTTCGGCAGTCGATTAATTTTTATCCACAAATTTTCCGATTTATTTAAAAAACGTTGGTAAAAAGAATATCATTTTAACTTATTTAATTGTGTTTTTTACCCAACCAAGCATTTATTTGAATAAAAGTGGTATTTATTTGAATAACCAATAGTTAAATAAAAATTGTTAAATGTTTAAATAATCGAAAGTGAACAAGCCTATTTTTTAAATAAAACAAACAGACTTTAGAGTTGATAAGATTTGTAAATATCATTTGAAACTAATAATTTTTACGCTTTATTTAAGTCAAGCAATTACATTTTTAAAAATGAAAGAAGTTAAACAATATAAAAATTTGTAAATATTGTAAATATTTTTAGGTAATAAAGAAATTAAGAAATGTTTTAATTAAAATATCTTTCATTTTCTACTACATTTTTAAAAATGAAAGAAGTTTAACAATATAATTATTCTAATATAATTTCAAAATCAGGTATTATTTAAAGTACAAATGCATAATCTAGTGAAGCAATTCTTATTTAAATACTTTTATTTAATTAATTTGTGTATCTGAAATGTATTTATTGAAAAATAAGTGGGTTTTACTATTTATCACGGTTTTTTATATATATATATATATATTGGAATTGTTACAAAAGGTTCTTTTAAACGTAACTTAGTACATTAATTTATTTTGGAAGTTCAAAACGTATTAAGAGCCCTTCAGAGTACTATAAAAGGATTTCATTTACAAACTAAATTAATATTTTCTTCAAACTTTCAATTCGTTATAATTTGAATTTAAATGAAAACATCATGGATTATAGGTGCGTAATCTACTATTAGACCGAACGGATTAAAAAATACTTAAAGTAAGTGGTTTTACTGATAAACTAAAGGAATTTAACTTTAAAGGGTATCTTAGATTATTGTTTTTAATATTATTCAAGTTCAAAACGTATAAAGAGTCCTTCAAAGTAATTTAAAAGAATTTTATTTACGAACTAAATCCATATTTTAGAAGTTAGTTTGTATGAAATACTTACTAATACCTGAAAAATGGACTTTAGAGTTGATAAGATTTGTAAATATCATTTGAAACTAATAATTTTCACGCTTTATTTAAGTCAAGCAATTACATTTTTAAAAATGAAAGAAGTTAAACAATATAAAAATTTGTAAATATTGTAAATATTTTTAGGTAATAAAGAAATTAAGAAATGTTTTAGTTAAAATATCTTTCATTTTCTACTACATTTTTAAAAATGAAAGAAGTTTAACAATATAATTATTCTAATATAATTTCAAAATCAGGTATTATTTAAAGTACAAATGCATAATTTAGTGAAGCAATTCTTATTTAAATACTTTTATTTAATTAATTTGTGTATCTGAAATGTATTAATTGAAAAATAAGTGGGTTTTACTATTTATCACGGTTTTTTTTATATATATATATATTGGAATTGTTACAAAAGGTTCTTTTAAACGTAACTTAGTACATTAAATTATTTTGGAAGTTCAAAACGTATTAAGAGCCCTTCAGAGTACTATAAAAGGATTTCATTTACAAACTAAATTAATATTTTCTTCAAACTTTCAATTCGTTATAATTTGAATTTAAATGAAAACATCATGGATAATAGGTGCGTAATCTACTATTAGACCGAACTAATTAAAAAAAAAATACTTAAAGTAAGTGGTTTTACTGATAAACTCTAAAGGAATTTTGGAATTTTCTAGAATAGCAAAGTAAAACTAAAACGTATTTTTTTTTGATTTTTCGTTTTTTAATTTTTGAGTTCCCTATATTATTATAAACTAAATTAAATATAATTTTTGAAAATTTGTGATAAAAGATCTGCTCCTTCGTGTTTTACATATATTTAAAAACTCGAGATTTTAATGAATTGTTTGCAAAGCATGAAAAATATAGCAGATCCTTTGATTTTAATTGTAGTTAGTAGTTACTTAAAAAAAAAGTCGCTAGCTGACTTGGAGCTGGTGTAGTTAAATTTTAAAAATGTGTATTTTAAATTTTGTTTGTAAAAGTTTTTTTTTGAAAAAGTTTAGTATTATAGTTTAAATTTATTAAATAAAATAAAATATAAATTATACATTTGGTTTAGTATTTTACTATTGCAAGTAAAATTAATAGTAATTTCAATTACTTTTTTAGTTTTTTTTTTGACAAATATGCAAACTATTTAGTTATTTCAAAAACAAATACGTCGAATTATTTGGTATTCGAAATACTATTGGTTAGTTTTTATATCTTTAATTTTATTTTTCAGAACAATTTCTCTTTGTCTAGCTTCTTCTAACTTTAATTTAGATGGCCTTAAAGCCAAGTATTTAACAAATTTTGTAACCAAGTAGATGGAGCTTTAAACAATTTTTCAGTCATGTAGTCAAGGAAATGTTCAAATATACGTGTATTTGGTCATTTTGATGGTCAAATAGCCCAGTATGGAACTGCGAGATGATAGTCAGACATTGAGACGCGGGTGGCGCCCGTGCCCCAGCGTCCGCACCCTCGCCCTGATGGTGCCCCGAGCCTCCGTCGACGTCTGAAATGCGAAATGGGGCACCGACGGGGCTGGCGCGGACGCTGGGGCACGGGCGCCACCCGCGTCTCAATGTCTGACTATCATCTCGCAGTTCCATACTGGGCTATTTGACCATCAAAATGACCAAATACACGTATATTTGAACATTTCCTTGACTACATGACTGAAAAATTGTTTAAAGCTCCATCTACTTGGTTACAAAATTTGTTAAATACTTGGCTTTAAGGCCATCTAAATTAAAGTTAGAAGAAGCTAGACAAAGAGAAATTGTTCTGAAAAATAAAATTAAAGATATAAAAACTAACCAATAGTATTTCGAATACCAAATAATTCGACGTATTTGTTTTTGAAATAACTAAATAGTTTGCATATTTGTCAAAAAAAAACTAAAAAAGTAATTGAAATTACTATTAATTTTACTTGCAATAGTAAAATACTAAACCAAATGTATAATTTATATTTTATTTTATTTAATAAATTTAAACTATAATACTAAACTTTTTCAAAAAAAACTTTTACAAACAAAATTTAAAATACACATTTTTAAAATTTAACTACACCAGCTCCAAGTCAGCTAGCGACTTTTTTTTTAAGTAACTACTAACTACAATTAAAATCAAAGGATCTGCTATATTTTTCATGCTTTGAAAACAAGTCATTAAAATCTCGAGTTTTTAAATATATTTAAAACACGAAGGAGCAGATCTTTTATCACAAATTTTCAAAAATTATATTTAATTTAGTTTATAATAATATAGGGAACTCAAAAATTAAAAAACGAAAAATCAAAAAATATTACTTACTTCAACCTTTCTCCCAGTTATTAGTTTCGTTTTAAACTTGGTTTACGTTTTAGTTTTACTTTGCTATTCTAGAAAATTCCAAAATTCCTTTAGAGTTTATCAGTAAAACCACTTACTTTAAGTATTTTTTTTTAATTAGTTCGGTCTAATAGTAGATTACGCACCTATAATCCATGATGTTTTTATTTAAATTCAAATTATAACGAATTGAAAGTTTGAAGAAAATATTAATTTAGTTTGTAAATGAAATCCTTTTATAGTACTCTGAAGGGCTCTTAATACGTTTTGAACTTCCAAAATAAATTAATGTACTAAGTTACGTTTAAAAGAACCTTTTGTAACAATTCCAATATATATATATATATATAAAAAACCGTGATAAATAGTAAAACCCACTTATTTTTCAATAAATACATTTCAGATACACAAATTAATTAAATAAAAGTATTTAAATAAGAATTGCTTCACTAAATTATGCATTTGTACTTTAAATAATACCTGATTTTGAAATTATATTAGAATAATTATATTGTTAAACTTCTTTCATTTTTAAAAATGTAGTAGAAAATGAAAGATATTTTAATTAAAACATTTCTTAATTTCTTTATTACCTA
Organism: Leiobunum rupestre; assembly: GCF_980474605.1. NCBI lineage: Eukaryota > Metazoa > Arthropoda > Arachnida > Opiliones > Sclerosomatidae > Leiobunum > Leiobunum rupestre. Next base: position 27,368,481 of record NC_143391.1, on the reverse strand, counting down.
AAAATATTTACAATATTTACAAATTTTTATATTGTTTAACTTCTTTCATTTTTAAAAATGTAATTGCTTGACTTAAATAAAGCGTGAAAATTATTAGTTTCAAATGATATTTACAAATCTTATCAACTCTAAAGTCTGTTTGTTTTATTTAAAAAATAGGCTTGTTCACTTTCGATTATTTAAACATTTAACAATTTTTATTTAACTATTGGTTATTTAAATAAATACCACTTTTATTCAAATAAATGCTTGGTTGGGTAAAAAACACAATTAAATAAGTTAAAATGATATTCTTTTTACCAACGTTTTTTAAATAAATCGGAAAATTTGTGGATAAAAATTAATCGACTGCCGAACACTAGAAGCAATTCTAATTTAAATGCGTATATTTAAATAGGAAAAAATGAACGATTCGATCGGAGGCATATCATTAATTTAACGTATTGAACGTAGAGTAAGAGGCTTTTGTAGTAATTACTACCTATATTTGCATTTCAGAAATCTATTTTAACATATTGAACGCCAAGAAAAGAGGCTTTTGTAGTATTTACTACCTATATTTGCATTTCAGAAATCTATTTTAACATATTGAACGTCAAGAAAAGAGGCTTTTGTAGTATTTACTACCTTTATTTACATATTGGAATGTAATTTAACGTATTGAAGGTAGAGTATAGAGATTTTGTAGTATTTACTACCTACATTTGCATTTCAGAAATCTTTTTTAACATATTGAACGCCAAGAAAAGAGGCTTTTGTAGTATTTTTCCTCCTATATTTACATATTGGAATGTAATTTAACGTATTGAAGGTAAAGTATAGAGATTTTGTAGTATTTTACTACCTATATTGGCATTTCGGAAGTATATTTTAACGTGTTGAATGTAGAGTATAGAGAGTGTTGTAGTATTTTTCTTCCTACGTGACTACACCGGAAACGTCTCTGTGTTATTCGCTTTAGTAATCAAGCCGACTCTGAACATATGTTTTACTCTTTATTCTACGAGGTTTAAACATACACCATTTCAGTACATTCTTAACTTATTCCATACGCTATTTAAAACACATGCGATAAAGATAACGAGGAAACAAGTTAACTCTGAACATATTTGTGTATCGGAAATGTATTTTAACGTATCGAACGTAGAGTAAATTTGTTTTTATATTTTCTTTATATATTTGCGTATCAGAGTTGTGTGTTGTCGTATTAAAAGAAGAAAAAGGAACTTTTCATAGTGTTATTCTACCTATTTACATATCGGAAATGTATTTATATTTTACCGTATTTAAAATATAGGTAATTGTTTTTATTGGCTTGACTTAAATAAAGCGTGAAAGTTATTAGTTTCAAAATGATATTTACAAATCTTATCCACACAAATTTAATTTAATTTTAATTTTAGTGTTTTATAGTATCTTTCTGACTATATTTGTGTATAAGAATTATATTTTACCGTATTTAAATAGTAATAAAAGCGAATTGAAAGTTTGAAGAAAATATGAATTAAGTTCGTAAATAAAATCCTTTTATAGTACTTTGAAGGACTCTTAATACGTTTTCAACTTGAATAAAATTAAAAACAATAATCTAAGATACCCTTTAAAGTTAAATTCCTTTAGAGTTTATCAGTAAAACCACTTTAAGTATTTTTTCAATCCTTATACCTATATTTACATATTGGAATTGTTACAAAAGGTTCTTTTAAACGTAACTTAGTACACTAATTAAGTATTTTTAATTTACCGTAATTAAAATATAGGTAAGTGGTTTTTATCTTATTTTATACCTACGGAAGGGATAAATAAATTATAGCAATAAATTTTTGGAGTTTGGAGATGGGTGGAAAAAAAAATAAGGCTCTTCGTTTTTCCAACTGCTTTTCTGATGTACCCAAAAATGGACCAAAATAGACCAAAAGTACCCTTAAAACGACCAAAGTCACCATTTTCGGCCCTATGTACCCCATTTCGGACCAAAAGTACCCCAAACTGGACCTATTAGCTTTATTGTAATGTTAAACTCCCATAGAGATTCCCCTAAAAGAAAAAAACTTGCGGTCCAATTTTGGGTACATGAATTATTTCGGAGAGGGAATCCATGTTTTAAATTCAAATTAACCGCGCGCCCGGGCAATCCGCGCCTCCCAGGTAATCCGCGCACGCGCGCACTATCTTCCTGCCTAGGTTATTAATCATACAACTTACATAATTTCCACTTATTTCGTACGATAAAACGCGATCGAGATATTCGTTTTAAGAAATACTCGTTCAAGTGTCAAGCATATTTAAGTACTACAATGATATTAAAATGAAGTTTAAAAATATTTACATTCTACTTTAACAACGAATATTCCATGACGTCAAAACACTCTTAAATTCAAATTAACCGCGTCCCCCGGGGTAATCTGCGCACGCGTCGCCTAGGTTATCAATTTTTACATCATTTCAACTTATTCCGTACGATAAAACTTGATAAGATATACGTTCAAGTATCTTTCGAGATAAGCGTAGATAAATGAACAAGTTGGCCTGGACACAATATGTTGATATACGAAAAAACAAATCGTCGCGAGAAATATCAGAAATACATTGACTTTTTGACGATTTTACCCCCATTTCATCCCTTAAATCCCGGATTTCGATCCCGAACCCAAACCCGAACCCGGGTTCGGAGCCTCGCCCTTACTTTCCCTCTACTTTTCATTTCATTTAATTTCAAATTATTATAAATGTAAGTAAATTAATATAAATGTAATTAAATTATTATAAATGTAATTAAATTATTATAAATGTAATTAAATTATTATAAATGTAATTAAATTATTATAAATGTAATTAAATTATTATAAATGTAATTAAATTATTATAAATGTAATTAAATTATTATAAATGTAATTAAATTATTATAAATGTAATTAAATTATTATAAATGTAATTAAATTATTATAAATGTAATTAAATTATTATAAATGTAATTAAATTATTATAAATGTAATTAAATTATTATAAATGTAATTAAATTATCATAAATGTAATTAAATTATCATAAATGTAATTAAATTATTATAAATGTAATTAAATTATTATAAATGTAATTAAATTATTATAAATGTAATTAAATTATTATAAATGTTATTAAATTATTATAAATGTAATTAAATTATTATAAATGTAATTAAATTATTATAAATGTAATTAAATTATTATAAATGTAATTAAATTATTATAAATGTAATTAAATTATTATAAATGTAATTAAATTATTATAAATGTAATTAAATTATTATAAATGTAATTAAATTATTATAAATGTAATTAAATTATTATAAATGTAATTAAATTATTATAAATGTTATTAAATTATTATAAATGTAATTAAATTATTATAAATGTAATTAAATTATTATAAATGTAATTAAATTATTATAAATGTAATTAAATTATTATAAATGTAATTAAATTATTATAAATGTAATTAAATTATTATAAATGTAATTAAATTATTATAAATGTAATTAAATTATTATAAATGTAATTAAATTATTATAAATGTAATTAAATTATTATAAATGTAATTAAATTATTATAAATGTAAATAAATTATTATAAATGTAATTAAATTATTATAAATGTAATTAAATTATTATAAATGTAATTAAATTATTATAAATGTAATTAAATTATTATAAATGTAATTAAATTATTATAAATGTAATTAAATTATTATAAATGTAATTAAATTATTATAAATGTAATTAAATTATTATAAATGTAATTAAATTATTATAAATGTAATTAAATTATTATAAATGTAATTAAATTATTATAAATGTAATTAAATTATTATAAATGTAATTAAATTATTATAAATGTAATTAAATTATTATAAATGTAATTAAATTATTATAAATGTAATTAAATTATTATAAATGTAATTAAATTATTATAAATGTAATTAAATTATTATAAATGTAATTAAATTATTATAAATGTAATTAAATTATTATAAATGTAATTAAATTATTATAAATGTAATTAAATTATTATAAATGTAATTAAATTATTATAAATGTAATTAAATTATTATAAATGTAATTAAATTATTATAAATGTAATTAAATTATTATAAATGTAATTAAATTATTATAAATGTAATTAAATTATTATAAATGTAATTAAATTATTATAAATGTAATTAAATTATTATAAATGTAATTAAATTATTATAAATGTAATTAAATTATTATAAATGTAATTAAATTATTATAAATGTAATTAAATTATTATAAATGTAATTAAATTATTATAAATGTAATTAAATTATTATAAATGTAATTAAATTATTATAAATGTAATTAAATTATTATAAATGTAATTAAATTATTATAAATGTAATTAAATTATTATAAATGTAATTAAATTATTATAAATGTAATTAAATTATTATAAATGTAATTAAATTATTATAAATGTAATTAAATTATTATAAATGTAATTAAATTATTATAAATGTAATTAAATTATTATAAATGTAATTAAATTATTATAAATGTAATTAAATTATTATAAATGTAATTAAATTATTATAAATGTAATTAAATTATTATAAATGTAATTAAATTAAATTATTGGTAATAAGGTTATTGTTTATTCAATTGTAACACAAATGTTAGATTCAGAGGAATATTATTAAACCTTTCATTTATATAATATCCTCTAAATTGTTTAAATTGTTTTGAAATCTTTCATTGTTTATGTGTTTCATCTGCCACAAGCAATGTGTACAATTTTTAAAACTACATCTTTTTCGAAAATTGTTCAACATTTTTAATATCATGTACTGTGTATAAACTGTGTGTTAACTTGCTGATACAACCCTGTATTGTTTTAATGCTTATTATACCACTTTTTCATTTAATTTAATTTCAAATTATTATAAATGTAAGTAAATTAATATAAATGTAATTAAATTATTATAAATGTAATTAAATTATTATAAATGTAATTAAATTATTATAAATGTAATTAAATTATTATAAATGTAATTAAGTTATTATAAATGTAATTAAATTATTATAAATGTAATTAAATTATTATAAATGTAATTAAATTATTATAAATGTAATTAAATTATTATAAATGTAATTAAATTATTATAAATGTAATTAAATTATTATAAATGTAATTAAATTATTATAAATGTAATTAAATTATTATAAATGTAATTAAATTATTATAAATGTAATTAAATTATTATAAATGTAATTAAATTATTATAAATGTAAATAAATTATTATAAATGTAATTAAATTATTATAAATGTAATTAAATTATTATAAATGTAATTAAATTATTATAAATGTAATTAAATTATTATAAATGTAATTAAATTATTATAAATGTAATTAAATTATTATAAATGTAATTAAATTATTATAAATGTAATTAAATTATTATAAATGTAATTAAATTATTATAAATGTAAATAAATTATTATAAATGTAATTAAATTATTATAAATGTAATTAAATTATTATAAATGTAATTAAATTATTATAAATGTAATTAAATTATTATAAATGTAATTAAATTATTATAAATGTAATTAAATTATTATAAATGTAATTAAATTATTATAAATGTAATTAAATTATTATAAATGTAATTAAATTATTATAAATGTAATTAAATTATTATAAATGTAATTAAATTATTATAAATGTAATTAAATTATTATAAATGTAATTAAATTATTATAAATGTAATTAAATTATTATAAATGTAATTAAATTATTATAAATGTAATTAAATTATTATAAATGTAATTAAATTATTATAAATGTAATTAAATTATTATAAATGTAATTAAATTATTATAAATGTAATTAAATTATTATAAATGTAATTAAATTATTATAAATGTAATTAAATTATTATAAATGTAATTAAATTATTATAAATGTAATTAAATTATTATAAATGTAATTAAATTATTATAAATGTAATTAAATTATTATAAATGTAATTAAATTATTATAAATGTAATTAAATTATTATAAATGTAATTAAATTATTATAAATGTAATTAAATTATTATAAATGTAATTAAATTATTATAAATGTAATTAAATTATTATAAATGTAATTAAATTATTATAAATGTAATTAAATTATTATAAATGTAATTAAATTATTATAAATGTAATTAAATTATTATAAATGTAATTAAATTATTATAAATGTAATTAAATTATTATAAATGTAATTAAATTATTATAAATGTAATTAAATTATTATAAATGTAATTAAATTATTATAAATGTAATTAAATTATTATAAATGTAATTAAATTATTATAAATGTAATTAAATTATTATAAATGTAATTAAATTATTATAAATGTAATTAAATTATTATAAATGTAATTAAATTAAATTATTGGTAATAAGGTTATTGTTTATTCAATTGTAACACAAATGTTAGATTCAGAGGAATATTATTTTTTATTTCGGATTATTATTATAACATTTTATTAAGTACTAGAAAAGAAATTTCGAAAGATTAACTGCACAATCACGGCCGATCATAAGGCGCGTGCTTGTGTGATCGAGTCCCCTTTCGTGGAAAGTATTTTATATCGTTATGTATGTATTATAATCTGGCGACGACTCGTTGTCTAGTTATATATAGGTACCTTGACTTTTAAAATGAAACTTGATGCCTTCACGCTATGGGATAGTTGAGTGACAAAGTAGATATTTCGGGTGCTGCGATGCTTTTCATTTTACGCCATAGTAATTGTTCCAAGCGTGATGAGGTAATACGGCTTGTTTTATAGTGCTAATGTAAATATTTTAAAGGGACTATGTTTATAGTCACATCTTCATGGCCTTCATTTGCTTGATTTTGATGCGTCCAAAATATATCCTGATTGTAAAGCAAAAGTTGAGTATAATCGCCTAAGAATTGAGTTTAGGCCTGATTTACCACAAATAACCTTTAATCTAAAAATATCAGCAAAAACAAGTTTACTTGTATCAGTAACGGCATTTGAACAAACTGGAATTGAAATGGATTTGGGAATTGAAGCTGTTGCAAGCAATGAAGCTGGTCCCTCCAAGGCTAGAGTGCCTAAATCTGTAAGTGCTAATATTCCTAAAGATAATTAACTTTTGGTTATTAAAGGATTTTTGAATAACGATAACTCCTGCTATGCTATCTCCACTTTACAAGCTTTTTTCCAAATTCCAGAATTTGTCAGAAGCATCCGAGAAAAAGTTTTTTCTCCAGGACTAGCAACTGTTGCATTGCAACAATTGCTGCGTCAGAGATATTTCACTTTTAGGAACTTCTATTGTCAGGGGTACACTTGATGTACAATTTCATGGATATGACCAACAGGATCCAGTGGAATTTTTGATTAATCTGTTACGAAAACTTGAAGATGAAAATGTTCTTATTGATAGTTTATTTTCATGTCATATGCAGTATCAAAGTAGATGTCCAAATTGTCCTAATGATAGAGTTTATAATCAGCAGCCTCATGATGGTAATGTTTTCTTTGTTAATGTATTAGCTGATAAAAAAACTAAGGGGAACTGCCAAGCTTTTCCAAATATGGCCTTATTTCCTTATCAAAATATTAACAAGACGTTCAACACGTACCTTTTTTTCTCTTGAAAAAATAGCTTTTGGCCCAAAAAGTTGAAACGAAAAATAACGCCAGGTGTTTGGGTTTGAATTTTCGCCGCCATCTTAGGGGCTGCCGCCAGCGCCCCTAACCCCGTATGAGCGATTTGCGAACTATCCTAACGTTTAAAATCGCGCAATTTAGGCTTAGGTCTCTTATAACTGGAACGCGCCGCGCGTGCAAAACATATTTTTCGTGTCTTCAGACCGACTTCTCACCAGGTGTCGCGGCGGACGCGCGCTTTTTGATTTCCCGAAATTTCTTTATTTTATTAAAAATTAACCACTCAATATTTTTGATGCGGTTTTCGCCATAAATTTTAGTTTTTAATGGACCATAGGGTTATCTAACTGGTTAAAGCTTGACCGTTCCCCTTTAAGTTTTAATGAATTGTTGGACTACTGGGAGTTGTTTGTACACCCTTGTGTTCAGTGCCAAAATAAAGTGAAGGAACATCAAATGATTTTGTATTCTTCTAGTAAATATTTAATTTTTAATTTGGTCAGGTTTACTAACCGGGGGCTGAACAAATTAAAATTCACACTCCAATCAAAGAGTTTAGTTCTGATAAAGTAAAAATTAATGATTCCTTGTTCAGAACAAAAGCTACTGTAGTTCATATTGGAAATGATTGCTCAGTGGGGCATTACATAGTTGCTCTAAAGAATCCTGGTTCTGGAACATGGTGGACACTTTGCAATGACAGCCAAATAAGTCAAAGAAAAAGGTTTTTTTAACAATTTGACTGACGTTTATTGTTTACTTTTAGAAAAACTATAATTTCATAAATTATAAAGTACATATTGTTAAAAATAGCCTTAGCATCTTCCGAACTTGCGGAACTACGCGAAGACCCGGTATCGGGCATGGTTAGCGGAAAATGAATACGATTTGTGAAATGTTTCTTTGCTATCTGTATAGTTAGAGCATAGCGCCGAACCAATTTTCAACGGCGGCGGCGGGAACGATAATTAGTGGCGCGCCGATTTTCCGAAAATAATCGGCAGCGTTGAAAAAAATCGGCGGCGGCGGCGCCTAAGGGGAAAAACTGCCCCCCCCCCTCAGAAATAGCGCCAGCCTTTTAATAGACCGCTAGAACTTAAATTGTTAAACACATTTAAAAAATACATGTTTAATATAATGTATTTTATAAAAATAGGAACCACTTGTTTCCAAAACAAAGAAAAAGTAACTTTGGTTACATACTATCAGATGTAACTTATTTAATCATAAGTGTGCCTGAAAGAATTTTTTCATAATGATACCTTGTTGCAAGGATATGACGATATTGACGTCACTTCCCAGTCGATGACGGTTTTATCCTCATCAAAACTAGTTCTCGCGTAGGGGGGAAGGAAGTTAAAACCAGTTTTACGCGACGTTAGTGCTGTATTTTCTTTGGTGGCTGTCAAAGACTATATAAAGTTAAGCGTAGCTTTATATAGTCTTTGGTGGCTGTGAAACAAGGTCTCATTTAAATTTTTAATACAGATATGTTAAACAGAGGCACACTTATGAGTAACTATGTCACATATGATACTATTAAACTAAAACATTTACGCTAGTAATAACAATACTGTACTAATTTACTACCATTTCACTAGTATTATTATCTATACACTCTTTTTAGAAACTTTTGCTGGGCGCCGCCATTATCGTACAGACAACCAACGAGCCAGCCCTCTACCGCAGAAATTTCATCCCCCCAAATCCGGTTTTTCCCCGCGCATTTAAGTCTATTATCACAAATTATTTTATCTTTGTATCAAAGGAATTTTTAAAATGTAATAGAATAGTTATTGCTGAATACAGCCAATGCAGCTGATACGTTTCTGTACTTATTACAAAATACGATGCGAGGCAACTCCAAAGCCGTTTTCATTTCTCTCTCTCCTATCCCAGCTATCTGCTGCAGAAAATCTTGGTGCGCGCGGTGCAGTGGTGCCAGATCTTTTGGAAATTATTAATTATTTTTAATTTTATAACGCTAGTACGGTGCACCCAACAGCCTAGGAATCGTAGCACTACCAAAAGAAAAAATCTATGTAGTTTAGATCTCAAAACGTAATTATTATACTTTAATAATGGAAATTAATTCGGCGGCGAAATGAAAATGTTTCAGCGGCGGCGTTTCGGCGTTATCTAAATAATCGGCGGCGGCGGCGTTTGATCGGCGGCGCTATCCTCTATGTATAGTAGCCCACCGTCATTTTAAACCATTAATAAAAGCTTTGTTTCGGTCACCGTCATTTGAATCCTTTAATAAAAGCTTTGTTTAGGTCACCGTCATTTTAATCCTTAGACCCCACGTCTACTACAGCAGCATATTTCGCGTATATTGTGGTCCTACTGGCGCCATTACCACTCCCAACAAATAAAGAAAGGATGATTTTCGAAAGGGCAAAAACGGGGCAACGGCGAGCGCGCGGAGTGAATTCTACGCCCCGAACCGTTCGGTTCATACATCTTTAAAATTAGTATAACTTTAAAATTAATTATTTGCGGCTAATAATTTTTGCAAAATTAGGTTCCCCTTAATAAGTACGTTAGTAAGGTGCAACTAAAAAGTGGAAAACATATGGCTCGGCTATTGTTCCAAACAGCCACGTTTCCGAAAGGCAAGAGCGTAATCGATCTTTACTATTCACGGCGCGCGACAAAATGAATAATTGTTTTTTTACCAAACGAAAGCAGGGTAACACAAACCTCTTAATTTTTTCCTTTGAACTGTAAAGTTCTCGGAGCGCAAAAAATAATAAGTATTATCTGCAGTCCGAACATTTCAAGAAAAGTTCCCGATATTAAATAGGTGAAATGACTCAATTCTAGGTAACGAAAGAAAACGTACAATCATGAAGAAATTGAAGTACTGGCACCCAGGGACGTACAGAGGGGGGGAAATTCCCATTAGCCCTTTCGTAACTAACATCACATATAAATTAAGGGATACCAGGGAGTTACGATTCCACTCTTCCCCAAGAGACACCAGTTCCTTCTGGAAGTAACGAGTACGACAATTAAAAATGTAATATACTAATTAACAATAGGTTACCAACATGCAATTCACGCTTAGCAATACATAGTTCCAATGAAATAGCTACATACTTAGGTAGCCCAAAATGTAATAATGAGTACCGAAATTAAAACATATGTTAAAACCAATAGGTTAAGTCATTGAAAAGCCAACCAAAAACATAACAGATGTCAAAAAACAGTGTACATGCACAATATTCCATAATCAAAATATGATAAAATTCCAAGTAAAAATGAAATGGAATAAATTAAAGAAAATAACAAACCAAACATGCGAGAAATTAATATAGAAACATATTTTTAACACATACCCCCACAAAACCCATTCTTTCAATGAATAACGCACAGCAATGTCCAAAAGATCTGAACACCTTGTAATATTAGAATGTCTTTCACAGGAGTACCACCGTCCCTGCGCAGTTTGGGGATTTTGCAACTCGGTACGTATTCGAGTTGAAATTTTTCCCTGCACTTCGAATGTACAGTACTTAATTGACAAAACATCTTTATCCGGGGCCAGCGATGGTTATTCAGTCACCAACTTCCTGGATTTGTTTAATGCTGTGGCCCATGACATATGTTGCCAATCCGGGTCCAGTGAGGTTGTTCCTTCCGCTGATACGGCTTTGAACGAACAAGGTGAAGAAAGTCATCAGAGCTCCATTGCATATATTTTCTTTGATCACGATGGAGAGACGATTCCAAGTCCTCATCCAATCAACAAAGAAGCATCATCTACTGGTAAGTTGAAATACATTAGTAACAAATATCTATTGCCATTTGTTCATGAGAACTACCTGCTAAGATGAAACGATATTGATAACCACTACAAGACTGATTTGAGAACACTTTTCTCAAATCAGTTTCTGGCTGCTTGGCCTTCATCAGTTGGAGGTAGGGAAACTTCCACTTGAAGCTTACCTATTTCCTACTTCCAGAAGAATGAAACTTCCCCTGAAACAAATGCTGGACAGTGTGATGGACGACTTCGTGGAAGTCGAGAAGCATATTGGTCGAGATGTTGGAGAAATCAAGAATTGGCTTGCTACTATGGCATACACCCGCCTTTAATAAATGACATAAACGTTTGGGAACTATTTTGGCGAAAGTTATGGAATACCTCGCTTGTCGCGTATGTTAAATTCAACCTCGTTTGGAGTGTTAGGGTTTAGAAATGGAGTCATAACACAGGGTCGCATCACCCAGCAGATATCCCACCGTCATTCTATTATGCACGAAATCTCTGAAAATACCAGATAAATGAGTCATGGATGCAGCCTGGCCAGCCAGCAAAAAAGGTTGGTAATTTTCAGATGATTATCGCAGACTATTTGTACATTGATGGAATGATTGACATGTGTACAGTTCAACTCTCCAAGAACGTGTGGTAACACGCACCTACTCAAGAATGACCTCTGAAAAGTAAAACTCAGAATTAGTGTATTATATGTTGAATAAAGTCATTTGCACGTACCTTGGTTTCTTCACTCTGGTTGAGTGGGAAATGCACACATGTTCGGCATTCTAGCTATAATGGCTTCACTTACTCTTCCTGTTGCCATACTGACAGATGGTTGGCTCATCCTTTTTTCGTAGCTATACTTGCTACTACTCGTTGAAACGAACCAGAGCCATAAAACATCAGAGCACCTAGAACTTCCTGTTCAACAGTTATCACGTACGCGCCTACATACTGCTTGTCCAATTCTTTAATATTTCGCACAAGTTACTTACATCGTCTTTCGGCACTCGATATTGTGCTAAAAACTCTTTATTCGGAAGTAGGAACGGATCTCGTCGCTGCCTCCTATAAATTTAGTTATCCGCTAAGTCTAATTCCGCAACAGCATCTATAACAGCAACAGCTCCAGCACGAGGCATTTTTGGATATAATGCGGAAAACAGCAAAGACTAAATAAATGTCAAACTTTTGAGTACCATTGAGAGTCTATGGAAAACATGGCGGAAGTTGCGATTTACGTCACTCGACCTCACTCTGATCCCGCTAATCAAGCTGCTTAGTCAAGAGGGGTGAAACACGGGGGTCGTCATCGTGCCGCCCAATGAAAGCTCTTAGTCAAGATGACGTTCAACTTACCTTAATCGCAGAATACGGGTGATTGAAGAAGGGTGAATTTCTGTGATCGAAATATCTTTGACCAATTCGGCTTGAGCGCTGTCTATCGACAGCGGAAATATATTTCTACGTGACTGAATAAAGAAGCGGCCACTAATCAAACTGAAGAACGACAACAATATATTGTAGTAACGTAATTAACCGAGGGGTAAGACACTCTGCGAACTCGGTGTACACTGCCGTACCTTTAACAGTGTTAAATGCATGAACTCAGTGTACAGATTATCTGAGACTGTCTGGCCCCTCGAATTAAACTTAACTGAAATGGAAACCTAAAACCGAGCACTGTCTTCATTCAATTTAGGAAAAACCACTAACGATAACGCCACATTTTTAATTTAAACTTAACACTATTCTAACCTAGTAATTTATTTACACGAAATATCCTTTGTCCCAATCTAGTGATATCTTCACCAAATATAACAGTGAGCATAACACCATTCCAACATGGTTAATCATCTACTATTCATACACGAAATATCTACCTCTATTTCAATCTAGTGATTTATTCACCAAATATATACGTGAGCATAACGTACAACTGAACACCATTCCAACCTAGTAATTTATCTGCTATTTATACACGAAGTATATACTTTTATATTAATGTTTCCTAACACGAAATATAAACGATAACTATTAAATATCAATCAAATATGCACGTGTTCGTGCTATACCTGGGTAGCCTAGCTGATTATTATTATTACTGTTAATTGTTAGGTTGGTGATTTGTTTAGTCCGAATAAGAGACACTCTAACTTTTACAGATAATCCTGATTAGACTTAAGCACAATTTGGTTCAAAATTATCGGTCTCAACGTAAATTAACATAGCCGTTATAGTAAAAAAACTTGTCTTTTATTTCGATAATTTTGTTAACGAAGATGGCAGCGTCATATCTTGTTCCATTTAATTTCTTCTCGAATGTACAGTGCCTTAACATAAGATTTCATTATACATTTTTAAAGGATGATGATAGGCTAACTGTGCCATGAGGAAACTATAATACGTTTTTTATTAAATTTGGCAAGCGTTGTATGAACACCACTGATTGAAAAGAGTCTTGTTTTGTCAAAAGATTTAGACTGAACAGAGCTGCAGTTACGGCAAATCTTGTGTAAGCAACAGTAATTTTGTAGTATTTAATTTACGTCACCAAAATCCAGTTGTTTTAAAGGAGAATAAGCTCTGAGATTATGAACGTGAAAAAACCTCGGTTGTAATTGGAATAATTTTTTTATAAAGTCGATTATCACTAACAAGGAGACTACCCGAGGTGTTACGCACCGATTTTGTTCAAACTCGGGGGATTGGTAGACCTTCATGTAACTTGAAAAATCCTAAAGGAATTTTATTCAATGGGCAACTGTTTTGCCATGGCAACGAAAAATGTTATTGACAACATAAAAAATGGGATTTTGACCGATTTCCCTGTGAAAAATTTTAAAAAAATTGATAAAATTGTGTCCAATTTTGAATTTGTTTCGTCAATTTTTATAATTTTTTTTTATAATTTTGGTATTTTTTTTTTCAATTTTGTAAAATGTTTCACAGGGAATCGGTCAAAATCCCATGTTATTTTCAATGGGAAAATTTCCATTTTAAGTTGTCAAAAACATTATTCGTTGCCATGGCAAAACCGTTGCCCATTGAATAAAATCCCTTTAGGATTTTTCAAGTTACATGAAGGTCTACCAATGCCCAGAGTTTGAACAAAATCGGTGTGTAACACCTCGGGTAGTCTCCTTGTAAGTCGATCCCAACCGTTTTGAAAGCTTCCATAACGTGTTTTTGAAAGATTTCACAGTGCCATCTGTCCGAGCCTAGTTTAACCAGTCCAGATAAAGTAAGGTAGTATCGTCCGCATTAAGATGTATCGGCAGTCGAAGTAAAATAGGCCCAATAAATAGAAGTGAAGGCGATCATTACGGCGGGAAAGACCACCCTCGAGCATCTGTCCAGAGCGTTGTCAATCTTGACGTCATTGGTCAACCGGACCTTATGGTTTTTGTTAATTGACTCCTTATGAAGCGCCTCCTGTTTTTCACTTTCGCAGGCTAGCGCTCTAATCTTATTGTCTTTGCTGATTTCGGGAATGCTCCGTTCGATGACGCTGCGCCACGCCGACTTCTTTTTTTCTTTAGCCGCGGCCTGCACGAACACAAAGCGAAGTTATTAAAAATGCGCGTTTTCATTGCTTTTTACGCGTGCCAAAGAAAGCTGGATTCGAAAACCACCGCCTCCCCTAGTTGAAGACCCAAAATTATTAGTCAGACCTAGGGGGTAATAAACAATGGGTTGTCAAATTCAGGCGAGTAGGAAGGTTTGGGATTAAGGGGGGTACAGCTTGGATGCTAAATTTGGCGCCCCTCTCATCGGCAGGCTTTTTGCGCCCTTTCTCTCACTCGAAGACCCTAGGACTGGATCTAATAAGCAACGTTTGCCTTACTTAAATTTATTATGAAAAGTTTTGGGGGTAATGGAAATTCACAATATTTTACACGTTTTTTCACAAACACACGTTGCCGAAATTTATCAATGTTTTACTTGACTGAATTAATTAAATTAAAAGTTATTTCAATGAATCTTTTACTAAGACATCTAATCTGTTTTTGAAATCCAATTAGTCATAAATTCATCGATTACTTTAATATTTTTCGGCGCTCGGAATAGCTAAAGAACGTTTAAAAATTATAGTAAGCAGTAAATGCGAGTTAGAGAAAAAGAATGGCGGAGCGAGAAGAAAATATTGCGTTTTGCTCCCAGGTATCGCGATCCGAAAAGGTAAGAAAATAAATGAATAATTTTTAGGACATTTTAAGATCGAAAAATATGTAGACTTACATTTCTCTTTCACGTTTACCAAATTCTCGGAAAACAAGAATTTTCACTTAAAGTAAATGCATGGGGACTTAACCATTAAGTCGTATTTTTTTTATTTTTCTTCCGTCATTAAGACAGATGGCGCGATATAAAGCAATATTTTTAGACACAAAAATCAATACATTTTTCACATCTATCTCACGTACGCGACTGTTTCGTGACCTAGTTTCGTGATTAAGGCAGCGTGCGGGAAAACGTTTCCAAAGCAATAAAATTTAAATAGTCTGGCGTACTTCGCTTCTAGAAGTTTTTCGCGCCCAGGCTTGGGCCACCGTGAATTCGACGAGAGAAAGAAAGACCATGACAAGACATCCGAACAGCCAGATATCCATGGCAGTCATGTAGTCCAGGGAGGGAAGCGACCCTCGAGCGTGGGCTATATGGGTGGCCAAAGTCAACAGAGCCGTCACACCCAAAGTCACCCGACCCGGAACGGCAGTCACGTCCAACCAAAACGAAATCCAAGACAGACACACCACCAAAAAGCTCGGGATGTAGGTGTTGATCAAACTGGACTTGATGGAGCGAGCGAAAGCAAAGTTACAGAATAATCGAGTGTAGTTGACTCCTTCATAAATAAACCAAAAACAACAGCAACGTCACGCAGACAGGCAATATAAACCATATGAAAAACTAACCTTTTTGGAAAACGTGGTGATGTATAGTTGGCTCTAAGACTTTCAGCGTGAAACTTAGAGGTTTGACGGCGTCGAAGAAGTTGACGGGAGGCCTTTTATCCTTCACCCAAACTAGTACGGCTTCATCCGATCTTGTAGACACTTTAATAAAAATATTTTGAAACTTAATTTTTTTAATTGAAAATTGGTATATTAAAAAAAGTTTCCGAGATACATACTGAAAGCAATCTGAAAAGAACAGTACTGTATGTCTAGCGGAAAGTTGTAGAATTCCATATTACAACTTACCGTTAATTTATACCTAAATTAATTAAATTAAATAAGGGAAATTATCAAGAAATTGAGTAAATTTCATCAAAGACAGAACCTGGTGTGCCGGTGAAGGTGCTTGTTCGGTTTAACCTTTAAATAGGTGTTGGGGATTGTTAGGTCGAACAAGGTCGCTTCTTTGCAATTAGGGAAGATAATGTCCGGTTGCCAGATACATCTATAAAGTCGATTATATAATAGTGATAATAAATTCTACAGATTTACCGATACCGACTTAGCAACGTGTTCGGGTACTTTTTCGGAAATATTGAGTTGAACGTTGTCGAGTCTTAAGGAAGGATCCACCCAATATTCGGTGAAAAATGTTTGAAGACCAAATTGCTGAAACCGATCACGGGACGTATTACGAAAAATCAATCAAAACATATTCCAAGTGTAATCAGGGTCTTGCAAAGACATTTCAGACCCCAGGACCAAGTGTAATCAGGGTCTTGCAAAGACATTTCAGACCCCAGGACCAAGTGTCATCGCGGGCTCTTCTAACTGGAATTTAGAGGGGCTGCTGATGAAGAGCTAGACGATGGGCCCTTATCGTACCGGGCCTGCAAAAAAATCAAGCTTGTGGGCTCTTTTCCGCCAAGCCCTGGGGATTTAGCCCCTCTCTGCACGGCTCTGAGTGTACTTAGACGTACCATTTTTTCTTCGCTGACGTCGTACACGTCCGTGATTCCCAATCGAATTTTCACCACCAAAGGCCCTTCTATTGAGAAGTTAGTAATAAATTAGACAAAGGTTATCCAAAATTCTAAGATTATTTCCAAAACTTGAAGTATTACTTGACGTATCGATAGCGAAGTGATCGTCAGCCGTACATATTTTCGGTTTATGCACCAGCCAATCAATTACCCCTGCCCATCTGAAATAATTTTTGCGTAAAAAGGTATTTATATATCGAACGAAAGCTTACCCGTGGAAGCTGCTTTGCAGAAGTAAGACGGAGGTAATAATCAGTCGTACTGGCTCGCGAGCGGGCATAATTGCACTCTGTCTCTTGCTAAAACTCGAACATTTTCAGTAATACGGACTTTTAATGAATTATATCGAACAATTTATGCCATGGAAATAAGTATTCTGACGTGACTAAAGCGTTCTAATTTATATTTTCCCAAAACTCAATTTGAGAGAGAACTGTTGATCTTTCGTAAACGTGCTATTTGCGGATAAAGGCATAGTGACTTGGTGAGAAGATAAACACCTTTGCGGACGCGTTTCACCAAGAAAAAAAACTCGGTCTGGAGAAACGTTAGAAAGATTCTTTTTGGTATTAAGAATTACTAATATCGAGGAGGTACATGTATGTGCACTTTTCCTAGAAAGACCAAAAATGAAGTTAGCGCCTTCAACAATCAATATCGAGTAAGAATAAAACGACGTACTACGCCAAACTAACAAGTATTTGCACTTATAAAGGTCGTCGTAATGCGTGAGGCGTTCATCTACGCAAACGAATTGTAGCATTACGTAAACGGTTATTAATCGCTGTAAGAAGGCCTTTCATTTTTGTTTTATAAATTAGGGCGTGTGGGACAATTTAGGTCGCTCGTCCAAATAATTAATCAGGGGTGTGATCTATGTCAAGGCCACACCAACGGCGGAATACTTGGATAGGGATGGAACACCCGTGGCGCAAGGGTAACAACGACCCGTTGGGAAATTGATGGTTATCCACTCAAGCCTCGCCACATTATTGGTCTATAAAAGACGCATAGGATTACAGAACTACGCCACTAGCCCCGGCTTATAAGGAAAATGAGTCCAGATGGTGGCCTAGGCGTAAAGGCAAGACGCGAAAGATAAAAAAGGCATGCCATTAGTATTCCGAATTAGATACGACGACGTCACGTTAAAGCTGCGCCTGAGAGCAAAGTTCACGTAACGTTTAGGCGAATATTTTGAAATTTAATATTGATTTCAATATTTGCCAGAGTATGGGACTTGATAAAATGTAGAAATTTTGGTTATATATAACATTCGAGGCTTCGCCATTGGTATCGCAAGTCATCGTAGATTATAAATAACTCTTTTAAACAGAAACCATGTAACTCGACGTACATGGCTTTTGCTTTCCGGCAATGATATGTAATGCAACGAAATAAAACGAAACATTGAACTTTTAATATATTTACCATAATTAGCCCTATCAAAATTTACACGCTACACCGTCCAGAAATTCGGGCTTAACATAAAATCGACAACACAATTAGGGAAAATACTCATTCATAATTGTTTTGAAAAAAAAAACCCCAAAACAATAATTGCACTTCACGTTATTACGTTCAGCATAAATAACGATAATTACGGTTTGTTGCTTGTTTTTAACACAGCCACTGAAATTTAGATCTAACCTTTTCTGGTCAGTTTAGAAGTTTGCCAATGTAGAAGTATTCAACTTTGAACAGCATTTATCGGACACTCGTGTGCCGACGCGATAATGACGTATTTTTTATGGGCCTCCAAAACTCCAGCTAGGCCTTTGCCGTGGGTGACCACAGAGATTTTCTAAGGAGGGGGTTCAATTTTTATAGCTATATTAGCTAATAAGAGGGGGTCATTTATCGTGTTAGCCCTACCACAGGCAACCATGGCCAGGAGTGAATTTTTAACCACCAGGGCACCTATAGCCGTGACCTTTATTAGGGTGCCCTGAAATGTGTTTTAGTCTCGTCACGGGCACTCTTACCTTTTGGAAAGCTGCCCTTATGCTTAAGCCTATCCATCCTATCCTGGCCAGTGCGACGCCAGACGTCTTCTATAAAACTAAAAAGTATGTAAATCTGTGGCGGAAAATCAAAAGAGAGTAAAACTTGTTTGTGGGTAAAATAGTAAGGTCATGATAACATTTTTAGAGCACAATGTTTTTACTAACTTATTTTCTATATTTATTTTAATTTTCATTGGTTGCCATACGTTTTCCCGCGCTTGATTAGTATCGCTATTATACGATTGGTTGCGCCTTGGTAAGGGCGGATTTTCACTAAATTGGGCAAGAGGTGACTCATAAGTTCAACTTGATGAAAAAATGGTCCATATAATCCCTTTACACCTTTACTCTTAAATTTTTTACCGTACAGATAAATTATCTCTCGCCTTTTAATCGGAATAAAATAACGGCGTACAGTACGAGGGGTGCATACCGATTACGTCAAGTGATCATAATCACTTTACTTAATCGGTGTAAAAGCCTTTATCTTTGGTAGCGCTAAAGTCATTACGTAACTAGAATTGCCAGTTACATACCCCAATAATCGGTGTACAGGAAGTGGTCAGAGGATAACCATGTAACTCTCTCAAAACTCAACTATTTCGCCAATTTTGTCTGAAATTTTCTTGGCTTCCCCGCAAAAATGCCAAAAGTACCAACTTGTGAAGATGATCATTATCGCTGGAAAAAGGAAGCGACACACTCGGTCCAAAATGTTATCATTTTTTTCCGAAGGATTATCCTTCACCATTTTGCGTTTAATTCTGCTAGCGAACCCTTTAGTAGAGGTTTTGGGTCGTTTTATCAACTTTTTGTCCCTCGTGGATAATTCTTTTCGGTAAGGAAGGGCCCAGGCTGTTAAATCCTTCTCCATCGACGAAGAAAAATACGTTTGCTTCTTTGAAATTATTTTGTTCACCGGCTATAAATAAAATTATAAGTGACTAGAATGATCGGCTTGAGTCTATTTGATCGATTCCCAAATGATCGAACGGGTCCCATTTGATCTAATTTCCATTTGATCGAATTGCATTTGATCGAATGGCATTTGATCGAACGAAGTTTGATCGAAAGCTACTGTAGGGTAAAACTACTAGTTTTTGGGAGTAAATCGAAAAGGCAACATCTAGTCAAAATGAGATACAGTAGACTCTATGAATAATAATTATTCACCTATAATATTCAACATTGGCCTTCGAGGCTCTTTCTTTGACGTATAAAAAATCGTCAAAACAAACACATTTACCGACAACACGATAGTTGGATGCCATAGTAACAACCTATAATAACAGATTCAAACTATTCTCCGCTATATTTATAATACAACTAAAAAACAACAAAAATTCAAAAATAATATACAGAAAAAAACCTGAGCGCAGTGACGTAGAAAACAAAATATTTTCTCGGACATAATTAATAGAAAGACCTATTAAAAAAACGAACTCTGTACCTAATTTTTAGAAGGGCCGTGAACGTGGTCAGACAATGGTGCATCATCAACCTAACCTAACCTGACCTGACCCTATTTATATATATCAATATCAACGGGCCGTTATCGTTGATGTCATAAAAAATTCCATCATATAGTGTATAAAGTAAAAATCTCTTCATTTTTGTGGCTTAATACAGTTAAAGCAATGAATTATTCCATCATTATTCCTTCTGCACTTAAGCAATGAATTATTCCATCATTATTCCTTCTGCACTTCATATTGACATTCGGTAAAATAAAAACATACCAACTGGTACTATAAATACTTTTGAATTCGATCAAATAGTATTCGATCATTTGAAGGTTTGATCTTATGAAACAAATGACAAATGGGATTCGATCAATTGCAACGTATAATGATCGACTGTCGATCACATATTTTTCGATCAAATGGATCAACACCGAATGATCTTGTCTTTGATGAGTACACTGTAATAATAATTCATCAAATTCTTACGGGAGGTTCGGGGCTGATCTTTCGCCGCGTTAAAGCTTGGGCGCACGTAAACTCTATTAACGACAAGAAGACCATGACCATGCATCCGAGTAGCCAGATGTCCATGGCAGTCATGTAGTCTAAGGTGGGAAGCGCGTTTCGGGTGCTAACGATTTGGGTTGAGAGGGTAAGAATCGCCGTCACTCCCAAAGTGATCCTTCCGGGAACAGCGGTGACGTCCAACCAGAACGATACCATCGATACGCAGACAATTAGACCACTTGGAATGTACGTGTTGACCACGCTGGCCGTCAAAGAACGAACGAAGAGTAAATTCGCGTGAAGAACTTGGGATATTTCATTTCCTGTCATTGAAATTTAAGACGTAGTTACTGAGATATTGATGTCTAAAAGACGAAGTCAAGCTTACTAGTTAGACGCCTTTCGGAGCGAGTAGGGCTCAAAAACACTATCTTAAAATTCAAAGGTTTGATTTTGAAGTTGAGTCGAAGAGGTCTGATGTTCAAACTTTCGACATCAAATATCCAACCTAGACCCACTTCGCTTTTTCTCGAATAAACTGTGGGATATATATTCTATTTACGAATAAAACACAATAAGAGAGATTAAGCTCTGGAAGTTTGAACGACAACCTCGAGGATAATGTCATCATTTTTAACGGTTGGTTTTCGCGTTTATACTTCGGAGACGAATATTTTAGAACTTCAAGACTATGCAATATTTCTGTCGAGCTTAAGTAACATTTTGTATAATATCAGGAGTAATTAGGGGGAGTAGGCATTTGTAGCTTTGACCAGTGCAACTTGTGCAAGTCGGCGTCTTATACAGGGAAGGGGGGGGGTGAAGCAAAAAATAAGATAATATTTGAATTTAGCCAATCATAGAACACTTTGGAAAAGATCGACGGGTGCGCTTGCCTGACGGAGCAAAGCCAGTACGCCACCAATCAGTCACTGAGGTAATTAAATAACGCGTACGTGGAGAGGTAATCGGCGCCGGATTCGATAATGTACACTCTGTTTAAAAAGTCTTCGACTGGTGAAATTTTTGCCCTTTTTCTAATTCTGCTAGAAAACTATAATAGATAGATCGATAAAACCAATTGCAACTATTATTTATTTTCCAATATCTTTCGTTATTTATCGGTTTCGTCCGCCCAAAATTAATAGTTTGGCGGGAACCGTCCAAACTCATTTTTGAAAACTTTTTAAATATTGGTTCTACGGCACTGAGTCGCGCGTTTTTGAATTAACAAGGGTCAGTTCATATTTAAAAAGTGGAAAAATTATCCCTCTACAACCAACGGTTGAGAAGTTATCGCGTTTACAAACTTTCGTCGAAACTAGGAAACACCTAAAATGCATCAAGCGATTATTAATAACGCAACTTCGACAGCGATCCAACAACATATATTTAACTAAAGGCTGGTTTAAAATTGTGGTTACAATTATTATAAACAATTTATAACGCAAATAGCTTTTTAAAAGCTTTAGCGTATAAAAAAGGATATTCTCAAAACCACTTGCCAAGTTGTCCGAGGAATTTGTTTTTTTTAAACCGGCCTTTAATTAAATATATTTTCAATGTTATTAAAAGGTGTAGAAAGCCCGCGAAAAAGAGATAGTAAAAACCAGTGACGTTGGTTAGTGAAAACGGTGACGCTGTTCAGCGCGTGTAGTGGGCCAATATCCGGTATGGTCAGAAAAGAACTCGAAGGTTTCGAGGAAACAATTTCCAACTGAAAAAGGTCAGAATCGCTCAGGGTTCCTACTCTGACCACGATCCCGATACGTTGTGAAGCAGTGATGTTCCGGAATGAAAAGTCCGGTGATAACTTTACCCGAAAATAGTGATAGCGTGTTCGGATTGTACACGGTCAACTTTGATCACGCGTTGTTCACGCTACAGTGGCCAGCCCATTCGTTGAAGTTTCTATGTTAACCTATGAGCAAAAGATATCTGTAAGGTTTGAGCGCCCCTAGCGGAATATTAATTTTAAAATAGTTTTTGCATTGAAGCCAATATAAAAACGAGCGTGGCGCTGAACTCTTACAGTTTATAGGGGGAAAATTCTTGCTCACAGAATTTCAACGAATGGGTTGCGCGAGAGTTCAAAGTTGGCCGTGGATTGTAGTAGCAATTAAGCCAGTTCGCATCTGCAGCGCGTTTCAACTTGCCAATTATAGCTACGTAAGGAACCTCAAAATGCCGTAAGAGCTGCTGCTGCTAAGAGTTCTCGCAGTATAAATCGGAACAAAGCCGGTCAAAGAGTTCATGGTCGCCATAACCGTACCAATGAGCTAAGTACTGTAGAACATTCAAACCCTCCCCACTCGCATTAGCGAAGGTTTATATCCACTAGGTGGCTTAAGTTAGGTGCAGTGGGTTATGGCAATTACTATACCATAGCGACGTTAGTGGTTAGTTTAACCAAGAGTGTTTTAAACCGTCTATATTAGTATCGACAGTGCACTGACAAGTAATTAGGTTACGTAACCGCAAATACGTATTGTCTGTATATATTTTAAGCCCAATCTAAATCGTATTATTAGATTTTCAGGCATACTTCCGTGATTTAATGTTACTTAATATTGTAGTCATAATTTTCACCATGCTGAATTAAATTTTGTTTAGTATCCTAAATCGAGATCCTTCTCTTCACTTCCCATACATTTATTATTATTAATTAGATTATTTAGAATTTATCCAGCAGACACTACTGAGTTGGTGGCCTTTAAGATCTGAGAAAGGTAACTAGAGGTATCTGCTATATGTTAACGGATAAATATTTAAGCCTGGGGATAAAGACACATTTAAATACTTCAGACTTCCTCCCAGCATTCCAAATTAAACGTTTTTGCGTTACAAATAGTTAAAATATTAACCCTCGACCGAAACGCCAGCTAGATCTGGGGCGCTTAAACGCGTCTTACTTGCTCGGAGCATTGTATATTATAGTTGGTTGTATTCATCCATGTAAAAACTCCAGAAAGGAGAAAGAAAAGCTGGGAAAATTCTTGAGCAGAATATGTTGAGACGAATTTAAGAGTGGTTCACATTCCCCCTCATGCTCCATCCCCCTAAATATAAACCAATCAATCACGTATTGCAATGTTTTCCTAAGACTTACGCCTTTCAACGCGATTACAGCTGTGGATAAATTCGACCTATTCCCGCATATCGTTTCAATATTGTCATTCACCCTACGTATAAATAAATACGTGTTTTCTCATACACTGTTAAAAATATTCGTTCAGAAGACGTTCAACTTAGAACAGTCTGTTCAAAAATGAACGATAGCGTTCTAAAGGTATGTAACAGAGAACGGTGTGTTCAAGATATTTTATTTCGTTCAAATGAGAACGAATGCTCTTTCGCCCTCTGGAGGAAGAGTTGTAAACTACACAATACAATAGATTCGTTCCCCTAAGGTTTTACACACAATCCTATGTGGATTTCTTTGTATTGGTTTCATGTACATGTACTAACATATAAGTGTGACATTATTTTGCGGAAAACGTCGTAAAGCCAAAAGTAACAAGTAAGTGTGACACTATTTTGCGGAAAACTTCGTATGGCCAAAAGTAACAAACAAGTATAACATCCATAAAGCAATAAATGAGTGGTTTAGAGTGCGCTTTGTTACGGGTAGTTTTTTCGTACATTATTATGTTGTTATAAGTTAGTGTACTGGTTGATTAAACTATTACTCATAGTAATTTATTTACAGGGTGAGTTAGCACATGTTGTAAGTTTTTTTTTAGTTGTATGTACAGTGTGTTTGGAAATTTACCGAAGATTCAATTTCATTGTTGGAGCGTAGCTCCTTCACTAGCGATTCAAATTGCGTTAGGTCTGTAACGCTGTTTCTCAGAAACTACCCCACCTATTGAAAAGAAACTTTACACAAATAACGATATAAATAACCTCCGTGTCCTAACGAAGTGGAAAACGAAAAAGGGTTATGAAAGGTCCGAATTTATAGGACACGCACCGTTTTTTTTAAGTATATTTTTATTTGATTGGCAAGGTAGACGAAATTCGTTCGGAAATGTAATTGCCCAAGTTCTAGAATTAAAGTTTACAGAAAATATTTCGTAATATACTGCAATTAGGTTTGACGTTTTCAGCATAGAAATAAATTAGAAAATCGTTTGTTACCAGTTCTCGGCCTTTCAGCTGAGAATAGAATGTAATATCTTTTACGCTATGAAAAGGTTTTAATAATATTGCGCATATCATTTTCGTGGTAGATGTTTTAAGCTTGATAGGATGGTTGTAGTTGCGGTTGGAACAAAATTCAAATAATCTAGTTACAAGCCTGGTTTTCCTTTACGGTGGGCAATGGGTTAGGTTAGGTTACTTTTATTAATTTATCATGATGAACCGCCGGCAGGAGACATGAGCTATAATTTTGAAAGCAATAATTTTATGTACTTTTTGTATATGATAACGATAAAGCATTCCAAGTCGAACGAGAAAATGATCCACGGTGAACGACAAAACGTTCTAATTTGAACAAAGAAGGTTTGTTCAATATAGAACATCTAAAATCAATATCAACCATCGTTCTTTATCGAACGAATATTTTTTGTTCATATTAGAACAAAATGGCGTTCTTTCACAGGGACAACCTTCTGAACGGCGATTTGTTCAAATTAGAACAATTTTTTTTAACAGTGTAGTGTTAAAAACAAAACAAAGAATATTATCATTTTCAAGCGGAACGAATCGAAAGAGAATTATTCCATGTTGTTCTTATTTTAGATATATATTATAATGTATAATAATAATCAGCTAGGCTTCAACCCAAGACACCACCTTAAGCCCAAGTCATCGAGCGACTTTTAATGCCTTTAAATAAGTGGCCGGGTTACAATGCGTAGGAGGGTGGTGGCAAGCCCTTCATGCCACGCGAGCCTACAGCTTCCAACACTTACTATTACCGTTAACCTCTACACGTTTTTATTTAGCTAATCACTTCCTTAAAGTCTGTAGACCGATTATAAATGAGTACCACCTTTATTCATGTCGAATATGTAATCTTATTTTATGCGTAATCACTTTAGTACAGTCATCAAAGCTACCGAGTTTCACAGCGATTACCATAAGTAATCAGCCTCTAGCGCTAAAAGCCGATTTTAAAATCGCGAACCTCCAGGTACTCCTGACGTTTCAATCTTCTAGAGCTTAACATAATCTCACTAATTAGATAGTGGTATCTTACGCAAGGCGATATTCATGGAGCAGTTTTGCGAATCGAGTGGGAACAGATGGAAATCCATGCCACAAGCCACCTTCAGTTTGTATCTACATATAGCAATATAAGTCGTCATTATTGTAATATCTTACTATGGACTCTTACATCCCCGATCGATAGATCATCCCCATCGGAAAGGTCAATTTGGTGTATTTATTAGGCAATGTTTGATCAAAAAGCTTGACTTCTTTGCTATTCTGAAAAACCGTATCGGGCTGCCACAAACATCGGAGAAACCACTCCGGAATGATCTTGTTTCCTTCGATATCTTCCAATTCATCCGGAAGCGTGATATATGGATCAGACCAGATCTCCACCAGTTGAACCGCCATACCGTACTCCTTCAAAGAATTATTTTCAAATCACGTAATATCAGAAGTGTATTATACATGTATATTTCTTACGACAGAATTATCCATCTAGGTCATTAAAACGAAACATGGTTCTTCGCGGCTTCGAGGCACTTAATTTCAAAGCGCGTCAAATTCCCGTCGAAACGAGGATGTGTATACCGCACCACGGCTTCAAATTTACGACATGGAAAGATGTAAAATAAAAAAAATTAATGGTTTTAGAAAGTTAGTATACGTCTATATTTGTTAAATAATTAGGGTAATGTCGTATATGTTTGAATATATCCTAATTAAAGACAACATTAAAATTTTGTTAAATGAAAAACCATTTAAAATTCAGTGAATAAATTAATTTTAGAACCGTAAATAATAACTTCTAAACCGAAAATTGTAAAATTGTAGTTCTTTAAAAAAAATTATTTTTCCATTTAATATATGTAGCGTATTTTCCCTCGTAGAAAGGGCGCGAATATTTTCTTTTGTATAGAGTATATTGATTCTAATATCCCCGTGTATACTAGAAAGTGCCACGTCACCTCAATCTCTTCCGAGAAAATGGAGTAACCCACTAACCCCTTAGCTTCGTTCGACAAAGGGTCGAAAAAACTGTAGTTAATAGTCGGACCAAAAGTCTCTTCGCAAAAGTGAAATTAATAAAAATTCTAGTCGTTTCCAAATGAAACTTTGCCGTTATTTTAAAAATTTTATAGTATAGTATAGCATAAAAAGTTCATCGCTAATTAGCCGTTCTATCAATTTGTTTCAGTCCGCTTTGATATAATTAAAAAATAGCTCACCCAAAATAAAAGAACCTAATAGTAGGAGGTTAAAAATAGTTAGCCTAAAATCAAACGAATATTCCATATTCTTCAATATTAAAAGGTGGGTAAAAACTACGAAATTTTAATTTATATGGATACGATAATTTCCTGTCTGGCGTAGTTTCGTGTTTTCTTTTTAAAATTATCTGCGTTTCAGATGACGTGTAACGAAATAGCAGTTTCTTATTGGTCTTTCATATAAATTAAATTTTTCTAGGTGGGTTGGCATTTTTTTTACCAACCTTTAAATATAGGCGCATATTATGTATTTCACCCACACAATTTTTTAATCCGAAGTATATTTTAAAAAATAAAAATAATCCGGGATTGGTACATGTTTAGTAGAATGGAAAGATGAATATTTCTGGCGTAACCGATATATTATCAACTGGTGGTAATCTAGATTTTGTCGCGTATACCATTCTCGCTTCTGAAATATCATAGACTGCGTTTACCGTCAGCATTATTTTAAGGTCAATCGGGTCGTTAACTGAAAAAAATGAAGATTTTGAAAACGTCTCATATACCCAGCCTATAATAACTATATACCCGGTAAAGTGTAATTTTCCTCGTAAACGCAGATTTTAGGTTTGAGATCTTTCCATTTGAAACTGGGAATCGTATCCGGCGGCGTATCTTCGCTATATTTTACAGTACCATTATTGTCAAGAGCCGTTAAAAATACTTTAAAAAACTCACCAAATGCATGGTAAAGTCAGATACGTCATTCTCAGATAAGTCATCCAAATATTAAACGCGTTGAAAGAGAAAATGAAGGTTCCGCTCATTACGCTTCGTATTCGCTACTAGTCTAACAAATGAACGCGACTTTTCAAATCATCAATTTTTAATTAAATAAACATAGTTTAATCTAGGAGCAACAAACACAAGGAGAACGCAGCTAGCCTTTAAACTCGCTAACGAAGGGTTGTGTACGAATTTCATTGGACGAGCGTCACGAGCCTTTACGCTGAACGTTTTACGGGCGGGGGGAAGACAATTTCCGAATTTTCCCCTTCCGTAGGCAGCAGGCACTAAAGCGTCTAGCCAATGAAAAACTTACGCGAGAAAATCCACGACTTGGGACGGGTTGCGTTCTCCTTGTGTGTGGTGTTGTGTTTGTTGCTCCTAGGTTTAATTAACTAAAAGGCTATACGAATTTAGAACTAGATTAGCGGTTTTCGTGGAATAATAATAAGTCTTCGGCACCGAAATTAATAACGTAAACATTTAAGCGGTCACCCAGTCGCTCATTAAACATTGATTCCACAGAAATCAAATAATAATATTAAGTAGTGCATTAGCAGTCTGAGCGAAATGCGGTAAAAAGTCTATATTCGTATTATGTACTCTGTACGCAATCAGTATTTACATTTCATTTGACCTTTTAACGTAGTAAAGGTCAAGAACACGCAACTGCAAATGATCATGGCGCCAAGAAATGCAATTCTCGCAGCCCGGTCGGAGACATTGTCTTTCTTTCCTTCTGTAGCACATTTCAGTCGGGCCAACGTTGGCCAAAGCCCTCGATGGCTAGGCTGACCGATAGTCGGCCGACATTCGCTTTTACTGTCGAAATGTTTTAGGGGCCCAATTTCAAAACGTTACTCTATGCCGACTATAGATGTGATGGTTAACCAACACAGTCAGCCCAATTTCCAAACGCGACTCTATGCCGGCTATAAATGTGATGGTATACCGACTTCAAAACGTCGTCGGGCCACAGTTGGCCCAATTTCAAAACGTGACTCTATACCGGCTATAAATGTGATGGTATACCGACTCCAAAACGTCGTCGGGCTACATGCAGTTGGGTCATTTTCAAAACGTGACTCTATACCAGCTGTAAATATGATAGTTAACTGACTCCGAAACGTCGTCGGGTCACTGTCAGCTCAATTTCAAAACGTGACTCAATAACGTCTATAAATATGATGGTTAACCGAAACGTCGTCGGACCGTCTGAATAAAATGTTGTATTTCCTACTGAAAACTGACTATAATAATGATTTAATATCATACAATACATAAATTATAAATAAAACAGAACAGTGAATTTTCAACAAAGGGCTGTTTTATTTCTAGTTCACGTATCATTTACATATTTATTTTCTACGATTACACGAAAACAATTAACTGATAGAGACAATTTTATTGATAAAATAACACTTAAAAATGCTCAAGATGATTATATCCAAAACAAAATTTTTAAACAACTATTAAATACCACTTGTATTTATAAACGTATAAAATATAGGAAGATATTTTAACCCTATAAAATATAGGAAGATATTTTCACCTTTTAAAATATAGGAAGATATTTTAACCTTATAAAATATAGGAAGATATTTTAACCTTTTAAAATATAGGAAGATATTTTAACCTTATAAAGTAAAGGAAGACATTTTAACCTTATAAAATAAAAGAAGATATTTTAGCCTTATAAAATATGGGAACATTATCTTATATCACCTTATTTCAAATGTTATAAGTTTATTTTATATTTTCCACTTCGCTCTGGGGATTACTTATGTACATTCAAATTTAGACACTTTTAAACTTTGATAAATTTGAAAACACAGAACGTCTTTATAAACTAAAATCTAGTATGACTCTGAAGAAGTCTGAACTGCACTGTACAGATGTAATTAATCCACAGAGCGAAGTGTAAAATATAAAATAACCTTATAATATTTTAAAAAGGTGATATAAGATGATTCTATATTTTATAAAGATATAAATATCTTCATTTATTTTATACGTTTATAAATGGTATTTAATAGTTTAATAACTAAAAGTTATTAGTACCTTAAAGTTGTTTGAAAAATTTTGTGTTGGAGAAAATAATCTTGAGCATTTTTAAAGTTTTAATTTATCAATAAAATGAAAGACGTCATTGTCTCTATCAATTCCTTTTTTGTGTAATCATAGGAAATATATACTGTATATATATATATATATATATATATATATATATATATATATATATATATATATATATATATATATATATATATAGAGTTCCGCGGAACACCTTTTGGAAACCGCTGTTTTAGACTATCGAGTCGGGTAACAAGTATCTGAATTTGCTTTCGTCGAGTATCGAGTCGGGTAGTATTTTTGTCGAGTCGGGTAATCGAGTACTCGATTAAGCCAAAACAATTCCTTATTTGAGTAGTCGAGTTGGAGTACTCGATCGACTTTTTTTCTGGGTAATTTTCTTTAATTATTCATAACGAGGCGATTCATATGGGCATACTTGATTATTAATAGCTGTATAAGTTGGTTGATTAACCGTATTAAACATTTAAACTACTAAATTGATAGCTAAGTAAACTAAGCCTAACGGCGCCGAAGCCGCCAAACCGTCATCCGAACTAGAGTTCTTAAATTACGGTAATTTAATAAATCAGTAAATTACGCGGTTATTTACCGCGTAATTTACCGTGTTGCGGTAAATTACCGTAATTTTCTTTTTTTTTAAAGTTTTTTTTACAATTAAAACAAGGAATACAAAGAAGAAACCGTTTGTTGCTCAAAATATTTCTGAATAACTAGGTCTACTTTCTTTTTTTTAACAATTTTACCAAATAAAACTTTATTTACTTATTTAAATGATATGAAATTATAGAAAGAATACTATATTCTTTCGTTAGACTACTTCGAAGTAACGCTAAACCAACGCAGATGCTCAGAATAACCACGGCCAACTTTGATCGTGCGGTGTTCGCGCTACAGCGGCCCACACATTCGTCTAAATTCCGCGAGCAACGATTTCCCCCCTATAAACTGTACTTTAATGTGTAGGAGTTCAGCGCCACGCTCGGTTTTTATATTGACTTCAATGTAAAAACTATTCTAAAAATAATAATACGCTAGGGGCGTTCACGTCGTACACATCTTTTGCTCATAGGTTAACACAGAAACGTCAACGAATGAGATGGCTGCTGTAGCGCGAGAGATCAAAGTTGGCCGTGAGAATAAGACTAACATTTTAGCAGACGACAGATGAATCATTAATGTGATTTTTCTTAAACAGGGCTAGACATAAGTATTCTTCCTATTAAACGTATCAAACTATTCTAACACGGCCTTCGACTTCTTGGAAATTCGCAACCAAAACGAATCTAGGTGGCGCAGCGGTGCCTAGCTCTTCAAGTTAGTGCGTTACGCCTATGACCTAGTGTTTGCTGGAGTGAAATTACATTATTAAACGATGCAAAAATACACTAAAACGCGAATAACGTTAGGTTTTGAGTTTTGTAATCTTGCGCGACGTATTTTAGGTACATTTTAGCCCGAAAGATCAAAGAAAATTGAGAAACAGTGAAACACGAATACGATGGTAAATTACCATGGTGATTACCATTTTCGTAATTTACCTGAGAAAATTGTAAATTACTGTTACCAGGGTAATTTACCGCGTAAATTACCAGGGTAAATTACCGATTCGTATCTCTAATCCGAACTCAAGGGGAAGAAAGTCACCAAAGTGTTAAAGTGACACTCAAAACCAAAACTAAAACTGAACTCTAGTCGAACGAGGAATTTCCAAATCGTGCAGCCGCTCTACGGAACAATTGTCGAATGTCGATGTCGTCGACTGTACTTTCTCTCAAGGTCATGGAAGGGGGTTAAACGGTTTTTACCGTTCAAACATTGTTTCAATCCCTTCCCTTTCCCGGACCTCTCTTTCAGTTACAAACCTTCTCTTATACAGTAATATCAGAATTATATAATTCGCGAATAAGTAGATTAGTCCATTATGATTTTTTTTATTAAAAAAGTAGTAGTAAAAGTGGTTTCTACTGAAAATCTGTTTTTATTTGGTAAAAATGGTTAATATTTGTGCTTTTACGCATTGCTAGTAAAACAATAATAATAATAATAATAATAATAATAATAATTTATTGATGACATTATTTGATACATTTGTTTTTGTCTTAAATAATTACATCTCCCCCGATTCCACTTAAGCCGTAGCTCGTGCGTGGAAAAGGTTTCATTCCATAAGTAGGATTAAATTAGAATAAATATAAATATTCTTTCTTATTTAAAATCTTTATATAACTATAGGTTTCCCTTATCTAAACTTACAATACTTTATCAATGGAAAATTGCTGTAAATCGTGACAACTGGTCACCTTCAAATCATGATTTAATTTGTAATGATCACTTTTTAAAACGGGATATACAAATTGTAAATGGTAAAAGGTGGGTCACGCCAACTTGGGTTTTGTTTCCATAGAATTAAAACAAGTCTATTTTTTTATTTAATGTAAAGAAATTACATCCACTTGAAAGTGAAATAGAAAAAACTTTAATTTTTGACCAAGGATCATTTTGTGTAGGTTTAATTATGTTATTATAATTTCAGCGAGATCTCCTTGGTTTTTAGCCAATTTTGTTAAGTTGTTATGAAGAGATATTCTTCTCTCTTTAAAAGAAATGTAGTCTAAGAACTTGCTGTATTACGAAATATTGTTGGCATGGACATCTTCCCAGATCTCCACGAACATATTTTTGATGCTGAAGTTGGAACCGAAGATCATCGCATCAGTTTGATTAAGAAAGTTATTAATTTATATTGCAAGCTCAGACTCCACAAATTAGCGAAGCACAAAAATCTAGAAATGAAGGGTCAAGCCATCAAACTTAAATTGTCAAAGCTCATTTTATTTCAAGGACAATAGCTACAAATCTTTTGTAGAAACATCCATTTCATCGAAATTCCATTTACTTTTGTTTACAATTTAGAATCTTCGAATATTTCCATAACAATCCATAACCACAACACCTGTATAGTACACGAGTTACTTAAGCCTTTGACAAAATATCATTTCGTCAATTAGAATTTTTTTTTATTAAAAGATTATCTGTTGCTTTTTATTTGGGTTTCGACGGAATTAATTGACTTATTTACAAATTATAATTAAAATTAACCTTATTTAAATTCTCACAGCCGAAATATTCGCGAATCACGTCAGAGTACCTAAAAACTTACAAACACGAACACGTGATGATTTTTTTATTTTCTCACCTACTCGACAGGCGTCGCTTAAAAGTAGTACCCCAGGAATACGGAACAACTACCGGTTGTCTGCTTGGCGTCGCCTCCGTATTAACCACCTGTAGAATCTTGGCTCCATTTCTTTATTATATCTATGAGAGAGAAGCTCAGGTCGAAGGTCAGGCCTGACAAGAGAGGGGGGACGCCGGTACAAATTACCGGGACCCGTACAAGCTTTGGGGCCCCGCGTTTGATTCCTTCTACTATTCTTCTCCCGCGAAACATGGTCAATTAGAAAAATAAGGTAGCTCTTGGGGCCCGAAAGTATTGTTTTTCCAGGGCCCGGGCCCGCTCTCGGCGGCCCTGCGAAGGGTAAAACGCGTTATCCGCTCTTGTGTCGTAAAGCGCGAGATAATATAAAGTGTTGAGGATAGTAGTTTAATATCGGATGATTATGCTACTAAATAATCTTAATAATCGGGATTTTATTTTAATTTAATCGTCGATAAATGGTGGGTGAAAGAGTGAGGTTTGAAAGTGGGCGGAATTGGCTGCCTGATAAAGGTTTTTATAATGAATCCTATTTTATTAATTTTTTGGTCAGGAAGACTATTCACGTGCTTATTTTATATATAAATGTTTGTAGTTTTCACTGCTTTTTCGCATATAGATAAATATCTTTTGCATCTAGTTTCTTAGAGGGAAATGACAGCTTATATTGTGAGGAGTGTTGGGCAACATTCCCTTAAATTTGCATAACCTTAATAGGACTAATTCGCGGTGTCGTGTAATTAGACTCATATCTTCCTTAGTTCTTCGAATTTCATTTAGCCTTGAAGTGATATTTTGCTGATAGCTATTTAATCAAGGTATATAATAGACCTTCATTTGAAGGTCTACAATTGCGTATATCAAAAGTAAACTAATATGAACAAAAGTAGTCGGAATTGGAAGTGTCCGGAATTACACGCCACCACCCTACTTTATTTTTTTTAAATAATTCCTAAAAAATCTCTAAATTTAAAATATCATTAATAGTCTCCAGCTTACGACGTTAGTTCCCCCTTAATTCTGCATTTAAAATGCTTTGGTAAAAGCATTTTTGTTTTAATATAAAATAGGCGTTAAAACTCTCTGAATGTTTGAAGGCTATTGATTTTGAGTAATAAACTTATGGTTAATAATGTTTCGATATACGGCACTAAAGTCTTAAAATTACCGTAAGTTAGTAGCCCCAACAAATCGTGGGATAAAATTGTTTTCCCAATTGATCTCTTTGCGAGAACTTTAGAAGCACTAGAGAAGGCTGGCGGGCTTATTGATTTTCAACTACTCGAAGAAAACGCCAATGCCATCTATAACACAAAAAAAACGAATAAACTTCAAACATGAGCGGTTCCAGAAATTGTTTCCTGGTTGGGCCTTTGTTTTTTTTCTGTGACCGGGTTCTCTAATTTTTATCATTTATAGGTCTATACAAATTTTTATTTTTCTAGTGAATTTAAAATATCCCCGATTGAGATTTATTGGATTCTAAAGAAATTTGGTCACCCATGTATTGCTCTTGGGGCAGCTGGAATTGTTTTGTCCGAGGGGTAAGACACTCTGCGAACTCGGTGTACACTGCCGTACCTTTGACAGTTTTAAATGGAACACGCGAACTCTTGAAAATATGTATCTTTAACAGTGCTAAATGCACGAACTCGGTGTACAGGTTATCTGAGACCGTCTTACCCCTCGGTCTAGTCATATAAGATCTTGATTGTTTTTGTTTGTTTTTTTCAATATACGGGTACTTCATTACAAAATTGATGATTCCTCAAGTTTTCGGAATTAGGGACACAGGCTTTAGGACCATATCAAGCATGCCCGTGTTTTCTGTAAAACGATTTTCCATTTTACCAAACATTTTGTCGATGACTTCGAAGAAAGTCGTTTTCAAGGTAGTTTCTAAATCAATGCCAGAATTTTTGCGATTCTTGTCTTATGAACCCTTTTTCCATGGTCGCCTTGCGTTTTAATTGATCCTGACTTCAGACTTTTCGGCTCTGGCTTTAGCCGTCGATAAAATCTCGTGGAAAGGCTCATGGAACATTCCTCGTGCAGGGGGACATTTACTAGTGTAAAATTTAACCCAACGGTTCTCGAGATAGATAGATTCCTACTACACGTGGAATGTTCCATAGCAATTTTAAATTAAAAAAAATTAATTTATTATATTTAGTATTTACTAGTGTAAAATTTAACCCAACGGTTCTCGAGATAGATAGATTCCTACTACACGTGGAATGTTCCATAGCAATTTTAAATTAAAAAAAAATTAATTTATTATATTTAGTATTTTAGTGGACCCCCTTGTTGATCTAACCATATCAGTTGCTGAAAACAAATCAAGGCTAGTAGCCCTGGACATATTTCGAATTTTGTGATTTAGGGTACATCATAAGATCTATATTTTAGAATTCTGGACATAAAAATCTATGTTACGGCACCATTATTTAGTTATTAAAATTAACTTTCAAACATTTACAGGTTAATCACTTCGCCGAAATTTTACCCATTGTTGACGTCAACAATTATTGCGGGGAGAAAGAAATTTAGAAGTTTTCCTACCTAATTCCTACCGTTCTAGTTTTTGTAAGGATTAAATACGTGTATAATATGATGGGTTGGATTTTTGGGAGCGCTCTTAATATTTGAGAGGAGTGTGGCTCACCTAATTTTGCGCGTTCCCTTCAAAAATTAAAAATTAAAACGCGCGCGCTCAATAACTTTAAGAGTGCATCAATATTTTTCGAAAGCTTATTACATAATCGTTGGTTTTGGAAATAAGGTATTGATTTCTGTTTATTGAGAATCAAATTCCTTTTACGTAAAAAAATTAGTGTTCTCCATAAGGGTTAAAATTATTTTTGAAAATCCCAAAGTTAGGCTTAAGATATTAGGCTTGTGAAATTTTTGTCCTTTTATTTTATATCTGGTTTCCCTCTAAACAATCCATTCGGCTCACTCTATTAGCAACTAATATAAACAATGACGGCTATAAATAGTCACCCAAGGAATGCAGGGAAGTCTACCCTTCCATTTAAGAACTTCAATTGGATAGTGACTATTTTATTTCAAGTAAAATCGTCATTACCATTATAATTAAAATTATCTATTTATATAGCCCACGCAAAATCTAATACACCAAGAAAATTCTGACACTATCTCTTTAAGTTGAACGAAATTTTTTGGGTGGGCACTGGGCCACCCCCTAAAACCGCACCCGACTACAAAGTGTATTGATTGTACATCTCAAGTAAAAATAAAAAATTAATAAATAAATATATGATGTGTGTATTTATTTACGGTACGGGGTATACAAATCTTAAGTGACTGTACATCGCAAGTGCTCAAATCTTCCTTATCTCGATAGCATAATTCAGTAAATCTTAAGTCTTGAAAGTGGGAAACTAACACCTATTTCAGCCCAAAGATTACACGAAATTAAATTTCGATCTTGCCAATTTAAAATCACGTATTTAGATGCTTTAAAAAAGCCAAGAAGCTAAGTAAACTCCAATTCGAGACAAGGCGTAATTAAGGTCGACCAGGAGCGGAGTCTAGCTTATTAAAGGGGCTCCAAAGTTCGGTGGCAAAAAAGAAAAGAAAATTGAGCATGCTTTGCATCCCCCCCAACCCCTCACTCGGCCTTGGCAAAGGCGGACAGAGTCAACCGTAAATTTCGCACTTTACTGACTTTATACACATTTTTCCACCGAACTTTGGAGCCCCTTTAAGTCTTAGACATTTCAAGTAAATCCATATATAGTTTCTTGGTTATGGGTAAATACACTACTTAAACAGAAAGACAAAAAATTAAATTAAGACTGTTCCCTTATATAAAACATTAAAAATAAATACTTATAGATTTTACGAGTGTAAAGCGTAACTTTTAGCGTTTGGCGTAGGCATTGTGAAGATAAGAGCCCCAATATCCACAACTGAAAATTAACATCACGAATGGAAATAGAATTCTCGATGTTTTGTCGAAGTTGTTGTCTTTCTTTCGTTGTAAAATCGTCGCTACTACTGGACTCTTCGGTTGTTCTTTTTGATTTGATTGAACGGCTACATTTCGGTTAGAGAGCCTGGGTCTTGTATTAGAAAAATGTTCCTTCTCATTCCAAGGAGAGGCTATCTCGGGCTTAAAGTTTCCCATCGAATTCGTTATTTGGTTATTCTGAAAAGAATGTTTGCGATAAATTAACGCAAATTTAATTTTAAATGTTTGCCTAACTTACAAACGTTTTTCTGGAGAACGAATGAGCGAAAGTAAACTCGATCAAGGACAAAAAGACCATTACTAAACACGCCAGCAACCAAACGTCCATGGCTGTCATGTAGTCCAATATTGGTAATCCGGCTCGAGCTTGAACTATCTGAGTAGACAAGGTCAAGATGGCGGTAACGCCGAGAGTGACCCGACCAGGCACGGCGTCGACGTCCAACCAGAACGACACCATGGACAAGCAAACAACGAGAAAACTGGGAATGTACGTGTTGAAGAGACTGGCGCTCAGAGATCGTTCGAAAACAAAATTTTCGTGTAAGTATTGAACAACAAAAGCACTCCCTACAAATATTTTTTCAATGAGAGGAGCTCAGCCGTGATGCCTATGACTATTCACATGCCTAGAAGTATATAATATCGGTCTCGGAAGAGAAATATCCATCTACGACGAAAAATGAAACATGTTGCCTCGCAATCTCGAGTCTGTTTTCATTTCCCCGCCAACATGTAAAATGCAAATCTTATTTCCGTAGCAGATTCATTTAATCCGATTAAATATTTTTTGAAAATCACAATCCCCCCGAATAATGACAATCAGTATAAAAACGAATCTATCCGAAGGTTTTTCTGGCGAAACGTATTTCGAAAGCGTAAAGCATTTACAGTATAGGAAGCATGGGTACTTCTCTCAAAGATAAAAGGCTTCAAAAGTCGCTTGATGACTTAGGCCTAAGGTGGTGCCTTGGGTATTAGCCTAGCTGATTATTATTATTATTATTATTATTATTATATTTATTATATCCATCTGGTATAAATAATATCTGAATACCTGAAATTTTCCAACTTGATTTTGTAGACTTTAGTGTTCTTACATCGTAATTCAGGGGTGTGAGATCGGCTAGAGTCCAATTCACGTTCCTCGGGTGCCAAGTCATGTTTATATCGTTTTGGCTTGATTCGACTGATTCCGCGTTAATTAAAAATAAATTACAAGAAAAGCTATAAACGTATTGGCTGCTGGTTTCTTACGCAGTGAAATATTTAGAGAACAAAATTGGGAATCCATTGGGTAATATTCAAACTTCATGGGACAAGCCAGCCTTACATTATACCTATAGTAAAGAATACTTTACAATAGATCAGGGCCGAAATATATTAAGCTCATATGTACCGGCTTCCTCGAAAAAATTCTTGGTCTGCAATAGAAAATTTGTAAAATTTATTCGGTTTTGTGACGTGGTACAAAGTTTCTTCTTTGGCGTTAGCAATAATCGTGTCTGGTTTCCAAATACACTTTGATATTTCTTCCGGGACGTGCAGGTGGACCCTTTCTTTAATATCTAGATTTGGAAATTTCATGTAGGGATCTTTCCAGGATTCGCCCATGAAGAGTTGAATCGCAAATTCCTGAAGATAAACAATTGTATTGATAAATATATATATATCAAGTTACTGAGGTTCAGAAATACGAACCATTTTTTCTTCAGAAATATCGTAAATAGCGAAAATCTTTACCGAAATCCCTAAATCAATAGGGTCGTCTAGAAATAACGATATATGAACATTCTATAATCTACGAAAATGATTGGAAACGCCAAAACAAGTACTCGGCACTAACCTGGCAAGGTGAAGTTCAAGGCTCCGAAACAGGTAT
This sequence comes from Leiobunum rupestre, assembly GCF_980474605.1. Classification (NCBI taxonomy): domain Eukaryota; kingdom Metazoa; phylum Arthropoda; class Arachnida; order Opiliones; family Sclerosomatidae; genus Leiobunum; species Leiobunum rupestre. Next base: position 27,328,746 of record NC_143391.1, on the reverse strand, counting down.
CCGGCATGTGTTTGCTCCAATCTATCGAGTAGTCCGAACGAACGCGTCTACCGCAAACATCGGCAAACAAGCATCTACGAACGGAAATAAGTGAAACAAGTTGGGAAGCCAAAATATACCTCTCCTCGTAAGAGCTTTCCTGTTATATTTTCTATTTTCACTATCGTGAGATGAAAGTCAATGAATCAGTGGTAAGCAATTCGCCTGCTTAAATTATGACCCGGGTTCGATTCTTGGCCACGGTCACATTTTATAGTAAAATAATTAATTAATTTTAATTTTAATTTTAATTTAACTTCTAAATAAATAAATTGACGTTAATATGTTTATAATAGCGTAAAGGAAAACAGACTTTTGCCATAGCTGTTTTTCTAAATATCGTTGTAGCGTAATATGTGTCGGCATAAATCTAAAATATTATTCCATAAGTTTGTCACTTTGGGGGATATTTTAGTGAGACATAGTAACGAAGTGATCGCTGGATTTCTTTTTATTCAACATTTAAATTTCTTCTACGCAATAATTTAAATCGAACACGAAATCTCGTTCTATTTAAATAAGAACCAAAATTTAAAACTCTATTAGGCCTAACTATTAATATACGCTTCCGCTTAAGCGGAATTTCTAATTTACTACGAAAGTTTCGGTACTTCTATAGTATAGTCAAGCAGGAGGGCCTGGGATCAAGTCCCATCCGACGCTTTAGTAAATTGATAACAAGACGTATATTGTTAACATTTAGTGGAAACCCAGCCATTTGTATGCTAAGACGTTTAACGTAACCCTTAGCGCTCGGTCCGTCCTAAGAGTCAGTAACTAGTAGCGGACGAAGGGTAGAAATACAAAAAACCTCAACATACACTTTATAATACACAAATAACACGGCACTAATACGCCATAATACACACAAACAACACTTACAAATTGCACGTACACACATACTATGCCCAATGGAAGACAGACCGGTTTTTGGAAACACCTTTTCCACAATTTCAGAAACTGCGAACGCGGTTTTTACACTACGTCCTGATACTGCGAACATGGCGATTGTAAAACCTCTCTTAGGAAACATAAGTTCATCGGAGAGGTAAAATTAACTTCCATTTATTACAAACCCAGAATACCAGTTACAGTTACTCACAAATATAGGACACAAGTGCTAAGATTGACAATGTAAAAAGCGAAGGGAGTTCTGACGGTTTCCATTCGCATTGCAATGCCACCGAAAACTTCAACGATATATTTCTGACTAAAATGGAAGGTCTCTGAAATCGCTCAGAAATGCTAATAACTAGAAGGCTAAGATATTTTAACCACGCGTTACTTCCTTACCCGCACTAGTGCTATAGTCTTTTTATTTAAGGCACGCCCGACTTTCTTCCAGTTCTTTAACGTTCCGATTTAAATGTTGCCCGCACTCTCCTGAGTACTTTACCTTAGAATGGCTCTTCGTATTAGGCAAACTAACACCTCAGAACCAAAACTATTTCGACCTAATCGATGGATATCTCGGTTTAAACAGCGAAAACCATTTATCGGTACTCACGAAAAAAGCTTTTAACGCAAATTGAATTCTGAAAGTTGCATCGTGTTGAGGTATAAAACTCTACGTTCAGCAAAGCCTGTTGAAAGTAACCACAAAGTAATTTAATAATAACTATTTTATTGATACGACTATTCAACTGTAGATACACTAATGGGCTGATTAAAATATTGTATATATGCAATAAAATATTCCGTGGTTCTGCGGTAGAACGCTCAGCTGTCGTGCAAGAGGGCTCGGGTTCGACTCCCGGCCGGTTAAAAAATTATACTACACCCAATGACAAAAAGAGGGCGCTTTTGGAAAAACCTTTGCCCTGATTCTAAGAAACTGGGTACACAGTGATTACTCTTTGCCCCGAAAATGCGAACGCGTTCGCAGGCCTGGCAGACAGACCCACCCACAGACAGACACAGTGGTGGTATAACCCCTCCTAGGGTACTAAGTCCCCTCGGAGAGGTAAAAACGTAATGTTTAGCTTTTATTCTTATTTACATTTATATAAAAAAACCAACCTCCTATAAAGGAGGATAAAAAACTTCACGACTAAGAGTCGATATCGTTATCTTCAACACATCGAAATGAGATCGAAAACATAAATGATATTCCTGACTAATACAAAAAGTCCCTAAAGTCGCCAAGAAATGTCTAATTACTCGGAGTGAGTCTTCCTTCGTTACACGATCCCGCTAATAATTTTGGCTAGCAACTTTATGGCTTTAGAGTTCTTATTAAAATGTTTTTTTTCCGAGAACCATTACACTGTTCCACATTTTCATGGTTACTTTGTGAAGCCTGGAAATTGTCTGCTTATGTTCAAACCATGTACGAGAGACAATCTGTAAAATACTCTTTTATTTATAATAATATATTTTTACCAATTTGGTAGCGGCATTGTGCGAACAGAAAATACAAATATATTTCTCTAGAAGAGAGAACACACTAAAAGAATTCGGCCCGCTAGTTCACACTTCGGAACCAAAGAGACCTTGTCCAGTGGGCCCCTCGGAGAATTCCGAAGGTGGACAACGCGAGCGAGGATAAGTCATCCCTACCTTAACCAGCAGCGATGGCCCAAAACAACGAGATAACTCTCTGAAGTAAAGAAAGGCTGTTAGGGACAATGCCTAGTAAAATATACTATAATGAACATCAAAATAGGTTTTAAACGGAGGTACACATGGACGTTAACGTACAAATTTATTACAATTGAGTTAGCTTTATTGTTGAGCGTAGCTCTCTTAGCAGCGAGTTCATTGGGAAAGTTTTGTCCGTCCGTCCGTTCGTTAGTAAGTTTCAAAGCAGGGGGGCGCAAGAGAAAGAGGAATGGTATGAGCCACGGGTTGCGGGAGAGAGAGAGAGCGCGTGAGAGGGTAGGGGGGCGCTAGACGGGGATAGGAGCGAAATGTACGGAAACGTTTTGTAGATAAGTGGAGGGGGTGGTAGGGGGCGCTAGAGGGGGTGTCAGAGGCCAACGTATAGCGGCTCGTTAGCAGAAGAGAGACAGAGCGAGAACTGGTTTAAATTTTGTCCGTTCGCGCTCCGAGGGGATGCTAGAGAAAAGGGGTAGATAGGTAAAGACTACATAAAACCATTTCGAATTTTTAAATTTTTATTCTACGATTGGATTACACATTTATTACCCCCACTGCCAGTTTCCTCCACCTCAACTACTCTTCTCCCTAATTTCATCACAGTTTCCCCAGACATTAAAGTGAACGGTATCGAACTGGCCAATTTGTCGAATTCGTCGTCACTGTCGACGTTAAACTCCAGATCGTCCGAAAGGTTTCTCCTTTTAGAATTACGTAATTTAATAAAAAAATAAAATATTTTAGAAATTCATGAACGGGAAAAATAGTTACTTTGCTGGAGGGGCGGCTGCCTTTTTAACGGGCGTTTTGTGGGCCGGAGAAGTATAGAAATCAACAGCTGCCTTTTTAACGGGTGTTTTGCAAGCCGTCGACGGAGTAGGGAAGCGGGTTGATTTGGTGGTTGTAAGCGGTCGCGCAACAGAATTGCAAAGGGAACGTCTAAGAATATATTACAAACGGAAGACAGACGTAATTTTATAATGACAAACGTAATTTTATGATGGAAATTTTATAATGGCAAACGGAAATTTTATAATGGAAATATTGAAATATATTGTGCAATTACCTTTCGCTAGCTTAAAAAAAAAGAACTCGAGAGACTGAAACTACTATGATATAAAGTTATTACCTTAATTTCTTTAAATGTGTGTTCAATATTTGAATTATTTATATCGCCGCTAGCTCGCTCCACTTAGGGTTTTGTAAAAAATACCCGTTGGGGTTTTGTGACGCCCTAGTAAAATACAATTTGAAATGGTTTTTACCCACAATCCCAGATCCCCAAGCGGTTTGGGTGTACTTAAAATAACGTTTCAATCGTTAGGAATAAAATTGGAATTGATTTGCCAATCGATGGTGCATCACCAACCCTCGATCTGCCAAAAATTAATTTCGACGATTGGGGCCCAGAAGTTGGTCAGATGCCCACTTTATAATGATTTTTGACAATTTTTGCTGATTTTAAGTAGTATCAGCCAATCAATTTGGGTTCATTCAAATACATTTGGGTAAATCCATAAAATTTCGGTTAACTCAAAAAAATTGGGTTAAACCGTGAAATATTAATTTATTCAATTAAATTTGGGTTAAACCATCAAATATTTATTAAATTGGGTAAAACTCTCCAAAATGAATAAAAGTGGGTAAAACCATCAAATTTGCGTTAATTCAAATGAAATTGGGTAAAACCATCAAATTGGGGTTAATTCAAAAGAAATTTGGGTAAAACCATCAAATTTGGATTAATTCAAATGATATTGGGTAAAACCCACACATTTGGATTATTTCAAATAAAATTGGGTAAAACCAACATTTTTTTATTATTCCAAATGAAATAGGGTAAAGCTATCAAATAAAAATCAACTGATGTTCAAGTTTTCAAATAAGTTAAAGCGTAGGTCTTCAAAAAATATGTTGTGTTTGTTGTAAAATAGATATAATAATAAAGTTTAAATATTTCCACGCGTAAATAATAAATTGTACTTAAACTAATTTAAATGTGGTAAATACAATGACTAGAAAATTCCATAAGCCTTTAATAATATCGGAGTTTTAGAAATTTTAAAGTTAAAGTAATTTAATGGCTCTTAAAGCAATTCCTTATTTTAAAAATATTAAATAAACATATTGATTTTAAAGGCTATTACCACAATACTTTTAAAAATGAATATGCTAATCATTATAAAAGCATTAGAAACACAAAATATCTCTGTAATGTACACATTTTATAAACCTATCCTTAGCGCAATTAGGTGGGACACAAGAAGGGGAATCTTTTGCAGCAAATGTCAAGCAAGCTTCTTTGTGGCTTTGCATCGCAAAGTCCATGTGAGAGTCAATAATACTTGATCAAAGCGTTAAAAATTGGTGCGGAAAATTGGTGGTGTAGTCGAGATTGTAAACGTATTATGTTGTTTCTTGACGTTTATCGTAAATCAATTGCTTTGTTTGACCTGACCATGAATCCAAAATAAGAAGAAATTCTTGATTAATCGATGTTAAAACAACATTGTCAAGAAAATATTCCACATGGGAAGTCGATACGCTACAAGTCAGCGTGACGAAAGGTCCTTCTTGTACTATATGACCTAATCTGCCTGACCGTTCCGGCAAACAAACATAAACATCTACAATAATATTTCCGCCCATGCTAATTTCATATTGCGCAGTACTAGAGTGCGTGACAAGGTTTGAAGGCGATTTATCGTACCCAAAAGTTAACTTCTCTCCGTTGAGAGTTAATGTTCAGCCTGCATTGAGCTCGTAAAAGAACTGGGCTTGATCGGTATTTGTTACGTACTGAGGGTCGTAATTTGGTGATATTGATTTAATCAAAGCCTGAAATTCTTTGGCATATTCACCAGGACCGTAGCCAGGTTTTTTAGTTGAGGGGACCCAGCAAATTCCTAAGGGACACCCTTAAAACATTTTTTTCTTCCAAATACCTAAAAGGCTAGGATGAATTTAAAATGAGCTGAAGGGTCCACACGCGCCCCACTGGCGTTTGGCATTCGAACACGTGGTTTAAATAAATATAAATTAAATTTATATAAAACGAAAATCGAAGTGGAATTACAATCACCTTAGTAGGTCTTTATTTCTTTGTGTTTTTACCACACATTTATCTATACCTAGACTCACAATGACTTGATTAATATCACGCGAGTCGATAGCGAAACTAAAATAGTGTATTGGGCTTTCGTTGGGAACATGGTGAAGCAGACGCTATTTTAACAGGGTTGCCATGCATATTTCGTTCTAAATTATTTATTTCGCATCGAAAATGTATGACAGCCATGCGTTCCAGCAACTTATTCACAGGGTTGCGATACATTTTCGGTGTGAAATAAATAATTTAGAACAAAAAATGCATGGCAACCCTGTTAAAACAGCGTCTGCTTCACCATGTTCCACACGAAAGCTTCCGAAAACCGCCGCTTGAGGGAAATACGAACAACGCCAATTGAGAACCTTCTATTATTCTGAACCATAGAACGTCACTACACGGAGGGAATCAAGTGAAATAAGCCGCAGTTAGTGTACGTGGGTTAAGCTAAATAAATGACGACACCGTACAATAGCATATAGACTACAGTATTACGGGAAATTAACCTTAGTTTGTATAGCCCAATCAATATTTGTACCTGATTACGTGCCATATTATTGTTTATGTTACAGCTAAAACTTTCAACTTCAAATGGTGAAAGTGATACTAATATATAGTAAAGCAAGGTACACGAAAGTAATGTGAATAGGATATTTTTTATTGATTTTGTTTACTTACTTTAATATTTTTCTAGGGGCACAATGATATTTTTAAGTTGGCACAGAGACCTTTTAAGGGGGCACGATGGGGCACAATATTTCTTTTTTACTCTCAATAAAGCAGCTATCTGTAATTTCATAAGGTATTTCAACTCCATTGGCATTAACTAGTGGAGTTTAGCGGTACAAAGATCCAAAACTACTGGTTGATGTTTGAGGTGAAGTGGTCGAGTGACACTCTGTACGGATACATTATAACAAATACTACCAGTTAAACGAAAATGTATAAATGTTTTACATATAAAAAGCTTCATGTCTTTGCGAAGCAGAATAGCAAGGAGATGGGACGATATTTCTTAACATCTTCAACGAATCAATTTTGAAAAATGGAGAGACCACGACGATCTTCTACAATGACGGGATAATGCCACTGTCGAGTGAAAGATTGAACGCATGGCAAAGAAGTGTTGCACAGCTTTTGATGACGAACAGTGGTATGTTATCTATGCCTGTCGATTTTGTAAGTTTTAGTTCCTTGGCCGCGATAAGAATTTGAGCTTCGTTCACTAGGATGTGAGAAAGTGGATCGAATATGGCTTTTTTGCCTGGAAGCTGCTTGCTTATTTTATCACGAAGAGTGTACGAAGCAATATCTGATATTTTGTTCGAGTGTTCCGTGAGTGTTATCGGAAGCGATTTATTCTTCATTCGGTCATTAACGAAATTCCACTGGTGTTTATGGTTTTTTAATGATTTTTCGTAAGCCAGGTCTGCATTCTGATTTTGGTCGCGTGTGAGAAATCATTTGACGTTTTTTTTTTAATAATCCGTAGGCTTCTCAAAAGTACCAACAGGGGTACTTATGACTCGATCACCGCGGCGTGTAGCTTTAGGAATGTATTTGTCTCTTGAACACGACGTGTAAGGTCTTCAACGCATTTGTTGACATCTTGAGAACTGCTAAATCGTTATAGAGACTCGCATAAACTCCCCCCTGAAAGTTATATTTGTCGTTGGTTTAACAGGCGGTGCTATTTCACTGTGGTAGGTGATGACTAGATTTGGGTGGCAAGGGTTGAGCGAAACCAGTCTATCCTGAACTACTTCTGAGGTTACGAGGTGAACCTTGCCTTTTTGGTTATGAACGTCATTTAGTTTAGATTTCATTTTGACATAGACTAAGAAATGTTTACATTTCTAAGTCTATGATTCCGAACAGAAGTCGATGACTGCTTGCACCTTGTTGCGAAGATATTAATTTCAGTTGATATTGGATAGAAACGACCAATCTACTCCAGGGACGTTAAAGTCGCCTAGTTGTATTAGGTCGTCATCGATATTAGGGAGTTTATCTGATAGTAGAGTAATATTATACTTGATTTCCTGGCGGCTAAGTCAAGGTGAGAAATACAGGTTTCCAATGATAAGAGTGCCGTCGTTTGAAGTTTTTCCCTGTACAAATATGCATTCCTGGATTGATTTCAAGTTTGATCCCGGTGAGTTGTCTACCGATTCCGCACCTAAAACATCGGCTTTGTGTTTCTAGCCCTTGCTTTTAGAAGAGAGCGTTCTGTGTTTGTCATTTCAGCAGTTTTATCTAATGATAAAATGTATACATCTCCCCAGAGTCAGAGAATGATAATTCTTTTTAAGTAGTTAGCTTTAATAAAATAACGATGAACGTTAAAGCAAAATGTATATTTTGTTCCGGTTTCCGGCACAAAAATCCCCGAAAAAATAATCCCGGCATAAAAAACCCACAGAAAAAAAAGTCGAAGTTCAAAAAAATTCAAACGTAAAAAAAATCCATACAGTTTGTTTATTTTTTGTAAATCGTTAAAATAAGAGTATTTACATTATCTAAATCTAATATTGTGTGATATCGCTCTCAAAAATGTAGGTATATCCCTAGTTCTATCTAGCCTCTCTTAAATAATTCTGAGTAAACGTTTCGTCGTTTCTTTGGTGGTAAATTTCCTATCACACGTGGGACCAACTTGGTTTCGTCCGCTGCCACTTCAAGTCGAATCTTTTCGATTAGAGTCCAAAGAACAGGATGTTTGTGACAAACCAAAATTGATAATCGATTGTTCCAACCTTCACATTCGTTATTAGTTCGATTATCGTCATTTAAAGTTGTCTCGTGCACGTTCCAAAGTTTTGGGGGAAATATTGGTTAGAGGCAAAAAAAAAAAGAGTTCCGTTAATCGTACCAACAAAGTGTCTGAATTGCTCGTCACATCTATACGTCGTTTCTAATCCCAAGTTTTGAGTACTTTGAGTTAAAGGATAAAAACATCCACAAACCTCGATATCATCTCCAAAAACGTCTTTTGGTGCTTGAATTACAGCTTTTTCGAAGTCGACGTCAATAGAAGTTGGATTGGGGTATATGTCTTTCGCGGCACACGCGTCAAGAATGGTTTCAAACATATCTTTATAAGTTTTTTCCGATTTAGATTCAAGAAAACAGTAAACTGCTTTAGTAAAAATCTTTTTTACCTGAACTCGAATTACGTAGAGTTGCAAAAAATGTTTAGGTGCTAAAGAAAAATTTCGATCCATAAACCACACGGAAGCCTTTTCTAGATTGCGAAGACCGTACGTCATCCGTCGAAAATATAATAATTCGCTCTTTTGCACTTGAACCATTATCACTTAACAGTAATCTTTTATTTTCCGGTTCTCCAGTAGTGCATCATTCACCTTCAATCTTAATGTCGTCGAGACAACTTGGTTTTTAGGGTGGTGTGAAGTTTTCAAGTTTCTAATTGTCCTCCTGATGGTGTTTTTGGGTGGCTACATATGCCCAACCCAACATCATTTGTCGTTTCCTTGGTTTGATTTCACTATTTCCATTACCAATTAAGACTCGAAGCAAAGTGACTAAAATTTTTTTTCCCTCGTAGTTTGTCGTGATAATATGTTTTTATCTCTGGATTTTATTGAAATGGATTTTTTATTTGACTTTTATTTCCGTGGATTTTTTTTATTTGGATTTTTTTTGGCAACTACCGTTTTGTTCCAGTACTTCTCACTCAGCTCAAACGAATGCAATATCAAATCTTCTTAAACATTTGGGAGTAAGTGTTTAGGGCTATGGCAAATTTTAAATTATAAATATTTGGTGATTTCGTACAAGGTAATGTTACGCATATTTTGCTTTATAAAGAAATAGACTGATAGATAATAATTTCGAGCAATTATTCTTACTTAAAGCCAATGTTCCTAAATAGAGTATTTTATTTTAAAATACTAAAATAAAGTATTTTTGAAATACTTTTTCAAGAGAGTATTTAGTATTTTATTTTAAAATACTAAAATAAAGTATTTTTGAAATACTTTTTCAAGAGAGTATTTAGTATTTTATTTTAAAATACTAAAATAAAGTATTTTTGAAATACTTTTTCAAGAGAGTATTTAGTATTTTATTTTAAATACTTTTTCCAAAGAGTATTTAGAATTTAATTTTTAATACTTTTTCCAAAGAGTATTTAGAATTTTATTTTAAATACTTTTTCCAAAGAGTATTTAGTATTTTATTTTAAATGCTTTTTCCAAAGTGTATTTAGTATTTTATTTTAAATACTTTTTACAAAGAGTATTTAGTATTTTATTTTAAATACTTATTCTATCATTTATTTAGTATTTTATTTTAAATACTTATTCTAGCAAGTATTTAGTATTTTATTTTAAATATTGAGAACTAAATATTTTACCCAACACTGGCTCAGTTAAACATATAATGATAAAATTGTTGAATAGAATATTTTTATAAAGTTTTAGATGTTGAAGGAATAGCGTCTAACTCTGAGATCGTAAAAGTCGAGCATCGTTGGCAAAAATTGAGTTTTTTCATAAAAACCCAAAAAACCGATTTTTTACTTTCAAACATGTTTTGTTTTGCCTAAAACTAGTTTTTTATTCCTACAAATAAAATAATGTTTAAAACATGTTTTTTTATTTGCTGAGTTAAGCTTCTGTAGAACCCTTCAGTGTTGGCTAAAATACGTAACAATATTTAATCTTAAGTTCTAAATATTTTTAGGGAATTATTTAACATAAAATATTTTATTTTAGTAATTTAAAATACTTGATTCTTTAGAAGTCAGTACCCAAACAATTTGTTTTAAACATGCCAAGTTGCCAACCCAGGCTGAATCGGAGATAAAAGATAATTTTGTTTATCCTTGACGACGCGTCGTGGGAAGTGTTTTAGCAGCGCATATTTAAAACCAATGAAAATATAAACAAGGAATGGAAACTGTATCACAACAAACATTTTATATCGAGGTTTAAAATAAATTTTTAGTCATCATTTTCGTTACTACTGTCGCTTAATAATTTATGTCTCATATTACGCTTTCAAAACTTCTAAACACTTAACAACTATTACTTTTTTATTTATGTACTTTACGGCCGAGATATGATTAGTTTTGGGGTGAAACACGAATAATTATTTTCTGGTTACAAAACATTTATCTTGGATTTATTACTGTATAATATAACACATGTATGCTGATAACATTTAAAAGAGTTGCTGCTACTTTATCCGTTGCACTAATAACTCTAAAACAGTTGGACATTCTTTTATCAGGTGCACTAGGAATTGATTTCCATGTACAATAACATAGTTTAGCTTCCATTTACAATTTTAATCTTTCTAGCACAACTTATTAAATATGTCATTGAATAATATTCAAGTGGTGCTCATTTTTTATAATGAATGAACGTGCAATTAAGAATTCCTGAAGGTATACTTACGACGTTAGTTAAATTCCAGTGGAACACACTTACTCTTCGTAGCTCTAAAGGAGAATATATTATTCAAAAACAGTTTTCCGAAATGAAAAACAACCGTGTTTATTCTTATTTAATTTCACATTAATAATACTCATAGAATGACCTATAAAATTAAAGCATTTTCATTTTGCAAATAAGTATCACTGAGATTTTGACCACCACGAGGAAATTTCAAATTCGGGCCCCTCCAGGAACAATGTTTAGCATAAATCACAGTCACTTGGGAAAATTGAACAAAACTTTGAAATTGGTTGTGAACCTTTAATATCTGTCCCCTCTAAGCCGCAAAATTTACATGAATAACCACGGTTTTTTCAGTTCGGAGAACTGTTTTTGTATAATTAAATATTACTATAACGAGTTGCGTGTTTGAGTTCGTGAAAATAAGATTTTTTAGATTTAGTGGTGCTCTACCAAAAATATTACAGTGAGTCTGTATGAATTTTCAAAGCTGTATGAATATTACGAATAATTTAGGTGTTTCTTATTACCATGCGCTCCCACTGCATTTGCGCGAATACACTACTTAAACAGCAAAGACATCAAATATATAATAAAGTTTGTTCAATTAAATTAAACATTAAAAGTAAATTACTTATATAAATAGCTAAGCTATTTACGAGTGAAGAGCGTCACTTTTAGCGTTTTGCGTAAGCTTTGTGAAGATAGTAACTCCAATATCCACAACTAAAAATGAACATCACGAAAGGAAATAGAATTCTTGATGTAGTGTCGAAGGTGTTGTCTTTTTTTCGTTGCAAAATCGCAGCTACTACTGGACTCTTCGGTTGTTCTTTAACATTTGATTGGATGGTTACATTTCGGTCAGTAAGCCTGTGTCTTGCATTAGAATAAAATTCCTTCTCGCTCCAAGCTATCTCGGGTTTAGAGTCTGCCATCGACTTCGTTAGTTTTTTATTCTGTAGCTAGAAATAGCGGTAAATTTACGAAATATTCATTCCAAATGTTTGTTTAACTTACATTCGGTTTTTTAGAGAACGAATGAGCGAAAGTAAACTCGATCAAGGACAAAAAGACTAGTAGTAAACACGCCAGCAACCAAACGTCCATGGCTGTCATGTAGTCCAATATTGGTAATCCGGCTCGAGCTTGAACTATCTGAGTAGACAAGGTCAAGATGGCGGTAACGCCGAGAGTGACCCGACCAGGCACGGCGTCGACGTCCAACCAGAACGACACCGTGGACAAGCAAACCACGAGAAAACTGGGAATGTACGTGTTGAAGAGGCTGGCGCTCAGAGATCGTTCGAAAACCAAATTTTCGTGTAAAAATTGAACAACAAAAGCGCCTCCTACAAATATTTTTTCTATGAGAGGAGCTAAGATTTGAGGTTTTTGAAAACGCGTATTCCTAGATGTATACAATAATTGTCTCTCAAGAGAAGTAGGCATCTACGACAAAAAATGAATCTCAGGCAGTTTCCATTTTCCCCAGTGGTGTATTCCGGTTAGGGCGCCACCCCGGTGCTTTTTTCAAAGGCCAGCTCCTGCTCCGGCTCTGTTTCAGACTTAAACGCTATCGGCTCCATTCGTCTCCGGCTCCAGTTCCGATGAAGGCCGGAGCCGGATCTATAGCCACGGCTCCGGCGTCAATGGTTTTAAACCGGCTCCAGGAGCCGGCTCCGAATTAAAGAAGCCGGCTCCAATACTTTTATGGTATTTTTTAGCGGTCACTCTTTAAGCACCAAAACTAATTACCAGTGAGTAAGCCTTGGTTTTGAATTTTTGGTCTTCTACTTTATGTCTAAGCTTTTTTCACGGCTCCGGCTCCGAGATCGGAGCCGGATTTGTGGAGCACTACTTTTTAGGGCGTGCCTTGCTTCTATTTTGTAAATCATTAGGTGAAAACTATTCGCCAGTCCTGGACTGCTCAAAGAACTGTTCGGGACTGAGCTCTGACGTCAGCAAAATAACCCGGACAGTTCGGGACTAGATCACGAATAGTCTAACCTAAAATAAAAATTAAAAAATGGCGGCCGTAATGGGCATGTTACTTAATTTATTAAATTCAGATATATCAAGCTCAGAATCCTCATCTGATGATGAAATGGAAGTAATAGAAAATGTTTTAAGTACGGCGCAAAATTTCCGAATGAGTATAATGAGTTATGATAGTTTAATTGTTAATCACTATCATGATATTGAATTTAAGAGTATGTTTAGAGTTAGGCCTATCATTTAGTAAGAGCAAGCCAGGAAATTTGGTAGCTCATAGCATCTGAACATTCTTCAGGGATGTTTCATTACTTAATATTGTAATGGTTTAAATAAAATTGTAACATAATTATAGGGCGTGGAAGACAGGTATTGTCACCAGATAAACGTCTATTAGTATTCCTCTGGTTTGCTAGACATTGTAGTGTATCATTCCATGAAACTTCAGACAGATTCAACATAACATAAAACAGTGTTAGAAACCAAGGCTCCTACAAGCGCTCGAACACACTGGTTAGAAATATCTTAAAAAGACTCAATACATTTTTGTATTATGTGTCTGCAAGTATAATTCGATAGCCAGAAGATAAAGAAGGTTTACGGTTTGAAAAGATATCAGATTTACCTAATTTCTATGGGATTTTAATGAACTCTTTAATATAATTCAGGGCATTTTTTAAAACAAACCTTGAGCAAAGGAAAAACAATAAAACTAGTACAACCGTAAATTGTCCATTTTTATAGAAAACTAGCTTTAATACCCGGCTTCGCCCGGGGTATTTTTTTTATTTGTACGTAATAAAAGTACGGTCCCATAACAAAACCTTCTTCACAAAACTTCGTATTTTTATTTCCTTTTGACGATTCTTCCTAATACCTTTTTGGAGAGCTAACTTTGAGTTTGTTCTTTAATTAGCCCACTGAAAAGCTAACTAAGATTTAAAAACCCAGCAAAACCCGCTAACTTTCAATACGTGAAAGAATACGGGCGAAAAGCAAAACGCGCTAACTTTCAATACGCGAAAGAAAACCGAAAAATAAAACGGTACGCGAAAAGCAAAACTCGAAAGAATACCGAAAAATAATACGGTAAAGAATACGGGCGAAAAGCAAAACGCGCTAACTTTCAATACGCGAAAGAAAACCGAAAAATAAAACGGTACGCGAAAAGCAAAACTCGAAAGAATACCGAAAAATAATACGGTAAAGAATACGGGCGAAAAGCAAAACTCGCTACCTTTCAATACGCGAAAGAAAACCGAAAAATAAAACGGTACGCGAAAAGCAAAACTCGAAAGAATACCGAAAAATAATACGGTAAAGAATACGGGCGAAAAGCAAAACGCGCTAACTTTCAATACGCGAAAGAAAACCGAAAAATAAAACGGTACGCGAAAAGCAAAACTCGAAAGAATACCGAAAAATAATACGGTAAAGAATACGGGCGAAAAGCAAAACTCGCTACCTTTCAATACGCGAAAGAAAACCGAAAAATAAAACGGTACGCGAAAAGCAAAACTCGAAAGAATACCGAAAAATAATACGGTAAAGAATACGGGCGAAAAGCAAAACGCGCTAACTTTCATTACGCGAAAGAAAACCGAAAAATAAAACGGTACGCGAAAAGCAAAACTCGAAAGAATACCGAAAAATAATACGGTAAAGAATACGGGCGAAAAGCAAAACGCGCTAACTTTCAATACGCGAAAGAAAACCGAAAAATAAAACGGTACGCGAAAAGCAAAACTCGAAAGAATACCGAAAAATAATACGGTAAAGAATACGGGCGAAAAGCAAAACTCGCTACCTTTCAATACGCGAAAGAAAACCGAAAAATAAAACGGTACGCGAAAAGCAAAACTCGAAAGAATACCGAAAAATAATACGGTAAAGAATACGGGCGAAAAGCAAAACGCGCTAACTTTCAATACGCGAAAGAAAACCGAAAAATAAAACGGTACGCGAAAAGCAAAACTCGAAAGAATACCGAAAAATAATACGGTAAAGAATACGGGCGAAAAGCAAAACGCGCTAACTTTCAATACGCGAAAGAAAACCGAAAAATAAAACGGTACGCGAAAAGCAAAACTCGAAAGAATACCGAAAAATAATACGGTAAAGAATACGGGCGAAAAGCAAAACGCGCTAACTTTCAATACGCGAAAGAAAACCGAAAAATAAAACGGTACGCGAAAAGCGAAACTCGAAAGAATACCGAAAACTAATACGGTAAAAAATACGGGCGAAAAGCAAAACTCGCTACCTTTCAATACGCGAAAGAAAACCGAAAAGATACGGTACGCGAAAAGCCAAACTCGAAAGAATACCGAAAACTAATACGGAAAAAATACGGGCGAAAAGCAAAACTCGCTACCTTTCAATACGCGAAAGAAAACCGAAAAGATACGGTACGCGAAAAGCCAAACTCGAAAGAATACCGAAAACTAATACGGTAAAAAATACGGGCGAAAAGCAAAACTCGCTACCTTTCAATACGCGAAAGAAAACCGAAAAGATACGGTACGCGAAAAGCCAAACTCGAAAGAATACCGAAAACTAATACGGTAAAAAATACGGGCGAAAAGCAAAACTCGCTACCTTTCAATACGCGAAAGAAAACCGAAAAGATACGGTACGCGAAAAGCCAAACTCGAAAGAATACCGAAAACTAATACGTTAAAAAATACGGGCGAAAAGCAAAACTCGCTACCTTTCAATACGCGAAAGAAAACCGAAAAGATACGGTACGCGAAAAGCCAAACTCGAAAGAATACCGAAAACTAATACGTTAAAAAATACGGGCGAAAAGCAAAACTCGCTACCTTTCAATACGCGAAAGAAAACCGAAAAGATACGGTACGCGAAAAGCCAAACTCGAAAGAATACCGAAAACTAATACGGTAAAAAATACGGGCGAAAAGCAAAACTCGCTACCTTTCAATACGCGAAAGAAAACCGAAAAGATACGGTACGCGAAAAGCCAAACTCGAAAGAATACCGAAAACTAATACGGTAAAAAATACGGGCGAAAAGCAAAACTCGCTACCTTTCAATACGCGAAAGAAAACCGAAAAGATACGGTACGCGAAAAGCCAAACTCGAAAGAATACCGAAAACTAATACGGAAAAAATACGGGCGAAAGGAAAAACTCGCTACCTTTCAATACGCGAAAGAAAACCGAAAAGATACGGTACGCGAAAAGCCAAACTCGAAAGAATACCGAAAACTAATACGGTAAAAAATACGGGCGAAAAGCAAAACTCGCTACCTTTCAATACGCGAAAGAAAACCGAAAAGATACGGTACGCGAAAAGCCAAACTCGAAAGAATACCGAAAACTAATACGGTAAAAAATACGGGCGAAAAGCAAAACTCGCTACCTTTCAATACGCGAAAGAAAACCGAAAAGATACGGTACGCGAAAAGCCAAACTCGAAAGAATACCGAAAACTAATACGTTAAAAAATACGGGCGAAAAGCAAAACTCGCTACCTTTCAATACGCGAAAGAAAACCGAAAAGATACGGTACGCGAAAAGCCAAACTCGAAAGAATACCGAAAACTAATACGGTAAAAAATACGGGCGAAAAGCAAAACTCGCTACCTTTCAATACGCGAAAGAAAACCGAAAAGATACGGTACGCGAAAAGCCAAACTCGAAAGAATACCGAAAACTAATACGGTAAAAAATACGGGCGAAAAGCAAAACTCGCTACCTTTCAATACGCGAAAGAAAACCTAAAAGATACGGTACGCGAAAAGCCAAACTCGAAAGAATACCGAAAACTAATACGTTAAAAAATACGGGCGAAAAGCAAAACTCGCTACGTTTCAATACGCGAAAGAAAACCGAAAAGATACGGTACGCGAAAAGCCAAACTCGAAAGAATACCGAAAACTAATACGTTAAAAAATACGGGCGAAAAGCAAAACTCGCTACCTTTCAATACGCGAAAGAAAACCGAAAAGATACGGTACGCGAAAAGCCAAACTCGAAAGAATACCGAAAACTAATACGTTAAAAAATACGGGCGAAAAGCAAAACTCGCTACCTTTCAATACGCGAAAGAAAACCGAAAAGATACGGTACGCGAAAAGCCAAACTCGAAAGAATACCGAAAACTAATACGGTAAAAAATACGGGCGAAAAGCAAAACTCGCTACCTTTCAATACGCGAAAGAAAACCGAAAAGATACGGTACGCGAAAAGCCAAACTCGAAAGAATACCGAAAACTAATACGGTAAAAAATACGGGCGAAAAGCAAAACTCGCTACCTTTCAATACGCGAAAGAAAACCGAAAAGATACGGTACGCGAAAAGCCAAACTCGAAAGAATACCGAAAACTAATACGGTAAAAAATACGGGCGAAAAGCAAAACTCGCTACCTTTCAATACGCGAAAGAAAACCGAAAAGATACGGTACGCGAAAAGCCAAACTCGAAAGAATACCGAAAACTAATACGGTAAAAAATACGGGCGAAAAGCAAAACTCGCTACCTTTCAATACGCGAAAGAAAACCGAAAAGATACGGTACGCGAAAAGCCAAACTCGAAAGAATACCGAAAACTAATACGTTAAAAAATACGGGCGAAAAGCAAAACTCGCTACGTTTCAATACGCGAAAGAAAACCGAAAAGATACGGTACGCGAAAAGCCAAACTCGAAAGAATACCGAAAACTAATACGTTAAAAAATACGGGCGAAAAGCAAAACTCGCTACCTTTCAATACGCGAAAGAAAACCGAAAAGATACGGTACGCGAAAAGCCAAACTCGAAAGAATACCGAAAACTAATACGTTAAAAAATACGGGCGAAAAGCAAAACTCGCTACCTTTCAATACGCGAAAGAAAACCGAAAAGATACGGTACGCGAAAAGCCAAACTCGAAAGAATACCGAAAACTAATACGGTAAAAAATACGGGCGAAAAGCAAAACTCGCTACCTTTCAATACGCGAAAGAAAACCGAAAAGATACGGTACGCGAAAAGCCAAACTCGAAAGAATACCGAAAACTAATACGGTAAAAAATACGGGCGAAAAGCAAAACTCGCTACCTTTCAATACGCGAAAGAAAACCGAAAAGATACGGTACGCGAAAAGCCAAACTCGAAAGAATACCGAAAACTAATACGGAAAAAATACGGGCGAAAGGAAAAACTCGCTACCTTTCAATACGCGAAAGAAAACCGAAAAGATACGGTACGCGAAAAGCCAAACTCGAAAGAATACCGAAAACTAATACGGTAAAAAATACGGGCGAAAAGCAAAACTCGCTACCTTTCAATACGCGAAAGAAAACCGAAAAGATACGGTACGCGAAAAGCCAAACTCGAAAGAATACCGAAAACTAATACGGTAAAAAATACGGGCGAAAAGCAAAACTCGCTACCTTTCAATACGCGAAAGAAAACCGAAAAGATACGGTACGCGAAAAGCCAAACTCGAAAGAATACCGAAAACTAATACGTTAAAAAATACGGGCGAAAAGCAAAACTCGCTACCTTTCAATACGCGAAAGAAAACCGAAAAGATACGGTACGCGAAAAGCCAAACTCGAAAGAATACCGAAAACTAATACGGAAAAAATACGGGCGAAAAGCAAAACTCGCTACCTTTCAATACGCGAAAGAAAACCGAAAAGATACGGTACGCGAAAAGCCAAACTCGAAAGAATACCGAAAACTAATACGGTAAAAAATACGGGCGAAAAGCAAAACTCGCTACCTTTCAATACGCGAAAGAAAACCGAAAAGATACGGTACGCGAAAAGCCAAACTCGAAAGAATACCGAAAACTAATACGGTAAAAAATACGGGCGAAAAGCAAAACTCGCTACCTTTCAATACGCGAAAGAAAACCGAAAAGATACGGTACGCGAAAAGCCAAACTCGAAAGAATACCGAAAACTAATACGGTAAAAAATACGGGCGAAAAGCAAAACTCGCTACCTTTCAATACGCGAAAGAAAAACGATAAAGAATACGGTAAAAAATAATTGTTGGCTGGGGACTAATTAGCGGCTGCGGGAGGGCGAAAAAGGAGGGGGCAACCGGAACGGGTTCAAGAGAGAGAGCGAGAGACCGAGAGCGAGGGGGGAGTAAAGTTAGGGGACGGTCGTCGATCGGTTCACGGAAGCCACAAACATACAAACACACAAACACACAAACACACAAACATTGAGGATTATATATAAGATATAATATATGTTATATTGATTTTTAGTACCTTTTATCCATTTACTAATTTATCTTCACGTTTCCTTATTTACTGCCAGCCTTCATATAAACCCCGTCACTCTAGTGTGTTTAAGCGTCCGGTTACCGTAACAATAACGGCTGTTTCTAGACTCCAAGTTTTTTCTCAATTTAAATTTTATAATAATATTAGCGAATGATATTATATTTAGAAAACACGATTATGGTGTTTGGTTATCGTAGTCTAGACCACAAATTACGTTTAATGATTGTTAGAAAATATAAATTTTTATTTCAAAGATTATACGTAGAATTCGGTGACATAGGAATGCTGAGTATTACCATTAGTAATCAAGTATGCCACTGTACCTTTATTCCATTCAAAAATCTTCACTAACGGTGTGTTTCACCACGAACCAGTAAAAAGGTGGACTACGTTAGATTGAACCTTTTTATTCATCCGAGTAATTTTGGGAGTCGCACTATTGGCTACTAACATATGTATTTAAGCCAATGGAAAACCTCTAAATTTAGAAGGAATTGTTTGTGTCGGAATTATAGTTAGCCCAATGTAGCTTTATCGAAATTTATAAACTCGGTCGGTTTGTGCGGATGAAGTTAAATAATGAGTTTAGAAAAAGGAAAAGTTGGGGAAAATGACCAACATGGTACGGTTCAGTGATCGCTTTCTGAAAATGGAACAAATCGTCGAAATGTGATATTCCATCAGCGTTATTAAAATCCATACCAAGCCTGGAAGAGTTAGGCCTTAATATTAACAGCACTTGACAAAACTTGACACTATATTGTAGTTCATTTTAGTTCCTAAGCCTTGGTTGTTCAAACCGGTTCGTTTACTAAAATAATGGCCGTTGGTTTATCAGACGTAGAGCTAATTGTGCGACGGCATAATCGGCATTAGATATTCAATGATGTCAAATAGGGCGTCAAATATTACGTAGGGTACGGATGACGCAATATCTGTGAAACAAACCGTTAGTAAAGAAATAGAGCTAGTTACATATGCTATTAGCCTAGCCTTGCAGCCTCGAATAACGGGTGTGGAAAGTACCATAAAAATATCAAATCACTACCTAGGTACGGCCAACTTCAATCACGATAATCATTGAAGTTGGACTTACATTTATGGAGGCCAGTACAGCCAACTTCACTACACCACTGATTTTCCCACCAAACCGCGGGCACAATTATATTATCGGATTAAATATGTTCCTTCGCCGTCTCGAAAACTGAATTTTGTAGGGACATTTATTTATTTATAAAACCTATATTTCCTATTAAAAAGTTTGAAAAATCAGTATAATAATGAATTCCCCCACAAAAGGTTGCTCTTACGAAACGTATTTCGAAAGTGGAATGTTTGAAGCGAATAACATTTGCAGAATAGCACGATAACTACTTCTGTCTGAGAGATTTATTATATACATCTGGTATAAATAATTTCTGAATACCTGAAACTTTCCAACTTGATTTAGTAGACTTTAGTGTTCTTACATCGTAATTCAGTGGTGTGAGATCGGCTAGAGTCCAATTCACGTTCCTCGGGTGCCAAGTCATGTTTATATCATTCTGGCTTGATTCGACTGGTTCCGCGGTAATTAAAAATAAATTACAAGAAAAGCTATAAACGTATTGGCTGCTGGTTTCTTACGCAGTGAAATATTTAGAGAACAAAATTGGGAATCCATTGGGTAATATTCAAACTTCATGGGACAAGCCAGCCTTACATTATACCTGTGGTAAAGAATAACTCACAATAGATCGAAATATATAAAACGCATATGTACCTGCTTCCTCGAAAAAATTCTCTCTGTGAAAGCGAAAATTTGTAAAATATATTCGGTTTTGTGACGTGGTACAAAGTTTCTTCTTTGGCGTTTGCAATAATCGTGTCTGGTTTCCAAATACACTTGGATATTTCTTCCGGGACGTGCAGAAGGACCCTTTCTTTAATATCCAGATTTGGAAATTTCATGTAGGGATCTTTCCAGGATTCGCCTAAGAAGAGTTGAATCGCAAACTCCTGAAGAGAACCAAAATGTATTGGGAAATCTGCATCGAGTTACGGAGAATCAGAAATACGAACCATTTTTTCTTCAGAAATATCGTAAATAGCGAGAATCTTCACCGAAATCCTTAAATCTATAGGGTCGTCTAGAAATAACGGAATAAAGAGATTCTATACTCTACGAAAATGGTGGGAAACGTCGAAACAGTGAAGCCGCACTGACCGGGCAAAGTGAAATTCATGGCTCCGAAACAGGTATCCGGCATATGTTTGCTCCAATCTATCGAGTAGTCCGAACGAACGCGTCCACCACAAACGGTGGCCAATAAACATCTGCGAACGAAAAAAAAAGTCGATTTCAATTTATTCAAATGAATTCGTTATTTAGAAAACCGGGTACCGGTACTCACGAAAATAGAACACAAATGCTAAAATTGACAATAGAAAATGCGAAGGGAATTCTCAGCGTTTCCATTCGCAGTACGATCGGAAACGATCTGGGTAAAATGGAAGGTCTTTAAAGTCGCTCAAAAACCTAAAAGAAAGCAAAAATATTTTAATCATACATGCATAGCATGCGTTACTTCTTAAGTGTCCGTTTCTACAGTATGCGCCGCTAAAAAGCTCTCAGTGCTGTCTATTGTCGTATGCTAAACATGAGTTTCGAGAGAAAGGGTAGTTAAATATAAAATATTTTATTTACCAAATTTCAAAAGTTTGAAGTTTCTAAAACTACAGTAACAGTATTTTTTAAAAGAAATCCAGCCGATTGGCAAACTAACACCTCAGACCAAAACGATTTCGACCTAATCGATGGAAATCTCGATATAAACAACGGAAAACCATTTACTGGTACTCACGAAAATTGCTTTTAATGCAAATGGAATTCTGAGAGTTGCATCGAAATAAGATCGTAAACATCATTGATATTCCTGACTAAAGCAAAAGGTCCCTAAGTCGCCAAGAAATATTAAACAACTCGCGATGAATTTTCTGTCGTTCCAATAATTGTTGCTAGCAACTTAAGCACTTTAGAGTGCTTATTAAAATGTTTTTCCCAGAACCATTACACTGTACCACATTTTCATTGTTACTTAAATGTTGACTGTTTCAGCTACGCTACGGTAGATCAAAATCTGACTTTAGAAACTGTCGATTGGCATTGTGAGTATGACGTATGCTAGCTTCGGAAAAATACTGTCGATAAAACAATTTTTTAAATAGCAAAAAGAAAATGTTTTACTGAATATTATATAAGTCGAAATACGATCGTATTTTTAAAACTGCGGACAGGCGCTTATCGGAGAAATAAGGGTCGCAAATTGTGAAACCTGCACACATCCGCGATATGGCCCGAAATTAGCTCCCACAGATTCTTAATGGGGTACGTGGTTGTTCGTTTATGCTCCATCACTAAGACAGTCTCGAAATTGTTTGAAGGATCATAAGGATGGGTGCATGACCAGATTTTACGATTAGTCTATAGGCTTCGAGCTTAGGAAATATAGCGCCATCTGCCTTAATATCCGTCAACTAAATATGTGAAGAAATAGCAGAGAACTTTTGAATTTCCATTTTTCGGTTGCACTTTCGGCTGTTGTGCAGGGATCATTTCGAACAGTGGCGTAGACAAGGGGAGGGTTTCCGTGTCCAACCCCCCCCCCCTTGGGCGTAGCTTTGGCTGTACTAAAATTTTCCCACCTTCTCGACCCCTCCCATATATTTTACATAGTTTGAACCCCTATCTTGAAAGAATTCTGGCTACGATACTGATTTCAATATATTCAATTTTAAACTCGGTCGGTAGGCGGCGAGACTTATGACCAGAATTTAAACTACGCACGAAGCCTATTCCGGAGATTTCTATTTTTGATTAAAATAACTTATACCTTTTATTATTTTCTATTTAAAGCTTAAGTTGACGTTTCCGTAACAGATGGTATCTTAAGTAACATAAGTATTATTATCCCGACGATATTTTTTTAAATTGTATTTGTTTCGCCAATGACCATATAAACATTACATGGCTAAGGATTGAGAAAATCGAGAGCTGTTACTAGTCTTTGGAAGTGTCAGTTAACGGCGACCGTCTATCATTAGCCAAAATCGTTCAGTGTCACGCTTAGGTTTATTATGTTTCGTAATGGGCTAGCGCTTTTAACCAGTTTATAAACGTGCTAGTGGTAAATGTTGATGTATGTTAATTACTCACGTACTCTTCTTGTTACATTTAGTCAGTTCTATATCTTCGTAATATAAAAATCAAAATCACGAATTTACGTTGGAACCAGTCGTGTACAAGCCACCAGTACCACGCCAACCTAACATTAGCTTAATTATATCACTCATGACTCAATTTTCAAATTTGAATGAAATTTTTACCAACTGTGTTCAGAAATATTAGATTTTAAAGTTGCTTTAAACTTTCTATACCCGCCTGAACTAAGCTATTGTGGAATGTAATTATGGGAACTCGGAATTAATTCAAGGTCTTAAAGATAAAGCTTTAGAAGAACGGCTTCTCCGTGACCACATAAAATCTATGAATCTCCAAGAAGTCTTAACTGCACGCTCGTAGAAGAGCTTAAAGATGTTTTTACTGGACTTAATCAAGTTGTTTAAATACATCTGAAGGACAACGCTGTAACACACTTATCCGCATCCTGAGAACATCCACTGGTCATACAAGGTATAATGGCCACGGTGGAAAACCTACTTATTGGGTCAGTTTGATTAAGATAGATACTCTCAAGAATAAAGGGCCTGACGTTCGAATCTGCCCCTCAGTGATGCCATTTAACGACTGCACGATTCAATATCAAGTCCGGATAAGCTAATCCCCGCTTTATAAGGATGCCCAGTTTCCACATTACTTATTGCTAAAGATGGATTCTGGCCACTCAATCTCGAAGGAGAGTGGTCGTGACTAAAAACATTAGCTAGGCCATGGGGACGATATCATTTTACTTTTAGGATAAAAGGACATAACTGAACACTACGGCTACGAGTATTCACAATTGTTCGACGTGAAAATTTCAATTTGAACGTGAACAAGCTCCAACATGCTCCGTTACATAAGACAATAATGATTCGTTTCTCAAAGAGAAATTAGAGAACCCGCAACCACAAAGCTCAGAATACTTACTGCGATTCCTTGACATGGTATCTTATCAGGCGACATACACAGCAGATTTGTCGAGCAAAACCCTCTCGTTACGGCAGCTTTTACGAAAAGGCACTGATTATCGCGTAACACGTGAACTTCCGAGTATGAGAAGAAACCATATCGTGATAACTGCTAAAACACGCGAAAATGTAGAAAAGTCCATCATGAAAAGGGAAGAAAAGCTACACTCTAAACAAAATAGTAATTACCAAACATAAGAATTACTCGTACCAATAGGTCTTCGAGGACGTGAAACTCGGACCAAATAGCGCTTAGAGTCAAGAAAAAGAAATTAAAATAGCCACAATTTTCAACGGTAGACTGGTTTCGCCGTATTATTTGTACGACTAATTCTTATGTTTCGTAATTATTTGTTTATGGTTTAGCATTTTTGCCCCTTTTTTCATTTTGGACCTTTTCGCGTGTTTTATCAGTTTTTGCGTTACAGTCCATATCTGATACTTATAAATTTTAACTTCTATAATAGATCGTGATAGTCAATCCTTGGAGGAGAGAAGGGGTTCCTGGAGCAGAAAATATAATACCAAGAGCATAGGCGATAGGTACCCGAGCGCGGGACAGGGGGAAGGCAGTGGGCGGTAATTTTTGGTCGGACCCTAGGACTTTAGTAGCATCTAGCGGTGGATTAATTTATTAAAAAATTCGAATTAGTCGTCTGCACATTTGCAAGACGTTATTATGCCCAACGATCTTTTATGCGTTAGTTTAAATATTAAAACTTTTACAATTAATTCATTAGTACTCGGCAAAACCCACAGTTATAGTTAAATCAGCAATAAAGTTTAATTCGTACAAAAAATGACTCAATTGACTTAAATTGAATTTAGAATACAATATCACAGGCATATTCTATTTTCACTAACTTAATTCGCATTAAAATAAGAACATTTAATTTAAATTTGTACTTATTTGAGTTTGCTTTTAGGTATGCCTTATCGCAATATCACAGTCATAATCTAATCCTATTGCCAGTGGCGTAGCGTACACGGGGTTTGCCAGACAGGTTTCCCTGGGCCCCCGACCTTTTGGGGGCCCCATCGCGATCGCGAACAATAAGAGGTGGCCCGCGTGGGAATCACTGCGGGTGGCAAAAATTAGGGTAAAAATAATTATTTCAACTATTCCATAATTTCATCTAAAATAAAAGCTTATACTTAAAAAATAAACCACCATTGAGTTGGGATTATAAATCTAGAGATCCAACCAAATCTGCTCCCCGCGAAACAAGTTTTGAAAATTATTAATGTACCGTCTGCCCTAAAATGGCGAGAAAACTTTATCATTCGACTCGTGGCGCCATCCGTTTTTTAATGTGGTGATCTTAAATATTTTGACGGCAAACGCGATAGATGGCCACACGGGTAGAATGATATAATTTTCTTGTCAATTTAGAGCAGACGGCAGTCACGACACATTCGTATTTTTTAAAACTTGTTTCGCGAAATACCGAAATCCGAAGTCCGGATTGGACCTCTAGATTAGTATTCCCAGCTCAAATTTCCATCGCCACTGCTTTACCTAGACTCATAGTGGAATAAAATTTCTACGAAGTTAATTGCGCCCGAGGTCGGGAGAAGTGGCGTACTCCTGCAATCCCAAGCGTCTCGGAGGCAGATTTTGAGGACGACCACCGATCCCCCAATGGGTGGTCGGAATACTTCCGCCACGGGTGTCCCACTTCTATCCCCAAGTATGTCCCCGTTGGCGTGGCCTTTACCTCTGATTAATCGCATAGCGGTTAGCGGATTCATCGACAAATAACATAGGGACTCTTAAGGCAAGCATAGAAATGTTTGCCCTTTTCTGTCTAACCTAACGACGCGCCCTCTAGCGCGGCTCTCTGGAGTAAGAAATTTAGGACAAAATGGCAACGTCCAAACGAGTCAACGAGAAGTTGCTAATAAAAGGTAAAAAATGTTTTTTGAGTAATTTTGATACAGGATTAATTAATTTTGTGTTAGTAATAATAAATTTGGAATAGTTAGAAAATGAAATTAATCTTTCTAGCGTTGTGTTTATAATTTGTTTTTTGATAATTGCTTATGACTTCTAGGCCTTGGCTAATAGATTTTTTTTCAGATATTCTTAACAACGATTTTGAAAACCTAATATGTGAAATATTATAAACAGACTGATTAATTACCTTTCCAATTAATGGCACTAGATGTGGATTTAAAATAGTTGGTCCAGATTGTCCTGTGAAATGTAGTGAGCAAACATATTTGGCACACTTCTTGTAGTCGAATTTATCAATATAGGCCAAGTCCCAACCGCTGTTCATTGTGTTCAATAACCACGTTTCAAATTTTGTAAATTGTTTTTTAGGGTTTGGAAACCTATAGTATTTAATTCCCTTAACTTCGCGCCTTGAATCATTCTTGCAGTCGCCATAAAAACACTTTTTTACCGTCATTATACGTAAAAAATTAAATTTTTTCGTAAATAAACAGAGAGCTAGGAGGCAGTCATATTGTCCTATATTTTTGTTTCCTTAAAAATTCGCGAGGTGGCGATCCAGTCGTTTAGCGTGACCGTTCTTGGGAAATTTCCCTGCTGGGAGTTAGGCTTACCTTATGAGTCCCTATGTTATTTGTCGATGGCGGATTGTATTGTTCCATCTACTCTAACAAAAAAATAAATTGCGCCGGAGAGCTCCAGATGCTCTGAATCGTTAATGACAATAAGGTTTTTTTAAATCATTTTTAAATATTAGCTTATTTAGCCTCAAATCCTTAATTCAATAATTTTTACAGGTACTGTACTGTTACTAAACTTATAAACTTATAATATATTATTTAAGTATATTTGAAAATCTAAATTCATAAATTATTCTATACATTTAATTTTTATGAGTAGTGACCCATTCAAAGCTGGATATTATTATAGTAGAAAGCTATAATAAACAATGCGATACTCTGCTTTTCCTGCACAAGTAGTTATCAAAAATTGTTTCGTATTGCACTTCAGACTTAAGTTATTGTTTTTATGTTTTATAAGATATCTTCAAACTTTAAGTAAAGTGGGATACACGAATTTAATAAGTGTACAAATTATACTTCGTAGCTAGAACAGCTGCTGCCTTAATTAAATTAGGCATATGTGTTTTTTTATTTTTTTTTAAACTCGTTATGAGCGATTGTGACGGGTGGGACAATTCAGTCCGCTCGTCCATCTGATTAGGTGTGAGATGTGTTACGGCCACGCCAACAGGGGGATACTTGGGGATAGGGAAGTATGACAATCACCCGTTGGGGGATTAGTGGTCGTCCTCACACGGCCATCCCCAAACTCTGCCTCCCAGACGCTTGGGAATACAGGAGTACGCCACTACTCCCGGGGCATATGTGTTATTTTGTTTACGTTTCTACCTGAAATTCGAAGGTTTGACCTTGAAAAAATTACTAAAAAGTTAGGTAAAGCAGGGTACATGAAAATGTAAAATGTGTCTGAACTAAACTCACTTTGTCAGGTGAAGTCGAGGCTAAGAATTGATTTTTGAAAACTACATTTTGTATATTTCGTGCGGCAACGTATATAATTATTAAAGGGATATGCAAGTGATGTTGCATGGGCCTTGCGTCATAATTTTATGAATTGGTAAATTTGTTGTCATAATTTTAACCAAATTACCTAAAATCTGTACCGTTTAGAATTAAGTCTGAACTTGTTTAAGTTGACTTTTGTGGGTGCGTTTTAAAAACACGTAGGGTTGGGGCCCCTTTTTCGCGTTCAACCCTGGGCCCCACGTCCATTCGCTACGCCACTGCCTATTGCTTATGATAGAAAGCCCTTTAACACCTTCTTAGTTTTAGTAACTTTAGGTTTTTTTGCAGTGGTTTTAGTTTCACACTCATTGTCACGACATTTTGGGCATTGTTTTTGATTCTTCATTTCCTTTCTTAGACTAACTGTTTTAAGAGAAGCTCGTTTGATCATTTGAAATTCCGTTTTACTTTTGTTTACGAAACCTTTTCCTGAACAATTTAAATATATTTTGCAAGCCATTTTCAAGGCAGTATCTGTGTGTTAATTTTTACTCCATAATTCTAAAAAGGTATTTTAACAAATGAGTTATTTATCAAATTATCTAAGACTATTTCCACTCTATCTTTTCGAGGATTATTTTCCTTTTTTTAATATAGTTTACCAATGTCATTAATTTTTTTAATCAAATCGTATGCTTTCTTCTTTAAGCATAGAAGCCCACCATTACTGAGTTCTGCTGTCAATTCAATGAGGTTTTCACAAAATTACTTACAGAATACCCATATTTTTGGTTCAAGGTCAAATAGGAAAAAAATAATAAAATAGTTCCAAATTCCTCTCAATTGTGGTCCGATCAAAAAATAACGTCCCGAGCTGTGGTTTTCATATTTTCCCCTCCAGGAACCCCTTCTCTCCTCCAAGGTCAATCTCTATAGCGCTGTCTATTCAAACCACAGTGTCTCTAACTGTTGCAAAAAAATCGGTAACTTTAGCCCGGGATGCCAGCAAATTTGGACTCGGAGCGGTTTGGACGAAGACAACCGCGTTGCCACCTGCAGCGCTCTTTGCCTCTCAACCACTCGATCCAAAAAGAGGTTTTGACAGAAATTCTTGGAATATACCATTTCAATTATTACACCTATTTAAGAGCTGTGGAAGTTCAAACACACCATAAACCGCTGATAGGAAACTACCCGAGGTGTTTATCATCGATTTGGTTCAAACTCTATAAGAGGTTGGTAGACCTTCGTGTAGCTTGAAACTCGCTAAAGGGAAAAGTTACAATAGGCTTTCGTTTTGCCATGAAAACCGAAAATGTTTTGGACAACTAAAAATTAGAATATTCCTATTTAAAATAGCATGGGAATTTCACAGATTTTATGAAAATATTCGAAAATTTATATTTTTTTTTTGGAAAAACTCTAAATTTCAAATTCATAAATAATTGGGTAAATGTAAGAAAACTTGGATCACCAAGTTATGCCACACTTGCGTACAAGAAGTATCAGTGCAAAAACATTTTATTAAGTTGTACGTTTTTGTTCATCGTTACAAATTAATGTATATACAGGTAAAAATAGTAAGTGATATAAAAAGTAAAGTATTCTTTAAAGTAACGAATAAAATAAATAGTTCTAAAAAGACGTAATTGTTATATTCCAAGTGGCCATACATTTGTTACAAATATCATTAGTTGAAACAACGGAATTAAAATGGTTCTTTATACGGTTTGTCAAGTTGATTTCAGGTGAACCTGCATATTTCGGTTACACCTTGAGCTACAGTTAAGCGATAAATAATGATATAGTTCTGGGCACTTTATACGGAACCGCATTATATTATTTAAACATTTGGTATCGAGTTTCTTTAAAGTTCGATTAATTGAACCTAATCGTATAAGTTACCATGGTTTAAATACTAAATAAATTAAATTATTTAAACATGACTGATACTTTATGGTATTTTTATTAAAAACAGTTCAATTTTATTTACATGTTTCACCGGAGCTTTAGGGTTCGAGACCCCGCTTCAAGCGGTATTCAGAACTTGTAGCCAACCGCGGTCCGGTCGACATAAATTGTGTCGACCTGTCGAAGGCATTAGATCGGGTGTTTCTCCCAAGATTATCGCTTAAACTAACGGTTTAATATTATGATGGGTAATTAACTACCTCACGAGTCGTTCAAACTTTGTCAAAACAAACGGGGAAAGTGTCCTATCACGTGACGTGCGGAATACCCCGAGGATCTTCGATGGGGCCTCTACTCCTTTACATTTGATATGGCTCACATTTTTAAAAGATTCTAAATTGTTTCAACTGGCAGACGATCACAAACTCTGTAAATAAATTATTTCTTGTGACGACTGCAAATCACTGCAAAACGACATCTACATTTTAAACGAAAGGTGTGAGAGTAACAACATTCCGATTAACAATGGCAAAACAATTCTAGTTTCCTTTACGTGTAAAATTAATCAAATTTACGGAAATTATAAATTACATGACAAATTACTAAACACGCAAAATATAGTTAGAGACTTAGGTATGTCATTCGACACTAGTCTTTTGTGCTCATCTCGTATAAGTCACATAATTACAAAAGCCAATCAACTTTTAGGCGCAGTTTATAAAATCTCGAGACAATTGAAATCTACCAAAGGTCTCAAAACTCTATATTGTTCCGTAGTTTACAGTAGTACGTGTGAGACCAATTAAGATAAACTTGAAAATATACGGAAATAGTGAATTGTTTATTTAATGCCATTAATGGAAACCCGAACGTTGAATTAATAGATTCCGGCTTAAGGACACCTGTTATAAAATTTTTAAATATGTTTTTTTTGTGTTACGCATTCTATGAGCTTTTGCAGACAGTGAAACTAAATTGTAATACCTAGAGTCACAACAAAAAACTTTATCAAATCGAATTATGAATAATTTTAATAACCATGGAAACAGTAACAACATTTTCCAAAAACAAATCGCAATGCGAAATATCAAAATAACCGACGAAATAACACAACTCAAATTTTAATTAATATATTATTTACTTTCAATTTTTTATTTAACGGACTTTCTTTTATTTTATGTTTTACTTCCCTAAACAAATACACTACAGCAAAGGCACAAAACGTGGAAAAAAGTAAAATAAACAAAACATTACCAGCAAATTACTTATATAATTAACTAAGCGATTTAAGAGTGTAGAGCGTAACCTTTAGCGTTTTGCGTAAGTTTTTTGAAGATAGTAACTCCAATATCCACAACTAAAAATGAACATCACGAAAGGAAATAGAATTCTCGATGTTGTGTCGTAGATGTTGTCTTTCTTTCGTTTCAAACTCTTCGGTTGTTCTTTGACATTTGATTCGACGGCTACCTTTCGGTTAGAGAGCCTGTGTCTGGCGTTGGAACCAAATTCCTTCTCACTCCAAGCGGAGGCTATCGCGGGTTTCGAGTTTTCCATCGAATTCGTGAGTTTCTTATTCTGAAGCGAAAGAGTGCGGAAAATTAGCGTACATTTTAATTCCGAATGTTTGTCTAACTTACAGACGTTTTTCTAGAGAACGAATGAGCGAAAGTAAACTCGATTAAGGACAAAAAGACCATTACTAAACACGCCAGCAACCAAACGTCCATGGCTGTCATGTAGTCCAATATTGGTAATCCGGCTCGAGCTTGAACTATCTGAGTAGACAAGGTCAAGATGGCGGTAACGCCGAGAGTAACCCGACCAGGCACGGCATTGACGTCCAACCAGAACGACACCATGGACAAACAGACAACGAGAAAACTGGGAATGTACGTGTTGAAGAGACTGGCGCTCAGAGATCGTTCAAAAACAAAATTTTCGTGTAAAAATTGAACAACAAAAGTGCCTCCTACAAATAATTTTTTTTATGAGAGGAACTTATATTTGAGGCCTTTGGAAAGGCGTATGCCCAGAAGTATATAATATCCCTCGAGAGAGATACGTACCCATCTACAACGTGAAATTGAAACAGGTACTGTCGTAGTCTCGATTCAGTTTTCAATGCCGCGACTTTCCCGCATCACGATTAAAAATTCACCACATCTATTACTTAGCCTAACTAATATGGAAAGCTTCATTCTGTAGGGATATTAAATAATTTATAAAACCTATTTTTCCAATTGAATAGTTTTAAATATCAATATAATTACGAATTTTTTCCCCAATTAATTTCTTTCAAAACGTATTTCGAAAGTGGCATGTTTGAAGCGAATAACATTTGCAGAATAGCACGATAACTACTTCTCTCTACGATATTTATTATATAAATTGTACAACTTGTATAAATAATATCTGAATACCTTCAATTATCCACCTTGATTTAGTAGATTTTAGTGTTTTTACTTCGTAATTCAGTGGTGTGAGATCGGCTAGAGTCCAATTCACGTTCCTCGGGTGCCAAGTCATGTTTATATCATTCTGGCTTGATTCGACTGGTTCCGCGTTAATTAAAAATAAATTACAAGAAAATCTATAAATGAATAGGCTGCTGGTTTCTTACGCAGTGAAATATTTAGAGAACAAAATTGGGAGTCCATTGGGTAATATTCAAACTTCATGGGGCAAGCCAGCCTTACATTATACCTATACAGTAAAGAATACTTTACAATATATCAGGGCCGAAATATATTAAGCCCATATGTACCGGCTTCCTCGATAAAATTCTTTGCCTGCAATTGAAAATTTGTAAAATATATTCGGTTTTGTGACGTGGTACAAAGTTTCTTCTTTGGCGTTAGCAATTATCGTATCCGGTTTCCAAATACACTTGGATGTTTCTTCCGGGACGTTCACTAAGCCATTTACTTTGGTATCCTGATTTGTAAATTTCATGTAGGGATCTTTCCAAAATTCGCCTAAGAAGAGTTGAATCGCAAACTCCTGAAGAGAACCAAAATGTATTGGGAAATCTGCATCGAGTTACGGAGAATAAAAAATACGAACCATTTTTTCTTCAGAAATATCGTAAATAGCGAAAATCTTTACCGAAATCCTTAAATCTATAGGGTCGTCTAGAAATAACGGAATAATGAGATTCTATACTGTACGAAAATGGTGGGAAACGTCGAAACACTGACGCCGCACTGACCGGGCAAAGTGAAGTTCATGGCTCCGAAACAGGTATCCGGCATATGTTTGCTCCAATCTATCGAGTAGTCCGAACGAACGCGTCCACCACAAACGTTGGCCAATAAACATCTACGAAGGTAAATTAACGAAAAAGATGATTTCATTTTAAAGTCGAATGAATTAGCGATTTTAAACCAGAAAACCGGTTACCGTTACTCACGAAAATAGTACACAAGTGCAAAGATTGAGAGTTCCCATTGAATCCATTCGCAATGCGACCGAAAACCATAATGATATATTTTTGGCTCAAAAAAGCTAATAGAAGGCAAAAATATTTTAATCAAACATGTATACACTCATTTACGAAGTCGGCCATTGCATTACAGGCCTAATTTAAAATAGTACAGGCAAGGGCGCCTACACGTGCTCATCAGCTCGAGACGTCGCGTACACTTGATCGCGTGAAGCGGCCTTGCATGCGCTATTTGAAATCAGACCTGTAATAAAATGGCAGCTCTCTCAAATAAGGATATAAAAGAGGGTATAGCAAGCGGTCAATACTTTCTTACCCGCACCAGTAATATTTTCATTTAAGGCAGGCGCGACTTAATCCCATTGAAAATAATTCGCTCCAGTTCTTTAAAGTTCTGATTTAAATGTTTCCAGCACGCTCAAGATTACTTGATTATAGGCTGAGTTTTTCTTCTGCCATTCACCCTTGAAATTTTCTCACCCTCGATGCGTCGCCAAGCATTTTGGAGAAGGTCGAGTGGCCGGCCTGCCCGGTCAACATGATGCGATTTCGTCGCAAGCGACCGTACGCATGCTACAAAAATTCGAAAATCGCGTCGTGTGAAATAGTTTTTTCAAGTTGCATGCGGCTGCGACCACAAATAGGTATGAACCTATTTTATCACGTGCAACTGCTAGCTTCAGTAGTACAAAAAGGGGGAGTAAATAGGTGGCATTCCTTCGGAAAATTTCTAAGTTTCTTCAGCGCGTCAAAAATTTATTTTCACGTGCGAAAAGAGGATTTTCCACAGTTTCTTGAAGGGTTTATGAAATCGGAAACACCTGGATGTCCGAAACATACTTCGAGAAACGGGTTTTTGATAAAATTTTTAAAATACGTCCGTAGCTTTAATCCTTTTATTAAAAATTATAATGAACTTACCAGTGGCTAAAATTCGAAATAACCTAAAGCAAACGCGAGTTTTTTTGTTGCGGCCCATATCGTTCAAATGTTTTGGCTAAAGTGAGAACCGATGGTGCCTTTCTCTATGACTTATCTACGGAATTTGATGGGTACACCTTGTTTCTTTAAACATCTGCGATCATTTGGTTTCGTCTTTGTTATCGGCTTAACCGAAAGCACGGTGTGAATGAAAATCACGCTAAGGGTGGGCTGAAGTGGGCTTTAGCCCCCCTGCATTTCAGAAACGGGCCACATATTTATATTAAAAGGGCCACATATTTATAATTAAGAATTTAAGAGGCCACATATTTGAATTTATGAATTTTCTTTATCTCTAGAAATTTTTTTTATTGCCAAGAAAAGTTTTTCTGGAAAAAAACTTTCAAAATCAATTTGTTTACTCAATAAGATAGTAGACCATAAACAGATAGATTCGGGAGGAAGTGAGCGAAAATTGAGAGAAAGTTGAATGGGCAATAGAAAGAAAAGAAAGGGGATTTAGGGAAATACCCCGGGCATGCACGTGTCCCCTCCAGGTCGGATACAAGGTCATAGGGGGTCCAGTAAACGCGATGAGAGCGGCAACAATAAACGACCTTGCTCTTCTCGCTTCCTGGAAAATTTTTAAGGGGTCACTAAAGTTGTAAGGGCCACTAAAGTTGTAAGGGCCACAAAATAATTAGCCCACCTGTGAAAAAACCGTAGCGACGCTACTGACTCACTATAGTGATATTTCAATTTCTTACCAATTGATACCGGCGCTATTTAACTCCAAAAAACATTCGGCTTGAGTGAAAATTAAATTAAATTAACAGGTACAACGCGTTCGCGTTTCGCTACCTTATTTCCAGAACCAGGTAAATCGAAAAATTCGCTTTGTCTACAAATTAATTTAAATTAAAGTGTTAGCGTTTCGTTACCTTATTTACAAAACCAGGTAACCCGAAAAAATCATTTTCAAGAAAATTCCTCTTGGGTTTATTAACTTAATGTAAAAGATGATTTGTTCAAATTTAAGTTTAATATTTAAAATTTATTTAATGCATCAAGGGGATTGATTGTACTTAAATGTTCGTGACATATTGTTAAAGTTACAACATTTATTAATTCCTGAGAAAACCGTTTGAAGCACTCTACGTGGGCCACGTTCGAAAAATGCCTCCTGTCGGAGAAATATAGCGTTCTGATAAGTTTGGATCGTTTCATTAGGTTAAAGAAATTACCCAGGTAGCAAAAGCACGTGTTAAACACGATATATGATAGTGCGGTACACGTGTGGAGTTCACGTGGGGAAAACGGCGAGCCTGTCACCCTCAAACACGTGTTTCAGCACGATTTGATAACGTTTTTCGCATGTGTGCATACACCGAGCGTCCACGTGTATATACACCGACCGTCCACGTGTGCATAAACCAACCGTCCACGTGCATATTCATCAATCGCTACGTGTGTAAATACGTACCATGCACGTGTTTAAAATCGAACCATGCACGTGCTTACACACACATTTTAAAGTGTTTAAACACGAATCGTTCACGTGATCATATACTGATCGTCCAGGTGTTTGAACACCGGTTATTTACGTTTAGGGCACCATTCAATACACATGTTCGAACACATAATTAGTTCCTGTATAACACCTTTAATTGTACGTGTTCAAACACCGTAGTAACATTAAACGAACATCGAACTTCCATTCTTTAACCCTAGTAATTCTCCTACATTCATAAATGAAAATATTGCATTATTGTTAGTTAAAAACACCCACAACCTTTTCATTTTAAATTTTTTTAACATACCCGCCTAAAATTAAATAATAACTACGATTAAAAATTATTATGTCCAATATTATTTATAAACTTTCGAATAAAACAATATTTTCAAATAATTATTTATTGAAATGAATTTTTCAATAAGCAATATGAACAAAAGTCAAAATTTTTAGGTCAGAGTTTCCAAAAGTAGACCGGTTCTACCCTTTCGGGGCTTATCAGTGCTGTGTAGGAACTCTGGCTCTCCTTGGAAATCTGCCGATATCAGTATAACTAATAAACAATCAGAGTGCCCTATAAGTGAGCAGTCCATTGCAACTTATAGTGAAATTCTTCACCAATGATTGCATAGCAGTCGCTATTCAGCAGACATCTTTTACGCTCGGGCTTCCGTTGAATTCCAACGTTAAGATATTTATATCAAAGGTCAAAAATTTTAGGCCAGAGATTCCAACAGTAGACAAGAACAAGACGTACGACGGTCAGAATACACACAATCCTTCTAATGTGTTAAGTTTGTTTGAGCTATTCACAGCAACCTGCAACGCCGGTATTACAACCAAAATATATCCACGGTCACACATATATACATATTTACACATATTTGTTACTTCTAATCATACTTTGAAAGCATCGAAGATTCTTGCGATCAGTATCACTCTTATATTTTACTTCTGATCACACTTATTTGTTACT
Source organism: Leiobunum rupestre (assembly GCF_980474605.1). Lineage (NCBI taxonomy): Eukaryota > Metazoa > Arthropoda > Arachnida > Opiliones > Sclerosomatidae > Leiobunum > Leiobunum rupestre. Next base: position 27,291,917 of record NC_143391.1, on the reverse strand, counting down.
ACTATTCAGCCGTTGAGTATCACACTTATATCTTCTGGTTATACGACAAAAACTAGTTCGATCAGTTTCATACTTATTTGTTACTTCTGATCATACTTATTTGTTACTTCTGATCATACTTATTTGTTACTTCTGATCATACTTATTTATTACTTCTGATCATACTTATTTGTTACTTCTGATCATACTTATTTGTTACTTCTGATCATACTTATTTGTTACTTCTGATCACACTTATTAGTTACGTTGAGTGTCACACTTATTACTTCTGGTCATACGCCGAAGACTAGGTCGATCAGTGTCATACCTTCAGGGCACGTGTAAATTAACACAAAAAAACAATCGTGAGTTAAAAACCTTTAAAACACGCGGAGATCACGTGTGAAATTACACGAACTGATTTTCGTGTAATTGAACATATAAAAAACACCTTCAGGGCACGTGTAAATTCACACCAAAAAACCATCGTGAGTTAAAAACCTTTAAGACACCAGGAGATCACGTGTGAAATTACACGTGAGTTATTAACCCTAAATTCCACGTTTTCTACACGTGTGTAATTTTCAAACGCGTATTATCCACGAAAAATACGAAAATTCCACTATAAATACACGTGTTTTTGCTACCTGGGTATGCACTTCCATTAGGTTCCGGTAGCGGAACCTTATTAAAGGCGCTGGAAAGTGGGGTTTTGAAATCCTGAACCTGCTTTATTTTCTTTTTTCCCCGCTTGAGGAATTTGGCTCTGACGGAGATGTTTTGAAAATAGTGAGGAGCGACCCGAGAGGGACTAGTGACAGGTATTCATACGCGAACTAAGATATTCGGGCCTTCGTGGACGTGGTTTTGCTTCTAGTATTTTAATATTTATTTAATTATACTGAAGTTAATGAACGAGTTTAATTCAAATAAAAAACGGAAACGTGATGATACGAAAATATCTCTTGTTGGTGAATTAGATAAGTGGGAAAAGGCAAAAGAACTGTGGTGTAGTACTAAGGTTTATCAAAATGCTCCAGTGAAACCCAGGCCCTTAGAAATTGACTTCGATTCATCTAGCGTTTTTTTACAAAATTCGATGAAACTCGCAAATAATAATTTAAAAAATTACGAACACACTACTACTAAAAGACTTTATCGATCAAATGAATTTTTCGTTAAACATTTGTTGTTCACTAAACTAAATCTCAATAAAGATTAATGAAATTTTAAAACTTTCTACGAGCTCAGCTAACACTAACCAAGACCACGCTGGATTTCGTCATACAAAAATCCCAACACAGCGGTGCCTGTTTACGTCTTCTGACTAAAAAATTAAAATGGCCCCTATTTGTAACAAAATCTTGAAATTTTTAAGAGTGAAATTGTCTTACAGATAGTTTACTGATAACAAAACTACAACGATTGATACGCCTTTTCACGGTCTTCGTGACGACGTAACAACAATGCTGGTATTTTGAAGCGAAGTAGCGAAAAAGCGATAGAATAAATTTGAAAAAACGCGGAGATGACATGACGCCTACCCAAAACATATTAGAATAAATGGGCTATATATTTAAATTTATCTATTTTTTCTAGGAATTGGTCAGAATCCCATGTTATTTTCAACAGGAAAATTTCAATTTTTTTTTTTCAAAAACATTTTGCGTTGCCATGGCAAAACGGTTGCCCATTGAATAATTTCCCTTTAGAATTTTTCAAGTTACATCAAGGTCTGCCAATCCCCCAAGTTTGAACAAAATCGGTGGGTTACACTTCGGGATGTCTCCTTTGTAAGAACAGGGAAGTTATTGTGGCGGCTTATTCGATTTATTCTGGTATACTTATTATATTTTTATTATATTTTATTCATTCTTGATGTTATATGTCAATATTAACATTTTACTTTTCGCCTTCGAATACCGGGAGTTTTAAAACGGGTAAACTGTGTATGAACTCCCTCAGAATCACACTTCAGCAAATAGAACATCGTCTTTAGATTAATTCATATCTCAGCCGAAAAATAAGCCAACTAAAAAATAAAAGTTGTTTCCTGTTTAGAGGGGTTAAATCCTAATAAATAGTATAAAAACAATCTATTAGGTGCTATAAGTATCGATACCTATGGCTAAAATGTACCATTTATCAGAGGCGTACCGTTACGGGGCAGATGGGGTATGTTGAACCAAGGGACGCTCTAGAGGTCTTCTGACCAGGCACCCAAAGGCAAAAAAAAATATTCCCTTCGGTACGACACTGCAATTCTCAAGTCTATATAATATTTAACAAAACATTATTTAAGGTCTAAACTGAAAATTTATTTTATCTTGATCCTTGTTATGTTTTAATGTTTTAATGCTTGATATTCCGAAGGTCGATTATTTTATCTCTATCGATGTACAATATATTTTTTATATGGTGTATATAAACATATGTTTTGTAACCGCGCGGGCAGATCCCTAGCTATGTAACTATCCGACTACAAATTATCATCAACAGAATAAATCCAGTTTTTACCTTCTACTTGTTTTTCTTATTATATCGCCCCAGTAAAAGACATAACAATCCTAGTCAAATATATATTTATTAAAATAAGGAAAACCATCCCCGTAAAAACTAGCGTGCTTTTTGTCCCAAAAAAACCAATTGTTTTAATTTAAACGACTACAACGTTTGTTACAAAATAAACTTGAAAACTATATTTTCTTTTCCCTTAAAAGTGCCATTTTTTTAAGAATTTAATTTTGATTTTAATTTGCTCTAGACCGCCACTTTCCTTTAATAATTATATTTATTATAAATTATGAATTTTTTGGCGTAAGTATTTCTACCCGTTCTATTTCTGAAATAACCTAGAATTATTAAATATAATTTTTAATTTATAAATTTCCGTTCCAAAACGGAGTATTCTTCAAAATGCATATAAATAATGAATACAAATGTTAAAAAAAAACACAATTTTATTTTAAACATACACTATACAAAAATAATACAATAACAAAATCTAGTAAGGATTGTGGGTCCACCCAGATCCTGGACCCCAGTTTTGACCAGCCGACAACCACGTTCACTACGCCAACCATGACCTCCACGACCTCCTCTTCTTCCACCTCTCTAAACCAAGTGTTGTGTCTGTAATAATTAAGTCTATTAAGATAAGTTTAGACGAGCCCGCAGCCATTGCACTCTCAACATATCAGTAGCCATTTGTTGAAGTGCCGCATCAAACGTTGGTACAAAGAGGTGGACATCCAAAGGGCGGTATGTTGCTACCAACTGAGCTTGACGCGCAACTTGCGATAAAAGTTGCCTTCAATGCTCAGATTATTTATGGTGTTCGACGTAAATTTCCACCACGCGCTGCTTTAGTTAATCCATTTCTCACTAAAAAAAGGTTGGTGTCAGCCGGTGTGGTATACACTCTAAAAATGGTTGGGTTTAAAATATTGGGCGATTTTGAGTCACTTTTGACCCAATTCGGGTAGCTGGGTTTCACCAATGCTTTTGGGTTATTTATGAATGATGGATTATAGCACCAGCCCAACCTGGGTTATTTTCTGCCCACAAAGTAGTAAAATAAATTTTGTCGTCTTCTCAACTTTCAGGTTCATAAAATAAAACAAACAAGCGACAGACGTTGGATTCGTTGGAAGGATTTTGTTTAAGGGTAAATTAATTTATCCTACTTAGGATTGCCTTAAGAATTAGACCCGATTTATAAATTAATTATTATTAGATTTAATTTGCATAAATCTAGGCTGTTGTGTTGTCAAGTTTACACCTCTCCACTAGCAGCTTTCCAGACTGTTGTAATAAGCCTTAGCTCTTAATAAGCCTTTGAACTTGTTTATTTTTGTTTTTTTTTAGTCGATTGTGACGTGTGGGACAGTTCAGTCCTCTCGTCCATTTGATTAATCAGGGCGAGATATGTCTAACGGCCACGCCAACGCGGGGATACGTGGGCTGTTTGAAAATCATCTTGTTTCACTCGGTCAGGAAGCCCCACTGAGCAATTCCAATGCGAATGCTGAAACGTTCCTGCCATGAAGGTTCATGGCGGGGTGATCGAGATCTTTGGAGCGTCAATGAGTGGAATACCATATTTGGTTTTTTTTTCTTGAAGTTTTGGTCGGTAACAAAAGTTAAAATTTCAGCCAATGATTCCAACTGTAGACCGGTTTCACCCTTTTCTCTTGCTGAAATTTTGACTTTTTATATAATTCTTAACCTAACCGTCACATACTAAAATATTAAACTACTCGATTTTATCGTGAGAAAAATTCAAACCTTTTCGGGTATAACTTCGCTACCACTTTCATCATCAGGGTTAACTTTGTCAAAGTTCAGAGTAGGATCGAACCAAATTTCCGTCACGATGGCTTGCATCCCGTAATCCTGTGTCATTACAAACAGTAAAGATTACGGCAAAATATTTAGAAACGACCGAAGGCCGGTAATTCACCATCGTTTCCGATAGACCTTTATTTGCGAATCTGATAATGGAAATTTAAGATAACAAATGAACCAATTTTAAAAATTCTTATCATTTTTATAATAATGAACCAGGCGTTCAAAATTGTTTCTTAATCACGTCGTTCCGTAATGAGTTGGGAAAGTAATTACCTGGTCGGGTGTAATTTCGGTGCTCGTAACAGGTTACAGGAATCACCTTATCCCAATTAAATTTTATTAATATCATAAACGAAATATGTTACAAATTTGATGCAAAGGGCCAAGTCAATTTGTGACTTATAGCCCTTTTGAAATATCTTGAATATAAATCAAACGTATTTAACACTTATACAACATTAAAAGGTAAAGAAAAAAAGAAATAAAATATAAATAGGGAATATAAGTATATAAAAAAAAAATAAAATACATTATATAAAAAAAGGTTACTTCCTAAACCATGTTTTGTTTTCCAATAATTTTTTAATTAAGGGAATGGAAGGGCATGTTTTTATCTCTCTGTATGCCATGTTATATTTTTTAATTCTATTATAAAATATTGAATAAATTTTTTCTCCGTATTACACTTTTCTACTTCAAGATAATAAACATTTCTAGTTTTCCTTATTTGGTTATTCAAATTAAATAGCCTCGTATTGTAATTTTTTAAGTTTTTAAATATAAACATTAGATTCGAGTAAACAACGATTTGAAATATGGTTAAAATTGAGGATTTGTGAAATAGCGGTAGCGATGGTGTTAGCCAAGGCACATTATAGATATATCTTTGGACTCTTATCTGAGGTAGATGAACTCTGTTTAAATAATGATTTTTGGTGTGACAACACGCCATTATTCCGTAGATTAAATAGGGGTAAAATGGTGTGGTATAATTCCAATAATGTGCGCTTGGGGAAAATAATTTTACATTGTTTCAGAGTATAGCTAGATCTTATCAGTATACTGCACATGTGGTTAATGTGTGCGTTCCAGTTTAATTTATCATCAAAATAAAGTCCAAGATATTTATAAGAAAATACTCTGTTTATGATATTTCCCCCTACAGTTATCTTACACAAAGCATCCAGTATTTTTTTCCCAGGGAGACTGAATACAATATATTGAGTCTTTGCTATATTAGTTTTTAGACCATTATTATTTAATGGTTAAGCGAGTTCATAAATTCATTGACTGTTTTTATTAGAGCCTCTAAATTTGAAATTTTCTACTAGCAGGATCGTATCATCAGCATACAAGTGAAGTAAATTTTTCGGTATTGAGTGTACAAGGTCATTAATATAAATGTTAAACAATAGGGGCGATAATATGGACCCTTGCGGAACGACAATTTTAATTCTTCTTAAGCTAGACAAATTATTTTTAACTTTGGTAATGCATGTTCTATTAGATAAGTAACTTTTTAACCAAGTAAGGACCACACCTCCTATTCCTAGTCTAGCCAATTTTCTTAGCAGTCTAACGCGGGTTAGGAGTTTGACACTACAAAGACGAGAGACGTTTATATAAAACTAAAGATATTCAAATAGTCTATTTTTAACTTCTTACCATACAACCCTTTGTAATAAAATCACAGTTAAGATAAGGTTTTTTACGGTTATATTATCCACCAGCTGCTACTTTTCAAATAACAACTGAAACGGAAGGAGACGTAGTGAAAGAGAGGTACGAAATTAAAGCTTTCGTGCCACTTTCCGAGTCTCGAAATGTCGAAAAGAGAACGCGAAATGTTTCTGACATTTTCGTAATTAGCATTAAATTTAAACGTAGAGGGTAAATCATTATAAAACTTTCCGTCACACGCTTAGCTTACAGTGTATATCATCGAAATTAGTTTTTTTAAGAGTAAGCTTTATTGTAAAAGTAAATCCAGTAGATACACGTGAAAGACAACATGGCAAGTGGAAAGAGGAGTCTGGATAATCTGTCCAATAGATTGTCCTCTTTTGGCTTAGTCTTCCCGACGTTTCGTTTCTTATTGTCCTTGCATTTGGATAAGTTCTGACTGCCGAAGCGTGCCCTCAGTTTTGGCTTTGTCTTAGGTGAACCATCCACTTGGACCGGCCACGCGATACTCGGCACCTCTTTTTCCTGTTCTTTAAAGGGCAATATTTCGCATTCTTCAACCTTTGAAAAACAATAGTGGTTATAAGACCCTACCTTAATTAAATATATGTACAAATACTTAACCCGTCATACTTCTAGAATAGCCGATTTCCTGGCCCACGACTGAGCTAAGGTGAACTCAATCAAGGATAGGAATACCATCAGCATACAGCCGAGAAGCCAAACGTCGATGGCGGTCATGTAGTCCAAAGTAGGCAGCGAACTTCTAACGTGGACGATTTCGGTGGACAAGGTCAAAATGGCGGTAACGCCCAAAGTGACCCTTCCCGGAACCGCGGTGACGTCCAACCAAAATGAAACGAATGACAAGGACACGATCAGGAAACTCGGAATGTAAATGTTGACCACGCTAGCAACCAATGACCGAACGAAGGCGAAATTAGCGTGGAGAGTCTCGTCGATCGTATTGTCTTGTGCGTGTTGGAAAATCATTAAACCGTAATCATTCAACGTAACGCCTGGTTTTATCAAGGGCCAAAACTACGCAACGGCGAGATACGAAGTAAAATATTTCCTTGAAAGGGACTCAGTACAGTGGCGGAGCAGATGGTCCGCAGGGCCCGTGGCGCGGGGGGGTGGAGAGCTTCGGGGGGCCCCGCTCACCATAAAAAATTTAAAAGGGGGGCCCCATAGAGATTTTGGCGGGGAGGCCTTTGAGTTCTCAGCTACGCCACTGACTCAGTACCGTTTCAATTTTAGTAATTTCCCGCGCTAATCCCCAAAATTGGATTGGTCGAATCTGCTATTACTAGGAGAGGTCACTTGAAATTCGGATAAAAATTTTCAAATGATTCTGTAAACGAAGCTGTAGGTATAATCATATGTAATATAATTACTCATAAGTGTGCCTCTGTTTAACATATCTGTATTAAAAATTTAAATAAGACCTTGTTTCACAGCCACCAAAGAAAATACGGACTAAAACTGGTTTTAACTTCCTTCCCTCCCCGCCAGAACTATAGTTTTGATGACGATAAACCGTCATCGACTAGGAAGTGACGTCAATTACGTCATATCCTCGCAACAAGGTCTCATTGAGAAAAAGTTCTTTCTGGCACACTTATGAGTAATTATGTTACATATGGTATGTCATGTTTAGTTTCCTCTAGTACGCGAAACGGCATGAATTTAAACTTCAGCGCGTACAAATTTTGAAGGCGCTTAAAAAAATAAACTATTACACACGCTAAACGCAATTAATTTTCTTTTGCATCAAGTCATCGCATCGTTTTTATCCTTGTGAAAATTATCCCTTCAAAGAATTGGATTTTGTATCGTTGACCATCGCCATGGCGCCGTTTTCGCGAGGGAAAACCAAACTTATCGGAAAATCAATTTCCTATCTTACCAATAGATTTTACCCTTTCACTCGTAGCGTTCAACATATAAATTTGGTAGTTTAGCGGTTTGACATTGTTCAGAAAATTAACGGCGGGAAGAATAGTGCCATTCACTTCCGATCCGTCTAACCACGATAATCGTACCTCGTGCTGTCTATGAGCGACTTTGAGAAAAAGGGAACATTGCTCACAGATGCTTACGGATTACATTGATAAGACTCACGTAGCTTGATGTCCAACGAACAGAGCTGAGAATCCATTGGGAACAAATGGAAATCCATATTGCAAGAAGCCACTATTTTGTATCTGCGGGTGAACAATCGAATTAGATATCTTATCTATACAAGGAAGTGAAAAAACCTTATACCTGCTAACGCGTATTATGAACTCCAGCGGTAAAATTAACTTGGTGAATCGGTTGGGGAGCGTTTCGACGTAGAGCTGATTTACTTTGGCGTTATCGAAAATAGTATCAGGTTGCCATAAACATTTTACCTTCACGAGAAAATACTTCAATCATTTTAAAATAAAATTTGTATAATATACCAAGAATGAATTAATTTACGCTTAGTTAGAGAGACTATGATGGGGGAGGGGGAATCGAAACACAGGTTAGTTTCAATCGCGTCCAAAAATGCAAGCTATAGGGGAAATGAGCTAACCTTTCGAGCATGAGGAACATTATAATTATTATTATTATTCGTTAGAAATCATGTCATCGTAATCCCTCTCCCTAAGTTTAAAAAAAATACATTCTTGGTATTCAAAACATTACAACGTGATCTGGAATTAAGAGAGATTCCAATTCTTCAACTTCCTCCGAATAACGCTCCAAGCTTAGCTCAAAATTATCTCGAATTTCCGTCAGGTAAATTTGCATACCAAACTCCTACAAAGAACGAAATACCTCGCTATGGTCGAAGTACGTGTTAAAAATGAAATCTTTAAATATCGCACCATTTTTTCCTCGCAAATTTCGTAAATGGAAGTTACGTGCAGTATGACTCGGAGCGATACGGACGATTCTAAACAAATTTGATGCGTGAAATAAATTAATATTAATGATCGTTACATACCACCCGTTGATAAAAGGCTTACGTGATTTATTCATTAAAATAAGTCAATTAGGATCAGACAATGTAAATTGGTTAAATATTAACGTAATCGTTACCCACGAGCAATTTAACGGCAATAATATTACACTTACCGAGAATCACTTGATCATTTCCGGTGCAGTTTTTAGGTTTCACTTCGTCCCAGTTAATTTTAAGGCGCTGAGCCCTAGTAAATGTTTTCGTTACATTAGCTATTACAACGCGTAATATTACGCGAAAAATACTTACAAACACCACTCGTACCTTGCGAAGACAGCTAAAACGAACAACGTCCAAGCTATCATTTTTCAATGTGATATTGGCTATACGTTGTCATTTCCATGAAAATTACCTTCGTAAGTCGAACACGCAAACCCTCCCTCAACACGAAACCTGACCACAGTAAAAGACCGAAACATGTCAAATTTGAATAAAATTACAATGATAATGAGTTTCTTACAGTCTACGAGGACATCTACTCTTTATTAAATTGAAATAGCTGACAACGCGTGTCCAGAGCAAAAGTCAATTATGTCTAAAACCCTTAGTTTGGGAAAAACGAGTTCTTTCGAAATTCACTTATATCGACTTGCTTGACTTTTTCTGTCAATTATTATTATTATTATTATTATTATTATTATTATTATTCTTGTTTTCCCCTGTACGAATCACGTAAAGTTTACGTTGACTAAACAATTAGTAAGAACTATTGAGTACACTCGCGCTATTCGCAGAATCAATAAGCGTAGGCGTTTTTTTTTTGCTACACTTTGAGTCAATAGTTCGTTTTCGTGCAAAGTTAGTGAAAAGTGTAGCACTAAATGTGTCACTGCGTTCAAGTCCTCGGCTTATCAAAATATAGGGATAGATCAATAAATGTAAAACAAATTATAGCCTGAAAATTATTCTGAGATAATTCAAAATTGCAATGTGCATAAATAATTGTCCAAAATAAAGGCAGCTGGACAATTTTCTCATAGTTTGTATTGAGACGTCTTTCAATATACGAACTCTAGAGGGAAATAATTGTATTTTTGGGGTTTTGTGATATAGACTAATCAATTCATATAGCACACGTAGGAAAATACGGCAAATATTTTATTAAACAAATAGAAAAATATAAATAAAATAAATCGAATACTGAAACGAACCAGGTCAATAAATCAGAATTAAACTTTATGTAATATAATCTCATATAATCCATCTTCTAATTTCAATATACTTTCAATCCATCTACTGCTAATTTATGATTGGCTTGAAACATGTACCTTAACAGGTTCCTGCTTATTTTACAAACTACGGAACAAAAAAATAGTGCGCAGTGTAATTAATTGCTATAGTGATTTTCTAAGACTCTTTCATAGAGAAAATATTGTTCATTAGTAATTTTTACGTTTTACGTTGGCGGATCAAGTAATGAACCATTTTGAACTGTGTTGCTGTGTACGCCTCCGCAGTTTAGGGGTGTCTAGGTTTCATTTTTACAGTTCTAAATGAATACTTCTGTCGTAAAAGATTTATAATAATTCTGGAATAAAAATAAATAATATTGGACATCAAATACATAACCTGGCTAGGTTAGTATGCAGATCGCCAAAATTATTATTTCCGTTCCAATTTAGGCTGTAATTAAACACCAATGTCTTTCATTTTTTCACTATGGCAGATTTTAAAAAAGTTCAAAATGAAAAGCTAATTTTACGGTTTCTTACCTGAAAATGAGGAATGGGTGTACAAATAATGAAAATAATTGGAAAAAAATAAAAACTAAGAATACCGCGTTGTAACGTCTTTGGGAAGTGAAAATATACCAATATCAATCGGAAAAGATTCGTGTAATTAGACTCTTTTAATAACCACGAAAACTATGTCCATCCGAGTTTGAATCCGAAATAAAATCTAAAAGATCATTGATTTTCTTGGATTAAACCAAAGGTCCTTAAATACAGCCATATATGGGTTATTACTATAAATGCTTGAATGTCAAAAATATTTCGATCTTGCAGAGTGCTCTAATTCGTTACACGTTCCCGTGATTAATTGGTTTCTTAGAGCATGAGTCAACAACTTCACTGCTTATGAGTTCTTATTAAAATGTATTCCACATAACCATTACACTTTTCTACCCCTTACCAAAATCGAAGTTGTATTTTTTAGTATAAAAACAGACTCCTTTTAAGCTGCCACAGTCCCAAATACATCCTGGTTTCAGAGTTAATTCATTCTAATTTGGAGTAAGAATCGAGACTTATGTAAGATTGCTATATTTTGGTTTGTTTACGTTTCAAACAAGTTAGAAAAATAAAACTTGTCTAAGACTTTTTTGAAACTGCCATAGTCCCAAATACATCCTTATTTTAGATTTATTTAGAGAGTCTTATTTAAGACTCCTAATAACGGTTAATTTCAGTTCAATTTAAGTCTGATATTCCTCCTCTAAATTTAGGCTTGTTTAAGATTAAATTTAAGCGTTTATTACTAGGGTTATTTTAAACTTATTACTAGCTGCAAATATATTATTAATTAGTCTCAACTTGAACTGAAAAAATAATGCATGTTAATCTCAATTTAAACTGTAAAAATAGTGCACATTGTAACCTCAATTAAAACGGTAAAAATAGTGCACATTGTAACCTCAATTAAAACTGTAAAAATAGTGCACATTGTAACCTCAATTAAAACTGCAGAAATGACAGCAAATCTGGCCTTCATTTAAACAGTATTTTAATCTTAAAATATTTCAAGATATTAGCTTGTTGACAGCTTGAAAGCATTTTTCATTCGTACAAAATAAATACTCATTTTTACTAATTTTACTGTAAATCCTAAACCTACTAGATACATTTTTCAAGCCGTTGATCTTCTCATTTGTCGAGAAAACTAAAGGAAACAATACTAATATTTTCGTTTCGAATTCCTAAGTATAAAATAAAAAACAATTGGATTTTATACCAAGTTGTGTATGGGGTGCCGTTTATATGAATGAACGTTCAAATAATATTTTTTTGAAATTAATTTGTTCCGCGATTTAGAGTTAACTTATTGTTTAGACGTGACAGTGGTGACAAATTGTTAAAGACCTTGAATACTTAAAACATGAATACGTTTATTTACATTTAAATTGATGGATAATTACATCGTAGTTCAAGGAAGCGAAAAGCACTGCTTACATGTTAAAATTGATTCCACTTTTATACTACACTAAAAAATTATTTAATGACATTTTTTAATATAGATAGATTAGATAAAGGTAAAAAAAATCAAATTAAATTACAAGCATAAACTAAACATTCCGGTGTCCTTGAAATGTTGCGTTTCAAAACAAACTTGTGAATTTTTATTAGTTTACTGGTAGTAAGCAAATTTTGGTTACTGGTCGTTGGATTTCGCGATCAGCCGTTTTTACAGTTACAACCCGAACGCAGTCGTCCTTCCCTGGATGGATGATTTGTACGCGAGCCAACTTCCATTTAAGAGGTGGAAGGTTTTCATCCTTAAGAATGACGAGATCTCCTACTTGTAGATTTTTCTGTACGGTCAGCCACTTTGGACGCTGTTGTAACCTTGTTAAGTACTCATTCTGCCATCTCCGCCAGAAATGCTGCAGAAGCTGTTGACCCATCTGAAATCGGGTTAAGCGGTTGACCTTGACGTTTGTGAGGTCTGGTTCTGGGATAGCCGTTAGTGCACCGCCAATGAGAAAATGTCCAGGAGTCAATGCCACAAGGTCATCTGGATCTGTAGATAGCGCAGATAGAGGTCTCGAGTTCAAGCAAGCCTCAATTTGACAGAGTAACGTATTCATCTCTTCGTACGATAAAATAGTTAAACCGACAACTCGTTTTAGGTGATATTTCAGATATTTCACCGATTTTACACCTGCCTCCCATAGTCCTCCAAAGTGTGGTGCTGCAGGCGGATTCAAGTGCCAGTTGATACCTTCGTCTGACGTCCAGCGCGTGATAGACGAGTTGTTTGCAGAACTGGACACGAATTTCAGGAACTCTCGCATTTCTCGACTGGCACCGACAAAGTTGGACCCGCAGTCACTGTAAATGTCCGAGCTCTTCCCTCGTCTGGCTACGAATCGTTTCAAAGCTGCAAGGAAGGCGGCGGTAGACAACTCACTTACTACTTCGAGATGGATGGCTCTGGTCGTGAAACACACAAACAGTGATATATACGCCTTGAATGTTTTTTGACCACGACCCTTCATGACTCGAAGTTGGAATGGACCGGCGTAGTCCACACCGCACTTCAGAAAGGCTCTGGCTGGATTTACTCGGGCTGCTGGTAAATCACCCATGATTTGTTGAACAATAGTTGCTTTCTGGCGAGTGCATCGCAAACAACGTCTGATGTGAAATCTTATAGCGTGTCGGATTCCAAAAACCCAGTAATTTCTTTGGAGAACTGTCATAAGTAATTGAGAACCAGCGTGGAGGTGCTTCTGATGTTCGTGAGTGATTATTAGGTCGGTCAGTTTGCTTCGTCTTGGAAGAATAATAGGGTGAATTTGATCTGTATGGACTTTGGCGTATCTGATTCGGCCACCAACTCTAAGAATTCCCTCTGAATCCAAGAAGGGGTTCAATGATAGTAGTTTGCTTTTCGATGGAACTGGTTTGGCTGTAATAAGGCAATGGATTTCTTCATTAAAATTTTGTTTTTGGGTTACTTTTATCCAGTGTTTAAGCGCCGAATCGATTTCGGTAGCTGTCAATGGGCCAATAGTCCTGTCTGATTTGAGACCATGGGCGTTTTTAGCGAATCGTTGTATATAAGCTGTTACATGAACCAAACGAATAAAGTTCGAATGTGCATCAAGTAACGTCGTGTCGATTGTGTAGTGGTTTGACGTTGTAGATGGTGGACGAGCCTCTAGTATGCAGTCTTCGGTTTCAACAGGTACAGTTGTCTCTTTGAAAGTCGGACAAGCCATCAGCCATCGGGGACCATGCCACCATAGTGAATGCTGACATAGTTGAGCAGTTGAGATCCCACGCGAGGCACAATCAGCAGGATTACATTCTCCCTTTACATGATGCCAGTGTGCTTGAGGAAGAGCAGTCTGTACTTCGGATACTCTATTGGCTATAGAGGTTTTCCATCTTTGTGGAGGCGAGGCTATCCAAGCCAATACTGTCATGGAGTCACTCCAGCAGTGGATTTCTGGAATTATTAGCTTCAGGGCATCTGAAGTAAGTTTTAGCAGTCGGATTAATAGTAAGGCTCCGCAGAGTTCGAGTTTTGGTAATGATACTTGCTTCAAAGGGGCCACTTTGGTTTTTGCCGCAATGAGTTGAACTTTGATGTTTCCTTTACTGTTCTTTGTCTTTAGATAGACTGCAGCGGCGTAGGCTTTTTCCGAAGCATCGCAAAAACCTTGTAAACTGATTTCACTTGCTTGTCGTTGAGATATGTGACGTTGAATGACGAGAGACTCGATTTCTGGAAGTTCCGACTGAAATGTCCTCCATCTGTTAGAGATAGGTTCAGGTAACTGGTCGTCCCAGCCCAGCTTCAGTTTCCAGAGATCTTGTAATAGTAGTTTCGCTTGGATGGTAACTGGAGACAATAACCCCAGGGGGTCAAAGATTTTGGCTGTTTCGGAGAGAATAATTCGTTTCGTTATCGAGTTTTTGTTAGAACCTGATACTGAAAATGAGAAGAAATCTGCTCCCGGTGTCCATCGAAGGCCCAAGGTCTTAACTGATTCGTCTACGTCTATCTTCAGTGGCCATTGACCTTCACGCATTTCAACGGGTATTGAATGAAGCAAGGCTGGATCGTTAGAAGTCCATTTTCGTAGTTGAAACCCAGCTTCGTCTGTGGATTGCAACAATTCTGATTGCAGTTGAAGGGCTTCTTCTGTAGATTCGGCACCTGACATCAGGTCGTCGACATAGAAATCTTCTAATAATGCTCGAGAGGCCATCGGATACTTGTCCTTCATATCTAATGAGAGTTGTTTGAGTACTCTTGTAGCCAAGAATGGTGCCGCCGCTGTACCATATGTGACGGTAAGTAGTTGATAGTCCCGAATCGGTTCTACTGGGTTACTTCGCCAAACGATCCTCTGTAGATTAGCATCTTCAGGCTGTACCAGGATCTGACGGTACATTTTGGCAATGTCGGCTGTTAGGGCCACGGTGTGAAGTCTGAAACGAAGTAGTAGAGCTATGAGATCTTGAGTTTTTGGACCAACCAGCAGGAGAACGTTAAGTGAAACTCCAGTGGTTGACTTGGCGGAGGCGTCAAATACTACTCGTAACTTAGTGGTGCTACTGCCTTCCTTTACTACGGCGTGATGTGGAAGGTAAAAGCTTTCAGTCCTTACAGCTTCTTCTGGTGACACTAGTCTCATGTGACCAAGCTTGAGATACTCCTCCATGAAGGCGCGGTATTGTTCAGCAAGGCCCGGGTATGCTTGTAATCGCTTTTCAAGGTATGAGAATCTTCGAACAGCCATCCTTCTTGAATCTCCCAGTTTATGTTGGTCATTCTTCATAGGAAGGCTGACAATGTATCTGCCTTCATTGTCACGGCGATAATTGTTGACGAAGCTTTCTTCACATTGTGCTTCGCTTATGGTAAGTAGTTGTTTCGGGAATAATTCTTCCAGTTCCCAAAACCTTTGCAGTTGATCGTCGATGGTCAAGTGATAAATTCGAATGTCTGGCGTGAACTTGACTGGTTTATGAGAGTCGAGGGAACCACACACAGCCCATCCGAAAATAGTATTGAACGCTCCCGGGGTCCCAGGTTGTCCGATACAAGTGCCATCTTGAACCAGGTACAGATATACATCGGCTCCCAACAGTACGTCAACTGCTCTAGGTACGTGAAACTTGGGATCGGCAAGATTTAGGCCTTTGAGATGCGACCAGGCGTCAGGATTGATCACACGGTTTGGTAGGTCCTCCGTAACTCTCTTGAGTACCAAGGCGTTGATCTCGACGAGCGACTTGTTCCCAGCCTCTGGTTTTACTGTTAGAAGAACACTGCTTCGAGATGTTCCTACTCCAGCTCCGCCGATCCCTCCAATTGCTACATTTAGCCGACGTCTTCTGAGATGCAACTTTTTACAGCATTGCTCGCTGATAAAGCTTGCCTGTGACCCGGAATCCAAAAGGGCACGGACTGGTTGGAATTCTCCATTTGAAGCTTCAACTCGAATGATGGCTGTCGCTAGTATAACTTGCGATAACGATAAGGATTCTCTTGAAACGAGACAATTGACCTCAACTGGTTTCCTTGCATCTTCTATTGTAGCTCCTTCTTGCTTATCCTGATGCAATAATGTGCTATGCTTTCCATTGCATTTTCTACACGTCCCGGACTTGCAATTGGTGACTTGATGGTCAGGTCGCAAACAATTGTAACAGAGTGAATGGTTCTTTGTGATCCTCCAGCGATCTTCCGTGGTAGCCTTTAGGAACTTCTCACATCTGTAGACGGAATGTGTTCCTTTTAAATGATACAGGCGTCTTGTACTGAACCATGATGAGTTAGCGTATTTTTCTTCGAGTATGGTGTAATTGATTTGTGCTTCTGAGAGTGGCTTGTAGTTTGAGATGCCAAAAACGCTCGTGCCCGCTGCTCCAGAAATGTTATCAGCTCTTGGAATGATGGTCGGCTAGTGCCTTTGAGTGATAATTCCCATTGCCTGCGAGATTCTCTGTCAACCTTTTCCTTGATTATATGCAAGAGAATGGCGTCCCATTGATCGACTGGCTCATTTAAGACTCTTAAAGCTCGTGTGCATTCCATAGTGGTGTCGATTAGACAGCGAAGAGCCGATGCCGATTCGTCCCGAACTGGTGGCTGATTGAATAATCGCTTGATATGCGCATCGATGACTTCTCTTGGGTTGTTATATCGGTTAATGAGAATGTCCCAGGCTTCTGCGTAGTTTCCGTTGGTGATAGGAATGGATTGAATGAGCAAGGCGGCTTCCCCTCGTAACGACGTTTTCAAGTACTGCAGTTTTTGGGCTCCGGACAGCGATGAATTGTGAACGTCAACCATTCGACGTAGCTCCCGCTAAAAATAGGCAGTTCCAATTTTGGTAGCCGAATGTCCGACGTCGTTTGAGATGTACCCGTAGAATTCGCCGCTGTCTGTTGATTCACCAGCTCGTTGAAAAAGAAACAAATCGCTTCTGCTCTTTCAATGAGTAGATTGTATTCTTCTTCGATGTCGTTGAAAGTGCTGTCGTCACTTTTGTCTACAATTAAGTGTTGCAAATCCTCCAGCTCGGTCTGTAATTTATCGGCCTTGTCCCGATACGTCTGCACGGCAATGTTGGAGAATGGTTGCGCGATATGTTTCTGTTTGACGTTCTCCAGTCTTGTTATTTGACCTTTTATAGCTCGTCTTTTGCTGAGAAGGGCATCCATTCTAGTTGACATGAATTTGACCAGGCTTCTTTGCTTAAACGACGATTCTCACCAGTCTGCTGCTCACGTGATAGGTGACGAATCCCCTCGGCTGAGGCGTAACTTCAACTGTTGTAGTGGGGATCCGGCTCGACGGACCAAATGTTTAGACGTGACAGTGGTGACAAATTGTTAAAGACGTTGAATACTTAAAACATGAATACGTTTATTTACATTTAAATTGATGGATAATTACATCGTAGTTCAAGGAAGCGAAAAGCACTGCTTACATGTTAAAATTGATTCCACTTTTATACTACACTAAAAAATTATTTAATGACATTTTTTAATATAGATAGATTAGATAAAGGTAAAAAAATCAAATTAAATTACAAGCATAAACTAAACACTTATACCAATAAGAAATTGTTAAGTCCATTATGAAATTTTTTATAGGTTATTCAAAAACCAGTTCGGTCTTACCATTTTTGCGTTTAATTAATAAATCATAAATGGTTTAAATTTACCCACAAAACGGTTTACGAAATTGCATTAAACCCCTTTCCAAACCGTTATTTTTTACAGCGTAGTGGGTATTTAGATTTAAGTAACCGTGTTGTAAGTGTGTTTTGTACTTACTGGTGGGAGAGCATGGTTTATTTTCAGCGTTTAAATCCAGGAAAATTTCATCGTTATACATTAAGCATAGGTTGTGGCGTTTGGAAGTGATTTAATAACCAAATGGGTTAGTGATAAAATTACGTACTTCAAGAAAGCAATATTTTCAGTATCCATCATCAAATAGCCTAGAAAACATTCCGAAGTAATCCAAAAACTTCCTGGAAATTAGTCCCTGTTTGATGATCAAGAACCATGTAATAATTATTTTTCAGTTTTCATATTAATTATATTAATATGGGAAGTTAAATTAAAATGCTTAGTTTTCATAACAAATTATTTAAGATTTATATTTTTGGAACTTACGCGTAACAGTTGCGTAGTCTGAAATCTGCTCAGGAGGGGTTCACACTATGTAAAGGTTCAGAGGGGTCCAGAAGAGGGTGAACATTTAGTAAAGTCAAAGGTACGCCCAAAGGGGGTTGGAACACGGAAGCCCCCCTTGTCTACGCCCCTACAGCTTAACGGAAATCATAAGGCACAAAATTAAGAACAATTGCTTTAACTAACAAATTTTGTTGAAAGTGCTAAGAGAAACATTTTGATAAGTTAAATTCATTAATTGAGCGTCAATTTTAGTTTTATAAACAATGTACTGCCAATCTTATATAAAGGTTATTTTAAGGTTTAAATAAGGATATTTTACACTGCATATTTTTATTTCATTTCTGTTAAAACTGTTATTAAGGCTCTATTTTTAAACATAATTCAAGACTCTTTTAGATCTTATCTGTTGAGATTTATGTTTGTCCTATTTTACACTTGATCTTAACGGGAAAGGATAAAAAAACGGTCGTAGTTAATAGCTATTTAAGTCCTATTTGAGTGTTAAATTTATTTTTAAAAATGCTGTAATGCCAATCTTATTTTAAGACCACTTTAAGTTAAAAATAAGGATATTTTACACTGAATATTTTAGTTTTCATATAGGGTATTTAGCCCTTTTTTAAACCTAATTTAAAACTATTTTTAAGGGGAACGTTTCTGATTTATTTAATACTGAATATATACTTTTATGACAGGCTTATTTAAGAATGAAAAAGGTCTTATTTGAGCCTCAAATTTTATTCTAAATAAAGATAACTTACACTGCACATTTTAGGTTTTATCTAGGGTATTTAGACCTTTTTTCAATCGAATTAAGGCAGTAGCTGCGCCGTGGGTAGGTTGGGCAGGCTATAGCCTATTTTCATTTCACTAGGGGCCCACAAATCGACTTTAGGGACCCCGAATCCAAAATTTGCAATGACAACTTGGTATTGTCAATTTAAAACTATTTCATATTTAAAATAATAATATTATACCCAGTATTTGTTTTCTTTTTTAGTGGTTAATGAGGCTGCAGTATTAAACCTAATTGAAGAGTCTCCATGTTCTTAATTTTAAAGCTGCATTTAACCTTAAAATTACGATTATTGCAGTCTTAAATTAACCGATTTTTCAATTTCATCTAAACGAAATTGATGCTGTCAAAATTAATCATTTTTAGTCGTTAATTAAGTCTTTTTTGAGTGTGATATTTAGTACAAAAACATTAATTTTATTAGGTTAACATAAGTCTTGAGTAAGTTTTACTTAAACGTAACAAATAAATATGGGTTACCACATTTTTTACCGACTTATTTATTTGTAAAATAAGACGTAATCCAATTACCATGGTTACTTTAATGTTAATTTCAATAGTAGACTCTCCGAATTTAGAGACTGTTGATTGAGTTTAGTGGCGTAGTCAGTATTTTGGTTCGGGGTGGGGCACACAACTGAAAAAAACCAAACGAAGGAGGAAGGTTTTAAGAGCAGCAACCGTTTAGAGGGCGCCACTAAATACTAATCGGTTTTAAGCTATTTCAACCAGTGTTAAAGTGGATTTTCACATTTTCAATAGAAAGAAGGGCACTAACTTTTCATCGGATTTCCCATTGGTGGAAATAGCTTAGGCCCCCTAGTATGGTGGCTGCTCTTAAAAAATTCCTTCATTGGGCATACACAACCATACATTTCGGGGTCACGTGCTCCCTGTGCTCCCTACGGCTACGCCTGTCGTATGCTAAGTTCAGGAAAACTACGTGTATATTTCTGAGAAAAATGTCGCTAACTCTAAAGGAATTCTTTAAATCAGAAAAAATGTTTTACTACGGTATAATACATATATCGTATTTTTAAAATTGTTGACAGACGATATCTGTAGGCCTTATTATAATAAATTTCTGTTTTCTGAATTTTTCACTATAGCATATTTGAAATAAAGTGAAAAGCTAATTTTAAGGTTTTTTACCCGCTGCTAGTGAGCCTGAAATTGGGGAATGGTCGCTTAAGGAGTCAAGCTTTAGACAACAAATAATCAATATAACTCAGGAAAATAAAAGTACTAAGAATACTAAGATTTTGGAATTCAAATAAACGTTATCGAAACAAAGTGCATAGTTATACGAATCGGACCTCGCAAACTTGTAACAAAAGTTAAAGCTGTGTATTTTAAACTTTGTTCTATTTTTTAAAATTACTTTTAATGATGTAATTTTAAGCATTGGATTTGCGGTAAAATAGGAACCCTAGTTTGATTATGTTCTTAAGAAACTTTTATTTTACATTTTATAAAAATATACTACTAAAATGTCGCTATTAACAGCCTTTATATAAGTCTTGTAAAAATGATAATTTAACTTGCCTCTAAATTTTAAGGGGAAATTATAATGGTCCATTATGTAAAGTAAACGGTAGGGGAAATAAAAGTCATTTGGAAGGTGAACCTCAAATAAAAGTAAATAATTAAACTATGAATTTATAAGCTTTAGATGGTTAGTTAGCTTTCGCGCGTCAAACTACTAACCCCGTGGCTTCGTGTCGTTGCGTAGTAGTGTCCTTTGGCCTACATTAGGCTCGCAATACCTTATCTATGTAGGTCGAACCTCATATCGTCAAATTGATGGACTTTAATTCAAGGTTTAAGGGGGAAGGATACAGTGGCCATTGTCTACTTTCGCGCCATTTCAAGCTGAACTATTTTAATTTTGTATTTTAACTTATAAAATTAATATTTAAGTGTAGAAAAGCCTCTTGTTAAGTGCTTAAAATAATTTTGACAAATTTAAATTAAAAAGTAATTAAGTTATTACGTTTTAATTCGGACCCCCGGAGCTAAACAAGTTGGGCAAGCGCCCAAACTACCCTTTAATTAGGACCTCATATCTCGTTAACTATTAATATTAGAATTATCAAAATTATATTAAGCACTAGAGGAAGGTTCATCCTAATGTAATTGTTAAAACAGAAACGTTCAGCTTGAACGAAAAATAGGCTTTTACTGTATTCTTCCCCCTTAATATAGTTACAAGCAGATCCGGTAACGAGTAGTTCAAGAAGTCTTTATTTACTTGTCGAATGAGTCATAGGTGTTGTTACACCGGTATATATAGTATTTAGGCCAACTATGCCCTCTATTTTTCAATTTCGGTAATCCAATATAAAATATAAATATATGTTTTTTTACATCTATTACAACTATCCTTTTTTTAACAATCAAATGTATTTTTTAATTTAAAGGTCAAATCTTGTTTTAGCGCAGTCAGCAGAGATAACATGGTTAAAGGTTAGAACCCGTGGGTGGTCCACCTAGTTAGTTTTTTGTAATTTATTTTTTTTTTCAGTCGTATATTTATATCTATTGTGTGTTTAGCGTATTTAGTTTTCAAGGGTAATAGTTCATCTAAGAAGAAAATTTCGAGTTGTATACATCGTGCTCTTACATTTATGTTGGTCAGGTTTTTAACTGGGTCGTCATTACTTCGAATTTATTTTAAATGTTTTCTCGACGGATTATGATGTTTAATGCAGTTCATCAATTGGGTTTGCGTGTTTTTATTTATAAATAGTCCTAACTATTCCATATACGGTCATTTATTGTACGTTGTAAGCCGTGTATTGCTAACGGTAAGTTGTTTTTCGTTTTTCCTTTCACATAATTTTTTCAACTTTCAATATTTGGGTTTATTTATTCTTGATTTCGAAGTATTTGGATTAACTTGTTTCTTGGTTGAATATTCTTTTATATTTTTCTATTGGTTATTTTGTTGTTGTTTAGTACGTCTAACTCACTGTTGTAACTATTTAATTTATAATATTCTGAATAAATTAAACTCGGTTGTTTCGTTTAATTATTTTTATTATGATTAAAATTTTATACCGGGCGGGATTGAACCGGGATTACGTTTTTAGTAAATAACTCTGAATTGCGGAGATATATCTTTAAGGGTCATCTCGAGAAATTAATACCACTAGGGACAATTCTTCAGAGGAAAAATTTTGCCTTGCAAACTTGTTTAATTTTTCTCGTGTCAAATTCTCGTCTACGGTCTACCATTTTTGTTTCGCGGTTTTTGTGAACAGTTAGATCGGCTCAGCGGCGTTTAAAGTTGAAGAAAGAATTGAGGGGATGAAAAAGCATTTTCTTCTACGAAGTAAGTAATTTACGAGTAATTTCCTACAAATAAAAAATTTTAAAATCAACGGTACTAGGCCTAAACATGCAGAAACTATAGTCGGTCTTGAACTGATTTTAATACTGTGCGAAATAAAGTACTGTCGATTTTCAAATTTTCAATAGGGACTTGGCAGCATGACGTCACACCTTTTGCTATGGCCGCCATGCTGGTTTCTTTTTTTTTCTTCAACTGAAAAAAGCATAGGCGACGTATAACCTACGTCATGCTGCCAAGTCCCTATTAGTAATTTATGCACAAATAGCTGCAACCAATTTTATTGAGTAATTTCTTAATTAACGTGTTAGTATTAGATTATACGTAATTAGGGCGTTAAACGTACAATTTTTAAGTATCATATTTAAAATTTTCCTAAATAATTGTGTAATAAAAAATGCTCTCTTTATTTCGGAGGGAATTTGTTATCAATGATGGATGACTCAACATCATTGATAAAAAAAACTCTTAGTTCATACCAAACATCTGATCTTTTTCTTTTAGGCTCAACCGAAGCACGTCACACCAACGCTATTGTTTCGGATGAAGATATCTCAAATTTAAAAAGGGAATTGTTTGTCTTTTGCTTCGTACTTCGTTTTCCAATACCCCAAAATATTTTGTAAAATGTTGGCGTACTTCCAAAAGGTAATTTTTGGAATATACCGCCAAAAAATGTCAATTGCTGTCTGCAACGTTGTTGGAAAATTAGGTACATGAAAGAAAAATAAATATTATTATTTTGACTTATAATAATACTTTTTTCATGATTTATCGTGCTAATTGGAATAAAACTCATAAAGAAAAGTAGGCTGACAAAGCTAAGGTATATAATTTAAAGCAAACCCAATACAATCTTGTAGGATTTGAAGAAATCGGCCGTATTCTGCATGACCCCGCAAGTAAGAAGGGAACCACCTACTTACTTCGGCGCTACCATTCGACGAGAGCTCACTGATTTCCCTCTTGTTCCCCTCTTGCTTGGCCAATTGAAGAGCTGCAGTGACGTCACTAGTGTGACGTGACTCTTGATGACCCATGATCCGGAAATAACGTTAAAGCGCCCCCTACACCAAAATTAAGCGGACAGTGCCATCTAGTGTTATTTTAGGGAAGATAATTTGCAATGCCATCTATTTTTCATTTTTTATTCAAAACTTTTGTAATGCCATCTTCTTACAAACCGAAAAGTAATAGCCCTAAAACAATGCCATCTACTTTAAATTTCATTAACTTTAGAACAATATCTTTTAGGATAATAACAATAATTAAAAATAGCCTTCCATAGTAATCTGAATCTTGTTTGAAATTAAAACAATATATAATTATTTTTTACAATATTTTTATTACATATTCAGCTTTAGTGTACAATTTATTGAATAAAATTTACATAAAAGTACAGCCAACTTTGACCACTCAGTTGCGCGGGAAAAACGAAAGAAGAGCTTCGTAAAGTTACCAACAAGTGACGAATATTCTTTAGTTCGTTTACTTTATGGAATTAAATTCTAGCAAGAATTATGAACCTGTAGGCCATAAAAAATTATGCACCTATAAGCCATGTCGAAATAGGAACCTGTAGGAGTAGCGTACTAGCGATTGTATTATCAGTAGCTACTAAGCGGCTGGAGCTCTGTTCCAACAGCGAAATGTAGGCGGTGTAATAATAATCATAATAATAATCATCTAGGCTAATACATCATTACACCTTTTATGTTGCTGTAATTATTTGTATTCAAATAGGGATGGCTCTTAAATCCACTTATGGAAATAACTGCTCGCCTATTCGCCATCCCTACAGGTTTTTTTTTCCCAATCACCAAAATAAATAAAGTTTTTTAGTATTGTTTGGAATATGTGTAGAAATTTGTGAAATAAATATTTGACTCAATTCGGTTTTCTGACATTATTTTGTAAGCACTAAGCAATTGTTTAAAAATGGGTGATGAAGACCCTTCATATACTGTGGAGGAAGAGGAAGCCTCTATTCCCCATCTTAAGGAACCCAAATGTGAAGAGCTTCAGCGCCAAAAAATCAGTGCTCATAACTATAAGCAGAATAATCGTTGGGAAACAGTTGCACTCGTGGTTAATCTGCTTTTCTAGCCCCCAAAATTTCCTCATCTGATTTTAAAATAATGGAACAACCTAAAAACTGATGCAAGAAATAACATACTGGTGGCAGACATACTTAAAAATGAACCACTTAAAAGAAAACACTTGCACATATTATTGCATAAGTGTCGTACGCAGGAGTACCTTGTAGTATTTACATCTGAATAGGGGCTTTCTGTGAAAAATCTGCAATATATAAAGAGTGGTAATGATGCGAGGAGATAATTGTTAATTGTTACATTCAGCCTTCTGACTGCATCCAGAGAGAGTGAGACGTTCGGAAGATTAATGAAGCTTCTGGAGAAGTAAAATTTTTTAAGTAAAAAGCAATTGTGATAAAATAAATATTACCTTTAAGTATAATGCTAAGGAATTAACTGAGTTTAGTGCTATTGGTTGAAAAATATTCTTGCCAATTGTAACAGGACTTGGGGAAGTTTTCAAAGTTCGAAAAATTATGCAAGCGACAGCAGGATAAAATTATATTCCATCGACACATCAGCCCTAACAGTAAAAAAAAAACATTACAGTACATATCATTCGTATTGACGTATTTTTAAGCCCCAGCCCTTGTGGGTTAGGACACTAAGCCAACGTGCAAAGATATCACCCAAATATACATGCGAATGTGTATTATTGATGTGCGCAGAGTTCATTCGGCAGTATGCATCTGCAAATAAAAATATTTGTATTTCCAAATTACTAAGGTAATCATAATTTACAAAGAGTATTGTACCATTGCCTCTCCAATTGTATAATTTTGTACCGGAAAGCCGCATGAGTTGATGAGCGTTACTGAACGTAGCCCAGTTTCGTGGTTACTAGACAAAACACGTTGAAACGAGCCTTAGCTGTAAAAAATAACGCCAATTAAAACCTTATGTACAATGATTGTAACGTACATATTAAATACCTGCTTCTCCAATGATGCGCTTAGCTAAACATTCTCAATTCCATGCTACCTTCGATAAAAATTTCTACTTCTTCCGCTAAGCCTATCGCTTCAATTCTCACGACAGCAGCAATAACTCCCATTGCAGTTTCGGCAAAATTCACTTTACAAATGATATTAAAAATGTCGGAAACTTTTAACCGGAAGTTGGGAATTCAAAACAAGTAATACGTCACACTAAAGCAGCCCTTCAATTGGCCAAGCAAGAGGGGAAAGAAGAGGGAAATCGGTAAGCTCTCGTCGAATGGTAGGGCTGAAGCAAGTAGGCGTTTCCCTTCTTACTTGCGGGGTCATGCAGAATACGGCCGAATATTCTTTGTGGTGAAGGGCGGAACTGTACTTCTGAAGGTGCTAAATAGAACTATAGAGTGTTGAAATAGAATCCCTGGAGATGCTGGCTTTTCAAAATTAATACGTTGAGGTGGTACTTAGAACTGTGGAAGGCTTAAAATGAACCTCGCCTCTTAAGCGGAAATGTTGAACCGTTACGGGTTTAAACATTAACCCCTAGAGGTGCTTACTAGAACTGTATATGCTTAATAAAGGACCTATGGGGTGTTGGGTAGAACCGTGGTGTGTTTGAAGAAGAGCCCTTGGACGTGCTAGATAAAACCGTAAGCGGCTTAACCTGGAACCCCCTTCGGCGCTAGATGGAACCGTGATGGTGGTCAAATCGACCCGGAGGCGGTGTCGGGTAGAACCGTAGGGGTGCGAAGAGGGACCCCTGACGGCGCTTGATGAAACCATGATGGTGTAAGGTGGAACCGTAAGCGGTTTAAGCTGGAACCCCCTTCGGCGCTAGATGGAACTGTGATGGCGGTCAAATCGAACCCGAGGCGGCGTCAGGTAGAACCCCTGACAGTGCTAAATAAAACCATAAGGGGTTCGATAAAAACCCTTGGTGATGCTAAATGGAACCTTTCAAATAGGTTCTAGCTAGGCCAAAAAAGGGTTCGTAATAAGGGACATTTTTGAAAACCCTTTTTCCGACCTACATGGAGCCTTTTTTTCTTAGAGTGTAGACGTGGTCTTTTTGCGGGTCGACTGTTTTCCCATGCTCGTTTTCTAGCGTGGGCTTCATCTTTGGATATTTTCACAAGACAAAAATAAGACTCACGGAATAATGCCACAGCACAGAACTAGAGCCTTTAACGCCATCATTTCGAATGGCTAGATTCTTTATAAGAAATTTAAGGAAAAAAATAACACTTTCATTGTTAGCATGAATAAAGGTTTAATTAAAAATATAAACTAGATTTTATATTTTTAATTAAACCTTTATTCATGCTAACAATGAAAGTGTTATTTTTTTCCTTAAATTTCTTACCATAAGCATGAAGTTCTTCACTCTAACGTTTTTACTTAGATTCTTTATAGTAACGTCGTCGATTCTGACATTTACTAAGAGACGAGAAAAAATCTAACACGTTATCGCGCTTCAAAATGTAGCGTGTTCCCAAAATCCATTCGTCACGTCGTTCAATGATGAGTTTAACCGCACGTATATGTTTATTACTCGCCAAATTAAATTGGGTTGACCACTTCAACTTATTTAACGATTTTTCAAATAATGTAGGTTTGACACCCTACTTTAAATTAAAGTGAAAACTACTAATTAAGAAGACACGTGATCTAGCTAAATTCGTTCCCAAGATCAAGCAAACACTAGCAGTATACGCCATTGCAACACAAAATGGAAAATGACTTAATTAAATTTAGAACACTTTATTCGTTTGGTCAGCTAAGCCAATCCTTTTACTAAAACGATCATTATTAACGTAATATTTTTAAATGCTCTTGTACTTGGCATTTGCATTTATATAAGATTTAAAAAGTCAACAAGTTACGGATAATTATACTGTAGTTTTAAATAAGCGCTTAAAAACCAAACACGAGGTAAAAAATCGAAAATAGTTGATTTTATAAAATGTCTTCGGCTACAGTAAAATAACCACGGCGAAAGAATTACACTCGTACTATTTACACATAATAACGAAGTTTATTTAACAATAAAGGAGAGAGTGACCTCTCTCTCTCTCTTCAGAGTCTCAATCCAAACTTGCCCCAAGCCTCGAAAAAGGTTCCCTTTTTAGAGGCCCGGATATAAATTACAACAATTTCCAAAAATAGGTTTAAAGCAGCGTTCAGACTATGTGAAAATATTACGTTTGCGTCGATCGTGTCGTTTCTTTCGATTCCTTACACCGTTCAGACTTCTCAACAGAGACTTAAAATTTTCGCGCGTGTCGTTTACATTTTTTCATTTCGTTGCGGACTGCTAAAAAATTTCATAGCAGACAATTAGCCTTATGCCTCATCAGCGCTGACTCTAGGTAGTGGTGACCTTTAGAACCATCGAAATACTATAACCAATCAGAGGTGGATAAAAAATTATCTCAATTTTTCCGCCGTTATTACTGAGCTCTGATTGGATGAACAATCACCTTTTATGTTAATCTCCGTGCAAGGTTGGTTCCTTTCTGAACAGTGAAATGAACGAACCGACGCGACCAACATAACCGAAACGACACGACCGATGCTAACGTAATATTTTCACATAGTCTGAACGCTGCTTTACCGAGCAAGGGGAGTTAGTGGGGGTCAGTAGGTGGAACCGCTACGGTCCGGAGCTGCTCATCAAAAGGGCTCGTTCGATTTCGTGAGGACCTCCTGATAGAAAAAATGCGCGCACGCTATCAACTTCAGCCTAACAAATAAAACTAACATAAACACGTGACTATTTTATTCAGTGACTCGCACAAAGTGAAAATCCATTGCTACACCACGCCGCGATTTTGTACTTTGGAAAAACATTCGTTAGCCGACAAGTATTTGTTATTTTCGATCAATAAGTGCCAACCACCTGTACGTCAACAATAAGAGGTTTAAAGGGATAATCATTTTTGTGAAGGCATTCGGGACGACAGCGTCGTACAACTGAGTCTCTTTGGCATTGGGTTGGAGTGGGATATATTTGGTGACGTTCAATTCTTGGGTTTCCCTGGCAACGGACAAATAGAGCTGCAATCCGAATTCCTATCAAAGTTCATTTAGTCAAGCAAGAGCCTTGCATTATATATATCGTAAATGGCAGTATTATGTAACAAAACCAACAAATATATTTGTTCAATGCTAAAAATACAAAAGATCATTTTATGGAGTTAAAGAACCTAGATAGAACATCTAAAAATCAAAACATTCAGAAAATCTAAATTTTTTATACAACAGTGTTTGGAATTATTGAGTTTAATAATCAATTCGTTAGACCTACACGCTTAATTTCAATTCGAAAGATTAAATTTATAAAGAAAATTATACTAAAACAGCAGTACACTCTAAATGAAATAAATCTGCCGTTTGATCCATAATTATTATTTACGTACCGAAAAATGAGACCTATCAGGAGAACTCCGAATAACATGTCCCCTTCTGTTTGTATGGAAAGCAACGCACCACTGACTATATAATTATCGAATTGTTTCCCTTTATTTACACATAATTAATGTGTCACTGTATTAATGATAGAAACGTCCTAATAACAGCACCCAATAACATATGGGGCCTTCCGTGTATAGTAAGAAAGTTATAAAACAATTACCATTATTATTATTAATAATATTTATGTGGTAATATACAAAATAAAATTTATCCATTAAACGTTGGTGTTTTGAAAAAATCGTTTCACAAACAAACTCTCAGTACTTCAGAACTCAATTCCTCACTCACTTTAAGCTTACAATGAAATAAAACTGCACTAGCTCGATCAAAAACCAGTTCGCTTTGCTGACTAAAAGCAGCAACGTTCAATTTCACGAAACGGCACCGCTTAAAATTAACATAAATTTTCAAAGGGCAAGGAGCTAATTATGAATATTTAATCAAACACTTCTACAGGTTAAACGTTTCGAACGCGCTTTCCAGTTATTTACTCCAAATTCATATCGAAGCAATCTTAACGTAAAAGTGGATCGATAAAAAAAGTCACATTAATTCGATTTCGCATTGACGTTAATCAAATATTGTTTTGAATTAAAAACATTGTACCACACGTTTTGGCTTACAACGAAAAATTTCGTTTACACAAGATTAATATTATTTTTCATTCAACTTGAAAAAATGAAAGTGGTACAGTGCTGAGTTCACATTGAAAATATCGACGGATAAATTGGAATGATTGAGTTAAATTTGTTTTATGAGTTCAAAATCTTGACGGAAAGTTAAGATTATAAATACAA
Source organism: Leiobunum rupestre (assembly GCF_980474605.1). NCBI lineage: Eukaryota > Metazoa > Arthropoda > Arachnida > Opiliones > Sclerosomatidae > Leiobunum > Leiobunum rupestre. Next base: position 27,262,074 of record NC_143391.1, on the reverse strand, counting down.
CGCTATGAAAATAAATTGAGGTTTTTGGAGCACCGCCGTGTTACAAAAACATGTTTTGTTTGTCACATAAATCTGTTTAAAGGTCTCATATTTTAGCGACTTCTCATTGAAGGTCGTGAGCAAAAAACCACCCTGTAAATTTTCGAAACAAAACAGCCGTTTTCGGTCCCATCAAATATTATTTAGATTCAATGGTATAAGAAAAGCAGAAAAAGATTTTATCAGCTATTATCAGAAGTTTGAAATACGAACGTGTATAATTTGTCCATTTTCAATATCGTAATTCAATTACGAGAATGGAATTTAGGAGTTTTCATAAGCGATATTGTAGAAATACAACCAATAAGAACAAGTAAAACAGATCATCGTGGTGGGAAAGACGACTCTCGAAACTCGGTCCAGCAAGTTGTCCTGGTTCGAGGTTTTCCTTCCGCAACAACATTTGACTAAATGTTCCATTATCCGATGTCTCAATTTACGTCCTAGAGATTTTTTCAATTTGGAGAACGGCTTAACCGGTCCGTTTTCAAGGATTTCCTACGAATGGAAACATTTACGTAAAACCTAACAAAGTAGCGAAGATCGGAGCGTAATATTACACTGACAGCATTAGTCATCCTGTCCCAACCCTGTGCCAATGTGAATTCGATCAAAGACATGAAGACCATAATGACGCAACCCAACAGCCAAATATCCATGGCGGTAATGTAGTCCAAAGTAGGCAAACCGCTTCGAACATGAACGATCTCGGTTGACAAGGTCAAGATGGCAGTAACTCCCAGCGTGACGCGACCAGGAACGGCGTTGACGTCCAACCAGAAGGAGACCATCGAGAGACAAACTACCAGGAAACTGGGAATGTACGCGTTGACCAGACTGGCCGTCAAACAGCGGACGAATAAGAAACTGGCGTGCAAATACTGCTTAGCGTCCTTCGCTATAATATGTGTATACTTTATAAGCTCACTACGGATTCAAGTTTCAAGAAAAATTAACCAACTGTGTCTGTTAACAACGCGGGTAGTAGTGGCGTTTGCTTTGTAAACCAGAAAATTGGGCGGCTTCACGGGGTTGTGAAATATAAATTTATCGAAACCATCTAACCAATTTAAATCCACCTCTTTTTCGGTATTTGCAACTTTGTGAGAAAAAAAGAAGTATAAACTAAATCAAACATTACCACTGATAATTTTATAAATAGATCGAAAACCATTTACGTAATCCAATGTCGAGAGAGCAATACTGCGAATCCAGAGGGTAAACGTGAAAATCCATGCTACACCACGCCACGATTTTGTACCTTGGAAAAAATTCGTTAGCCGACAAGTACTGTGATATTTTCGATCAATAAGTGCCGACCACCTGTATGTCAGCGAGAAGACGTTTGAAGGGAGGCATATTTTCGTGAAGGCATTCGGGACGACGGCGTCATACAACTGAGTATCTTTGGCGTTGACGAAAATAATGTCGGGTTGGAACAAGCACTTAGAAATGTAAGTGGGAACCAATAATGCCTCTACTTTATCGACCATACTGATATACTTGGTGACGTTCAATTCTTGGTTTTTTCTTATGACGGTCAAATAGAGCTGTAAACTGAATTCCTAGAAAAAAAAATACACTGAAGTTAATTGAATAAACTTGAAAGCTGGCCCTTATATCTACCATATTTTCTTCTGATATATCATAAATGGCCGTGATATGTAATAAAACCCACAAACGTATTTGATCCTTCGACGCTAAGGTGACGAAAGTTCATTTCACAATGATAAAATATTTAAAATATATTTCAAAAATATTTAAGCAGCCAATAAAGCGTAAAAATTTAATATATTTACAAAATGTTTCTTATAAAAATTATTAATCGATAAGTTGGGTACGTTGAAAGATAAAACTGCATTTTTTAAACGTAATTTCCGTGCTAGACTCTTAATTTACACGTGAAGGTTTGAATTTTTTAAAGGAAACTTTTATTACATACGAGATTCGAAGGAATAATCATTGCATCGTTTTGGTTTGAGCTCATCCCAATCGATGTTAACTGAGTACACTCTAAATGAGATAAGACTGGTAATTAAAGAATGGGTTGCTACGAAACTACACATACCGAAGAATTAGACTTAACGCGAGAATTCGCTTGAACATGGCGTGTCCCGACTGGTCTAGTTAAAGCATCTTGATCACTTAAATCCCCTTATTTGCCCTTATTTACGAAGCCGAAGAACACGCGATGGTTCCCGTTAATACTAAGAAAAAACAAGTGTTGGTTTTTCAGTTAAAACTAATTAAAAAATAATATTCAAACTATATTACTGAATGTTTTTTGTCTGCAATCACGAACAAGTTTCTTTAGAAAACTGAAAAGAGGAACGTTCCATTTCATAAAATGGCCTGAGATCAAGTGAACATTACATTTCTAACGGAGAAGTCGTTAAGTAGGAATATTTAACCAAACACCGGTACAGCGAAAACGTTTCGACCGCATTTTTTAAAGATGTTTACCTGAGATTAACATGCGAGGCTCAGTACTTGGTTATAGTAAATGTAAAAGTGAATCGATAAAATAAAGCGCACATTTATTCTAATGCACAATGACGAAAACTTTTATTATTTTAAAATAACGAACTGGTTGCCGGGAGTAGTGGCTCACTCCTATAATCCCAGGCGTCCGGGAGGCAGAGTTTGTGGATGGCCGTGTGAGGACGACCACCAATCCCCCAACGGGTGGTCGGAATACTTCCGCCACGGGTGTCCCCACCCCTGTCCCCACGTATCCCCCCGTTGGCGTGGCCGTAACACATATCTCGCCCTGATTAATCAGATGGTGTCTCCGCCGGGCTCGCGGTCTTCTCAGACTCAATTCAGCCCTTTCTTCTTTGAATAAAAAAAAAATAATAACGAACTGGTTACGCGTTAGTTGGGCGCGCCAAAAACGATTATCTACCTATAAATTGTACGTTAATTAATTCCAATTGCAAACACGCCATTGCATGAATTAAAAGTGGTATAGTACACCGTTCACATTGATAAGTCTAGTGGAAGTTTCGGGAATGATTAGCTAGGTTTTTTGAACTATTCTTCGCATATTTCCATGTGGTTTTCAGGGGAAAAAAATGTGAATGATTTTATATAAACCATGGAAATTTCGGTTGTTTATAGGTGGGCAATATATTTCTGTACTACTGTACATATATTACGATAAAATTAAAACAAAATTCCACTAATTGTACAATAAAAAGCTTGGTTAAAACTAGACGTACACTTAAATGTTTGCAATCTTCTTCTTTCATTTAAATTTGGTTTTGAAATAAAGTAAATTAATTTAAATTAAATTAATATTACGTTTAGTTTGCAATTTTTACCGACAGCTAGATATGCTATTTTTATGATCATTTTTTTTCAGGGTTACAATTGTATGCAATTTTTTCGGAGTGTTATATTGTATTTTTAAGTTTAGGAATAATTTATTTTAAAAATTGAAAAATTAAGATATAACTTTTCTTAGTTTTAAATATTAAGAAAATGGCAATAAATTCGTATTAATGTTAATATTACTATTCGCTTCGATGAAATAGAAGATTTCGACCCAATGAAATGCTGCGTATTGGTTCACAAGCGTTTATATTCTGTCGCGTTAGTATAGCCCTAATATAAAGAAGGGGAAAATCTACATTGCATTCGGTTCGAGTATAATAGGATAAAAAAATTTGGAAAATAACTGTTTAGAGGATGCTCGCGTCAATGCATCTTAAGCGGCTAAAGAAAGTATAAGACCAAACCAATTTTGGGTGGGTACAAATACATTGCTTAATTAATTGTACCCCTTTTTCAAATCGGGCGTTGCAATGTACCCGTTCCACCACCGCTGAATTTAAATCATGAGTTCAAATGAAAATAATTTAATTCAATTTCCTCAAAATAGTGCCGTATTCTCAATCCGAATATGCTTCATTGTAAAAAAATGCCCAATAAATACTCGTAAAAGCGATGAACGAGCAAGGAAAGAAAACCCGCGACGCGCGATCCAAAATGTTATCCGCGTTGATTTTGGAAATCTTTTTAGGCCCTTTAGAAAGAGTTTTCTTTGTGGGTATTCGTGGCTTGACTTTTGACGAGGCACTTCTGCAAAATTTGTGGCAGCACGGTGAAGGAAAATATTTCCAAGTACGACGAACAACACTCTAAAAGAGTCAAACATGATTCTACTTTCCAAACCGGGAATCAATTTGGCTTACCGGCTCTTTCACACGTTCGTAATTTCGAGTCCAGGATTGAGCCAATGTGAATTCGATGAGTGACAGGAATACCGTGATCATGCAACCCAAGAGCCAGACGTCCATGGCCGTCATGTAGTCTAACGTAGGTAATGAAGAGCGGGCTTGAACAATCTGAGTGGCCAAGGTCAGGATGGCGGTCACGCCTAAAGTGACGCGTCCAGGAACGGCACTGACGTCCAGCCAGAACGAAACCATCGACAGACAGACCACCAGGAAACTTGGAATGTATACGTTTACAATGCTGCCCACGAGGGACCGAACGAATACAAAATTGGCATAGAGAAGTGGCGATGTCATGATTTCTTCAATATGAGAAATTCATTTAATGATAAAAAACATTCATTTCCATAGGTGCGTGTAGTAATATAATATTGTTACACGCGCCTTTGGAAACGAAACTAAAGCTTACTTACTGAAATTGCGCAAAGTAACGTTAGTATCAATAAATTTAATATGAAAATTTAGAGGTATGAAATTGCCTGTAATATAAACGCCTTTTCCCGTCCACGAAACATTAACTTCATTAGTTGATGAAGAGACTATAAGTTAAGAGAGGCTCTTTTTAAAGGAAAATCCTTTTTATAGGTATTTTAGAATATAACAATTTCAAAAGGGAAAGTTTTTCGACAGCCTCTTTTGAAACTTCATATTATACCTACAGAAACCAATCAGTAAAGAACAGTATTGAGAGTCCATAGGATAGAAGTGAAAGTTCATGTTGCAGCTCAGTGTGAGTCGATATCTGAGAAGACACAGTTTATCATGTAAAAAGACGTTTTAGCATATCGGTAAACTGTCATTCTACTTTTCATTTTAACAATATACCTGCCCGATCTAGAAATGTAACTACCAAATACCAATCTAGTGTTCGTATTTGGCATCGTCTCCTGGTATAACTCCGACTTTTTGGCGTTTGAAAAAATAATGTCAGGTTTCCATAAGCAGTCTTCAACATGAGGGGGTAGAATCTCTAATAGCCTTCCCTTTCCGAGTCCCGAAGTGTTCATGTATGGGTCTTCCCACGTACTTATGAGCACAACTTGCATCCCAAACTCCTTAGCATAAAATTATAACGAATAAAATGGCAGTTCTAACGATTAACACGTGACCTCATAATACCATATCTTCTTCCGAGATGTCATATAGTGATACAATCAACACCATCACCGAAATATTTAGAGGTTCACCTTAAAAAATAGCGCCAGAATAAGCCGAAGTATTCTGAGAAGAGTGGTAGCCTTAATATATTATCTCACTGTGTCTTTTATAATTCTCGTCATTTATGCAAAATGGGGGCTTTATATATTTCCATTCGGGAACTTCACCATCAACGTTGATTCTAGAAATTGTCAATGGGTTCTGAACTTCTGAGTGATGGGTTATCGTAAAAAAATGCCATAAATACCCAGAATGATTTGAAGATAACTTACTGAAAAAGTGAGATGATAATAAATTTAGCCAAAACGAATTTCATTCTCTACGCTGAGACTTCCGACTACTTGGCAGTTCTAATCCAGACTAATTTAGGTCTCAATTGCCATGGGCAATAAAATAATTAAGTCCCATATTTTGGTTAATGGCGCTGAAACAAATTTCACGCAACGTGCTTTTCGGATCAATGAATATATAAAAGTGAATAAGGCCTCTTACAAAAAGCCTTCAACTAGGGCTGGGGAGTGTAACGCAAACGTTTCAGTGGTTTATCATTTATCAGCTTAGTCAAATAGCATTGTAAAGCGACACCTAAAAATCACCACTTTGCTACCAAATTATATTTGACTGATTTTACCTTAAAAACAATTCGTTATTATACTTCAATATTAAAAATTAACAAATCACAATGTAAAGTTTAAATTAGTCAATTTTCTTCGAACAACAGCAGGCTTAACGGTTTACCGAAGTTAATTTTAAGGCGTGTGCTTGTAGAAAAACACTATGAAACAATCAAATTAAAAGTGTTTTTTTCGCGTGATTTTGTATTTTTTAAATAGATCTATGTAACATGTTATTTTTATTACAGCGTATATATTCGATTTTATATTTTACTTGAGAAAACTTTAAATTACCCCTTTCAAAACAATTTCAATATGTTTTTGACAACATAAAATTGAAATTTTTCCTATTTAAGCCATATCGGTTCATTTTCACCCATTTGGTTCAAATTGAGCAAAATGTGATCAATTTTTAATTTTTTTTTATAATTTTGGTATTTTAAATTTTTTAAATTTTTTAAAATCTTTCACAGGGGGGGGGGGACCCTTGGAATCGGTCCAAATCCCATGTTATTTACAATGGGAAAATTTCCATTTTATGTTGTCAAAAACATTTTTCAATGCCATAGTATACCCCATTGAATAAATTCCCTTTAGGATTTTTCAAGTTATATGAAGGTCTACCAATCCCCCGAGTTTGAACAAAATCGGTGTGTAACACCTCGGGTCGTCTCCTTGTTGGTTAGTTTTTTGTAATTTATTTACGGGTTTTCTTATCGACTTAGATATAGTTGTATTAATGTTGGTTTAACGTTTATTGATATAAGAGCTGTCGTTTAGTCAAGTGTCTTTCTGTGCTTTGTTAATGGTAAGGTTTTTGCTTCTTGTTAATACATTTGGTGTGGATATTTGGATATCTACGATTCCTAATGCAGTCATTGATTTCCTGGGTGTGCGAGTCATTATATGATATTGGAAATTGGACGGCATTGGTCTTTTTCATGCGGTATGTGTCACAACGTCAACAGGAAGTCTACGAGTCGTCCACTACCAGATGTCGAATATAGCTATTCTACGGTATCTTCTTCAAGGGCGAGTGTTGAAATAACATGAACATTACAAATACCCTCTGTAGATATTTCGTTCATTAAAATTTGCTTCGTACTATATTTAACTAATAAACGTGTACTGTAAATAGGGGTAAATTCAATTGTGCGTTGTTTTAGTACGTCTAAATTACTGCTGTAACTACTTAAATTCTAATATTCTGAATAAATAAAACTCGGTTGTTTCGTCTCAATTATTTCAATTATAATTAAAATTTTATACCGGGTGGGATTGAACTGGGATTACGTTTTTAGTAAATAACTCTGAATTGCGGAGATATATCTTTAAGGGTCCTCTCGAGAAATTAATACCACTACGGACGATTCTTCCGAGGAGGGGTATATTTCGGCTTATAAAATTAATATACAAATTGTTGGGTCGGTTTCGGGTTAAAGCTTTTATTAGCGGGTGGTTTTTGGACTAGATCTATTTCGGGTCGGGTTGGGTTACTTGAAAATCATCCCGAAATGCAATGGCTACCGTTGGTAATAGATAACTTATTATTTTAATTAAAACTGAAGAAATAAATAGCAAAATTATATTATTGAATGTTTATTTGTTCTAGAAATCTTTCCAATTTTACATGAAATTTAAAATTATCATTACTTTTCTTAAGGAAAAGTATGAATAACGTGTTAATTATTTAGGCTACTTGTGCATTAAAATATATAAATTACCATTTAAAAAAACGGTATTTATTTCACAATGTTAAAAACAACTAAATCGACCGACTATAGTTTCAGCTTATTTAGGAGGCATATTTTTTTATAGAACATTTAACTTTTTATTCAGGTCCCAGTGGCGTACCAAGGGGTTGTTCAAATTTTTTACATGACAGCCCCGATGTATGTCATTAATAAAATAAATTATAAATAAATATTCATTTATCCCTTACATATTACGTCATTGGTTTTGCTCTACTGAGAAATATTGTAAAGCCGCATTTGCATCCGCAAATGTAGGCTTTGTCCCTAGCAGCCTTTCCCTTTACTTCAGAGAGTTCTCTCGTTGTTTTGGGCCATCGCTGCTGGGAAAGGCCAAGATGACTCATCCTCGCTCGCGTCGTCCACTAGAGATGAGTCTTGAGCCCGCTAAAGGCGGGCTTACTCGAGCCGAGCCCGCCTTGGGGCGGGCCGGGTTTTGGATATTGAACTTTTTGGCGGGTCGGGTCGGGTTTAATTTAAATTTTTTTTTTCGGGCCGGGCCGGGTCGGTCTTATTTTTTAACGGGTCTGGTCGGGTCGGGCTTCTTACATGAAACTGAGTAGGTCGGGTCGGGCTTTTATATATTAATGATCGGGCCTTCCGAGTTTCTATTCTATTCGCAACCGCTAATCTCATCATGCAGAAAGCGAATTATTTCATTATTGCTTGTTAACAAAAGCGACATGATAAGACTCAAAAACGTTGAAACGCTAGTTTTGCCATCACAATTTTTTTTACTGAGAGCTAGTTTCACAACAGAGTACAGATTACATAGTCTATTAATCGGAAAAAATACTTAATATTTAGTCTATATACCCTGGCGCCTTTTCACTCTTAGATTTACTCGCCCGTAGAGAGACATACGTTCTAAAACGCCTCACTTGGCGCCGCTGAAGTGGACCAAAATTTTAATTTGGTTTACCTATGATTCCCCCCTCTCCCGAGTCTCCCACGCGGCTCTATCTTTTCACTTCGTGACAAGCGTTGTTGTGGGAAACTGAGAGGGTCACAGTTCATGCGATATTCAAATTTCTGACTTCAAGTTTATCCAAGGGCGTATCCAGGATTTTATTTCTGGGGGGGTTTTGAGGGAAAATTTCAAGGGGGGGGTGCTGACGTAAGTTTCACTGATATTTATTAGGCACCCCTCCCCCCCGGTCATCAGCATTTCGGGGGGGGGTTTGAACCCCCAAAACCCCCCCTTAAATACGCCCTTGAGTTTATCGGGTCGGGTCGGGTTTCAATTTTATCGGGCCTTGGCGGGTTGGGTTTAAAAAATTTCAAATTTTATCGGGCCGGGCCGGGTCGGGTTTCAATTTTGGCGGGCCGGGTCGGGTCGGGTCGGGTTTCAGTTTTAAAGAATTTTGGCGGGTCGGGTCGGGTCGGGTTTCAGTGTTAATGAATTTTGCCTTGCCGGGTCGGGTCGGGTTTTAGAAATAGCCGGCCCGACTCATCTCTATCGTCCACCTTCGGAATTCTCCGAAAGTGGCGACCTCTGACCCGAAGGGTTAAGAGCGGGGTAAAGTTACCGGTGACGCTTACTATTGCACCACAGTGAGTCCGCAAAGATTTCTTGTCGGGCTAGCTTCTTCAGCCAATTGGGTCGGTGACCGGTGGCGTCATCCGAGGGGCCCGCTATATAAGGGACGTAGGGACAATGGACTATTCTCTCTTCTAGAGAATTTACTTAGTAGCCATGCCTTGTAACATTTGGTAACTATTTATATATTATTATTAATAAAGAGTATTTTACTGTTTGACTCTCGTACATGGTTTAAACATAAGCCGACAATTTCCAGGCTTCACAAATGGCGCCCAACGTGGGGCTTGAGTTGTTGATTGTACGAGAGTTTAGATTATTTTAAATTTTTAGTGTAATTTTTGGGTTATGGGTTAGTGTATTTTTTATATTAGTGTATTGTGGGTACCTTTGTTTCCCAGTGGGTTTTCCGGAGGGTTTTGGGTTAGGCGGCTCTAGGGTTTTTAGAGTCGTGGTTTAGGTCTTAAACAATAAAACCAGGTCCGGAATGGTTTTGGGAAATGAAGGGGGTACTAGTGCTGGAAACCCAACCCAGGAGGATATGGCGCAAGTCATGGCTCGTGCTTTGCGCGAGGCCTTGGACGGTTTTGCGACCAGCCGGGATGCGGTAGCACGCGCTGCCCAAATCCCGAGGGTTAAGTTAAATGTAGAAGCGCCGATCTACATGGGTCCGGCCGACGAGAAGTCTCCGTTGGAATTCCTGGAGGCTCTCGACCGGTATAAGGCGGTTACGGGGTACAGCGAAGGGGATATCCTCTTGCAGGTACTACCGTCGTGCATGCGGGGACCCGTTGCACTTTGGTGGTCGTTCCAATGAGTGTTTCCCTCCTTGAACGGTTTTCGTCAGGCATTTCGCCACGAATATTTAGCCACCAATTATGCCAGGCGTATCCAAATTGAGTTAGATACCCGAACTCAAGGTGCGGATGAACCCCTGACGCAGTATATTCACTCTATAGCTGAATACTACCGGCGTATTGGGGGAAACGCCACCGAAGCTAATAAGGTAGCTCGAGTGTTACGGCAATGTCACCCGAGATACAGTCATCACTTAAGGGGAAAGGCATTCGCCACCCTGAAAGAGTTGTAGCAGGAGGCCAAGATTATTCAATCTGACCTTCTCGCGCAAGCCATTTATCGCCCCCCGCCCACCGCTTTAGAATCCCTAGAGCCAACTCTGGCTTACGGGGGAACTTTAGGACAGGTTGGGCGAGCGCCCCCTGTTACTGGTGGCGCGGTGAGTTTAGCAGCCACCGGAGTGCCGGCTAATTCTAGCCAGATATCTCTGGGTGTTATGGGAGTAGGCCTAGCTGCTTTGGATCCTTATTGGCATTATAGTATTCAGAGTCAGTCTGCTAATTGGTCGAGTGCGGCAGTCGCCCCTCAACCAATGCAGCAAACTTCCCAGCAGAATCTTTTAGAAAGTTTTAGGCAGGTTCGTCAGAATTAAGTTTGTTATGGTTGTAGGAAGCCTGGACATATCAAACGCCAATGTCCCGAGCAGGGAAACTAGCGAGGGAGGCCGTCCAATTAAATGGATGTACATCCAGGAAAGGGAGTGAGCCTCGGCAAAATTCTGACGTTTGGAAAGCCGGTAACGAGGGAGGACTTCTGATTACTCAGAATTGCACTCCCTTGGTCAACCGGTGTGCTGACGGAACATTTGGCGGGAAAAATCCCCTATTGTTACGGTTCCAAGCTTTGGAACATTCGTTTCTAGGCTTGTTAGACTCTGGTCCCTCCGTCTCTCTCTTGGGTGATAATTTTATCCCCATTTTTTGAGAAAAAGGAAGGAAAATGAGCGAAAATAGCACTACAGTTAGATTTGGCCGTCGCACGTGTCATGTCGCGGGCAGTATCAGGCTTTCCATAAAGTGGGCCGGCGCCATTCGCTATTTATATATTATTATTAATAAAGAGTATTTTTCTGTTGAACCCCCAAAACCCCCCCTTAAATACGCCCTTGAGTTTATCGGGTCGGGTCGGGTTTCAATTTTATCGGGCCTTGGCGGGTTGGGTTTAAAAAATTTCAAATTTTATCGGGCCGGGCCGGGTCGGGTTTCAATTTTGGCGGGCCGGGTCGGGTCGGGTCGGGTTTCAGTTTTAAAGAATTTTGGCGGGTCGGGTCGGGTCGGGTCGGGTCGGGTTTCAGTGTTAATGAATTTTGCCTTGCCGGGTCGGGTCGGGTTTTAGAAATAGCCGGCCCGACTCATCTCTATCGTCCACCTTCGGAATTCTCCGAAAGTGGCGACCTCTGACCCGAAGGGTTAAGAGCGGGGTAAAGTTACCGGTGACGCTTACTATTGCACCACAGTGAGCCTCGGCAAAATTCTGACGTTTGGAAAGCCGGTAACGAGGGAGGACTTCCGATTACTCAGAATTGCACTCCCTTGGTCAACCGGTGTGCTGACGGAACATTTGGCGGGAAAAATCCCCTATTGTTACGGTTCCAAGCTTTGGAACATTCGTTTCTAGGCTTGTTAGACTCTGGTCCCTCCGTCTCTCTCTTGGGTGATAATTTTATCCCCGTTTTTTGAGAAAAAGGAAGGAAAATGAGCGAAAATAGCACTACAGTTAGATTTGGCCGTCGCACGTGTCATGTCGCGGGCAGTATCAGGCTTTCCATAAAGTGGGCCGGCGCCATTCGCTATTTATATATTATTATTAATAAAGAGTATTTTTCTGTTTGACTCTCGTACATGGTTTAAACATAAGCCGGCAATTTCCAGGCTTCACAATATATACTTATTAAATTCCCTACGAAATCCAGATGAGTTCGTCCTTCGACAGCGTTCAGTCAGTAAGAACTTTAAAAAGCAAATTCTTCGCGCACATAAATTCGAAACGCATCTAAAGGACCTTTAGGAATATTTCAATATAAGAAAAGTATATATAGTTGGAAAAACTTTCGGCCTTTTGGCACCCCTCCAGAAGACCAGAGCGGCACCCGGTTCAACATGCCCTCTCTGCCCCCTATCGGTATGCATCTGCCGAATTCCGAACGACTATGATGTTTTATTTTAAATATTGAATCCCATTTTTTAATTCCAAACGACGATCAGGGTCTGGCCTTATTAAAAAAAAACTGATATGAAAGGTAAAATAAAATAGTGGCATTAAACCTTTGTCGGGCATTTTGATTTACTATGTTAATATTTAAAATTGTTTAATTTTTAACTAGAAATAGTTGAACAATCATTTATAACAACACTGGTGAAAATAGCTGATGGTAGTAATGACTTTATCATCCATCGAGCTATGGTCACTGAGATTGTTAGGTATCTAATTTCATAGCAAAACCTACTTTTACGAGAGAATCTCATGGAACACCTTTTAAAAATAGGGACCTTCTCAAATCTTGAAAAATACCCAACCCAGATGGATTAATAAACAAATTATTGCAGCGGAAAGAAATAAATTAATGATCTGTTTCAGTCTAATGTGAAGTTTATGGCGCTGCTAATTCAGAAAAGCTGTGATACAAACAATTTTACAATTTTTTTGGGCATCTGATGACTATGCTACAAATTGGAATTGCGTTTGAGGTTTAAACGGAAAAGTTAAAAAAGGCCATGACGAAAATGACGTTCCTAATTTCTTATTAAGTAATGAAACAGTTATGCTGTATTACGATATGTTGGTGGGTTTCAATAGCACTAGCCACGGTTTCACTCAAAACCTGGGCTACAACGTTTACTTTCATTTTTGAGCAACTTCAAATACACCTGAGAATAAGTTAGTTTTTTCAGATGTTTAAATTTTCCTTGTGATCTTAGTTGTAGATAATGTAGCTGAAGAATAACTTTCCACGTTTTCTTCTCCATTATTACAAAGTGAACGAGATTTAAATTTTCCTTGTGATCTTAGTTGTAGGTAATGTAGCTGAAGAATAACTTTCAACGTTTTCTTCTCCATTTTTCCAAAGTGAACGAGATTTAGAATTAGTTCCACAGTTTGCGAATTCATTTCGGACAATTTTATTTAAATGTGGAGCATCAGATGTAAAGTAAAGAGGTCTTTCTTCATCCATCGCAAACACGGCTTCATTAACTTCATAAGTTTGACATAAGCGGAAAATTTTCCAATTGCTTGAAGCTTCTTCCCCTAAAACTGCTATAATCCGAAAACCGCTTGTTTCAAGTCTTCGGATTGCTTCCCAAATAACGCTATTTAATACTTCCGCAGAAGCGCATTTAGGTGGAAAATGGGCAAATGGAATCTTAATTAGCTGATAACTCCTCTAATCATTAACTGCAAAATATGTGAAGCTAGAGGCTTATTGGAGTTAGTTCCCAGTCATCTAGATGGTTTTTCATTGACATCAATAAATCCTTTTACAAGACTGGTAGGCCTTTTTAACAGCTGATCTTCCTTTACACTCACTTCATCTAGCGATAAAACAAAATACTTCCGATGATCTGGAAAGTTTTCCAGTTCAAATTCTTTAACCATATCCTCAAACATTTCAGTTGTAAAACATGATTTACTGTTTATCGAGTAAATTGTAAATGGTTCTTGTTGTGGAAAGTGCGATAAATTTTGATTTTCTAAGAACTTCATGGGATGATTTGACCTTATTTTTCACATAAATGCACCACTTAATAAATGTTGGGTTCCCCGCATGCCATATTTTGAGTTCTCCATGGCTAGCAGCTACTGTCTAAAAAAACTGATGTAAGTGAACCTGTTGGTTCCTCTTTAAGTCTGGATTTAACATTAACAACAAGCTACTGATTGCTTTTTTTTGCCACTCTCTTTTGGAACTAGGTATTTCTTATTTTTAAACAAGCTTCGAGTAGGTCTTTGCTCTCTCAACCTTGCCAGAAATTTTCAAACTATTTCTATTACGTAATTTTCCTAAACTTGAGTGTACTTTGTGCATTGATAACATCTTGTTTTCTGAATTTTTTATTAAATCTTCAGAGCTCATACTAAAGTAACTTTGGTTTCATTTGCTTTGGTAAATTTCTGGCTGGCGATTGTACATATTTATTAGCTCTTGGTCTTCGTTTCCTGGGAAATAGGTGTATTTATTGGCTTTTTTCATAAATATTGGTATTACACTTTAAAATTAATGATTTGTTTTTGTCAACCTCAAACTTTACTTGCTTATTCCGAATTGCACTAATTTCTTTATTCATGCTTTCCCCAAAAATACGGTCCATTTATTTGTAATTGTTTTGAAATTTAGAATAAACTACACCGCTTTTTATTCATTCCATAGACCAGCCATGTGGTGGTCTTAGGTCTTTCAAATCAGTGGGTTTATTTATTTACCTCAACAGGCCCAATTTCTCTAAAGTACAGTTCAAACAAATAGCATGTGCTGAATCTTGCCCACACTCGCTAAAAGATAATTCTTTTTGTTCAATATTCTTCTTGTGAATTGATCTTCGTGTTTTTATCTTAAAGAGTATTGATAACATAAATTAAAAAATGCGTGAACATTTTACTAGAAAAAATGTACTTACACATTCATCATCAGATTTTATCAACTTTCGTTTCGGAGTTTTCAATATATTGAAAACTCCGAAACCATCAACTCCTAGATACTAAGCTTTAGTCCCATTCGACCGAAATCCCATTCGACCGAAGGCGGTTTTTGAGGTGTCCCATTCGACCGAATTCCGCCGAAACGTGCGGTTTTTATGTGTCCCATTCGACCGAACGCTTTTTTGTGTCCCATTCGACCGAACGCTGCTATATAAATTGGCTTTTGCTATGTTTTCAATTTAGTTACTATGAATTTAGCTATGCCATTTTAATATCTTTGTACTATGCATTTATTTGAAAATAAAATGGAATGAGCATGAATTATATTTTTATCTTCACCTAGTCAAGAAAAGTAACTGAACCAAAACTGAAATAGTAAACTTAACCAATTCTAACCTAACCTAACCTAACCTAACCTAACCTAAATATGGATCTTCGATAGTACATACCTTATAAATAAAATACCAAATCACCCCGCCAATTGGGCTACATTTTAAAATTCTTTCGGTCGAATGGGATTCGGTCGAATGGGATTCGGTCGAATGGGATTCGGTCGAATGGGATTCGGTCGAATGGGATTCGGTCGAATGGGATTCGGTCGAATGGGATTTCGGTCGAATGGGAATAAACGGATACTATAGTATCTAGGAGTTGATGGTTTGTTGTACTCTGAAACCACCAAACTTTGTGACTTCTAGTGATATGGTACGTCACCACCCATGTTCAAAGGGTTCATGAAAAAAACAAAGATACTGGATTTTTCCCATGGATAAATTGTATTTGGTGGCCATTTATTTTAAAAATAAAGAAATGGTTCCACGTTATAATATTTATACATTGTTTAATTCCAATTGTAGACACGCCATTACATGAATTAAAAGGGTTATAGTACTAAGTTCGCATTGATAAGGCTAGTGGATTATTAAGTATCGGTTCACAAAGCTTTAAATTTAAATTATGAGTTCGAACGCAGTGTATATTATAAAAAGGGACTCAAACTCTATTTGATCAAAATGGTGAAGTAAATCTAAAGTAAACACGTTAGAATAGCTAAACTTTTAATTTAAATAAGCTTTGGTGTAAAAAAATGCCCAATAAATAATCGTAAAAGCGATGAACGAGCAAGGAAAGAAAACCCTCGACGCGCGATCCAAAATGTTATCCGCGTTGAATTTTGAATAATTTTTCGGGCTTTTAGAAACTGCTTTCTTTGTGGGTTTTCTTGGCTTGACCTTTGCAGATGCGCTTCGACAAAATTTATAGCAGAACGGTGAAGGAGAATATTCCCAAATACGACGAACAACACTCTAAAAGGTTTAAAGTCAAACATGATTCTACATTGAAAACCGGGAATCAATTTGGCTTACCGGCTCTTTCACACGTTCGTAATTTCGAGTCCAGGATTGAGCCAATGTGAATTCGATGAGTGACAGGAATACCGTGATCATGCAACCCAAGAGCCAGACGTCCATGGCCGTCATGTAGTCTAACGTAGGTAATGAGGAGCGGGCTTGAACAATCTGAGTGGCTAAGGTCAGGATGGCGGTCACGCCTAAAGTGACGCGTCCTGGAACGGCACTGACGTCCAGCCAGAACGAAACCATCGACAGACAGACCACCAGGAAACTTGGAATGTACACATTTACGATGCTGGCCACGAGTGATCGAACGAATACAAAGTTGGCATAGAGAACTGGCGATTTCATGATTTCTACAGTGTAAGAAATAGATTAAACTATGTTTAGTATTTTTGTTCAACGCGCACTTGTAAACCGGTTCAAAGAATGTGAAAAATCGTTACTTACTGAAGTCGTACTCGGTTACGTTAGTACCAATAAATTTGATATGGAAATTTAGCGGTATAAAATTGCCTATAATATAAACGCCTTCGTAGTACCACGAAACGTTAACTTCATTAGTGGATGAAGTAACTAGAAGCCAAGAAAAGTCAAATCTGTATTTATAGGAATTTGAAGAGTAACAATTTCAAATTGAATTTTTAGAATCTTAAAAGTGATATTGTACGTACAGAAACCAATCAGTAAAGAACAGTATTGAGAGTCCATAGGATAGAAGTGAAAGTTCATGCTGCAGCTCAGTGTGAGTTTATATCTGATCAGACAGAAATAAAAAAATACCGTATCGATTAGTAGTTATCCTGCCCAGTGGCGTCACTAAAACGATGTCACCTGATACTTCGCGGGTAAAATATAAAATATATTTATAAGCCATATTTTATCCGATTTAATAATTTATAATAAACAATATATATTATGTTGTATTTCACTTCGAAGATACATGTTCAGTCGAATAACAATAGCAGTATAGGAATATTGATACTCATCCCTAAGACATATTATATACTCCTGGTATTTAGGCAGTAGTACCTACACAATCAACATTTGTTTACACAAAAATTAAATAATTCAACAAAAATGTTTCTATATTCAAAAATTAAATAAACACAAGTGGTAGAAGTTTCGCAATTTCAAAAAAATTGGAAATAAATTTTGAAATTATGGTGCGAGTGTCACTCGGTGCGCTCGGCACCTAACACACCCCTCTTGTGACGCTACTTATCTTACTTTTAATGTTAACTATATACCTGCCAGATCTCGAGATGTCACCATCAAATAGCAGTCGAGTGTTTGTATTCGGCAAAGTGTCCTGGTAAAGCTCCGACTTTTTGGCGTTAGAAAAAATCGTGTCCGGTTTCCATAAGCAGTCTTCAATATGAGGAGGTAGAATCTCTAGTAGCCTTCCCATTGCGAGTCCCGAAGTGTTCATGTATGGATCTTTCCACTTATTTGTAAGCACAGCTTGCATCCCAAACTCCTTATCGTAGAAATTAAAACGAATAAAATAAAATGATAATGAATCACACGCGACGTCATACTACCATCTTTTCTTCCGAGATGTCATATAACGATACAATCATCACAATCACCGAAATATTCAGAGGTTCACCTTCAAAAAAGCGACAGAATTAGCCAAAGTATACTGTGGATGGGGTCGTATACCTAATGTATTATCTCACTGGGTCTTTTATAATTATCGTCATTTATGCAGAAAGGCGGTTTGATGTATTTCCAATCGGGAACCTGGCCATAAACGTTGATTCTAGAAATTGACAATGAGCTATCGTATAAAATACCACAAATACATAAAATGATTTTAATGTAACTTACATTAACGAGAAGATAATAAAATTAGCGAAGATAAATTTCATTTTTATGCTGAGTTTTTCGACTACTACGCAGTTCTGTTCCATTCTAATTTTGTTCTTCGTCACCGTGGGCAATAAATTAATTAAGAGCAGATTATAGAGTCACAAACACTAGTGTTTGGTTGTTATTAACAGTGTGCAAAATATTTTCATTCGCCACGCCTTTCGGATCAATCAGTCTCCGTACAAAGTTTTTAACCAATTCTGGGCGGTGTAACGTGTTTTTTTCATTGATTTCTCAATTCCAAGCCTACGAATAGCGAATATATCACTGTAACGTTGCACCTAAAAAAACGGGACTGAGGTGGCCACTTTGCTACAAAATACCAATTTCCTGGTTTTCAGTGGCGTCGCTAGGGTGGTTTGGGCGGTGCTTGAGCCACCTGAAACAGTTCTGAAGCGCCACCTAAAATTTCCAAAAAGCGCCTCCTAAAATTTCAGAATTTTTCCGATTCACTTGGCGAAAAGTTTCTTTGATTTTTTTTAAATGCTTCCTAAAAAAAGGGTATCAAAAACTTTTAAAACCATTCTTTGGGGGGAGGCTTTCCACCTTCTCCCTCAATAGAGCGCCCCTGACCAGGGCTTATGGCTTAAGCACCACCAATTTTGAAATCCTGGTGACGCCACTGCGGGTTTTTCTTGTTTTGTTATCAAAATCGATCATTATCAAACATTCTTTTTTTACCTTTTATTCATTTTATTTTATAGAAGCATCAATTATGTTAGTTTTGTTTGTAAGGCTAAAGTTAATAGCGAGCGCTCATTTCTTTCTTTTAGAAGTCATTCTATATTGAAATATTAACCTGCGCGCGCTTTAAAATATCGCGCTTTTACAAGTATGTCGTGGTCATCTGTATTACTACTTCTAGGCAAATCGATGAATAGGTTTTATATAAGCGTCTTATAGACAGAAAATAACCGAATGTCACACATTAGGGTCATTTCGTACTATTTCGAATCTTTTTGTGGTTTTGCAAATTCGTTATATTTTAGTGGGGTATTTAGCCAGGTCAAAAGTGACATAATGGTAATTATGTCACTTTTGGCCAGGTGCAATTATAGTACAGCTAGCTTGTAAGTTTGGGAGAGAAGACGATAGAGCAGACGACGTTTTGACGTAAGGGAAGTGGATCATTACAATTGGGGTGGAAAGACTTTTTCATCCACTGACTTTCTGAATCGATCTATTTACACAACTTTTATATGTACAAAAATATTTACAAGTTTATAATCAATAATAACAAGTTTTAAAGAACTATTTTTATCGCCCTCCAAACCGGAACTTGAACCAGAACCTGAACCAGAACCGATAAGGTGATCAGATTAATAATGTGCTTAGTTATCAGTACTAGACAACGCACGAATGCTCTGTTTGTTCTTTAGTGTTTTCTACCTTAGACAAATAATAAATATTATTGAATAAAACAAGTAAACCACTGTGTAAGCCTCGATATTTCCCGTTCAAAACGTGAGCTGCTTAACCTATTTAATATCTATCATTTGTCTAAGTTAAACCGCTAGTTTCAATTGTTGACAAAAACCTTCAACTTGTGTAATTGACAGTAATAAATAGATGGAAAAATTACTAAACTTTTATAATTTAAACTAATAATGGTATTATTTTTCATAACGTTATAACAACTCTGTCCAGCTGTTGGCTAACTTGACCAAATTTGAATTTCGCTTATATATACAACGCATTTTCTACACAACAAAAACAAAATTAAAGTTGCCTCTAGTCCACTTTTGGTTTATTTAAATAAATTCATACAATAGTGTTAGAAACGAAGGAATAGATTTTTTAAGAACGTACATTTTATTGCTGAAATAATCGAGTTTGGAATTAATGAAATTAATCGAATCCACTTTGGAGCAAAATAATCATCGATATTTTTGCTGCTCATGTTCAACAACATAAAACACGTATTTTGTACTTAAAGGGACACAGAATCATTTTAAAAAATTCAGCCCGAACCATGTAGCTCTTCAAAAACTACTTAACGACATTTTGATATATTTTGAATTAGTTGTAAATTAAAAATGTACAAAAAAATTTAAACTAAAAAAATTTCTTCATTAAATATAAGTATAATACTCTTTGAGAATTACGCACTTAAAAACCTAGTTGGTGAAAATGATAAATCGTTTTACCAGGCTGGTAAATTAAACCTCCTAAATACCAATCCATTCTTTCACCATGGCAGTATAGTTATTAATTTTTGAGAAACAATGCCCATCCAACTTAATTACATGGAAATATTTGATATTAGATTCTAACCAAAAAGTAATTATTTACTTCATTAGTTTTATCTTGAGAGTAATAAAAATTTTAGTTATGGAAAATAAATGTAAATACCAAATATTTGGTTTCGCCATGGGACTATTGAATTTCCCAGAACAATATATAATTTTATGTGTATTTACCATGGTAAAAAGGAAATATTGTACATTGTTAAATTTTAAAAAAGCTGCTACTTCATGACTTAGAAAAAAACTTTATTTTATTCGGAGCTTTTTTGAAATTTAACAATTTATAATAAACCATGGCTAAAAGTTTTAATATTTATAAATATTGTACACCCTGAAATTTAACTATTTCTTTGTACAAATTGTAAATAAATAAACTAAAGCAAATTATCTAATTAACAATCAATTTTTAAGAGCACCATTTGGTTTGTTTATCAGATATTACCTAAAACGTATTTACATGTACCACTTGAATTAATTTTAGCAATAAATAATATAATATAATATAATATAATATAAACAAACTTAAAATTTTCACTTTTGGCCTTTAAAAGGGCATGGGACAGCCGCGCTGAACCAACCAATCACATTCTGTTCATTTTCAAACTTTATTTAGCCGATTAAATTACGTTATTGATACGTTTCCAGTCTTTAAATCTGCTTCGAAATCGCGTTGTTATAGTAATAAACGGAATAAAACGTCGAAAAACAAATAAGAATGAACGGAAACATGAATCTCGAGAATCTATCCAAGATGTTGTCTTTGTTCGGGCGAGAAGCGTCAGGCCTTCTGCCACAAAGCTGGAGCGACACTTTTAACGGTATTTTGAATTTCGTCGCTTGCCCTTCCTTAATAATAGTTGGAATCGTGGAATCTAAGACTGTTTCTTTATTGACAGGCCAGGATGGTGGTTTATTCTCTGGCTGGGTATGGACAAAAATTAAAGAATTAGAAATTGACGGTGCTGATATAAATTACTTAAAAAATATCACATTTGTGGGCGCATTGGAGATTTTCTGTACAGATCGCCTAAACAAAGTTTGAGCCATGGTGAACTCTATTAGAGAAGAGAACACCATAACGAGACAGCCGAACAACCAAACGTCGATCGCGGTCATGTAGTTGACAGACGGCAAAGAGCTCCTGGCGTGGACGATCATGGTGGAAAGTGTTAAAAGGGCAGTCACTCCTAGAGTGACCCGACCGGGCACCGCCGAAACGTCGAGCCAGAATGATACCATGGATAAACAGACTACCAAGAAGCTAGGAATGTAAGTATTGACCAGGCTAGCGGTCAGATGACGAACGAAGGTGAATTCGCAGACCAGAATAATAGTGTACGTATCTTCAAATCAAATAAAATTCGATTATTAATCTTTGTAAACGCGAACGAAATTTGGAAGATTTACCTTCCGACAGCATAACCCGCGTTCTTATAGCTTTAACTCGAGCTAGTGAAAATTGCAAGGGTTTCACGCCGTCAATAACGTCGATGGCTGGTTTCAGAATTTCGAGTGAAGGGTGTTCGCTTTCATCCGGTAACCATTGCAAATCAACTTCGTCTTCGAAATGAGAAACTGCAATCGAGAGAAGATCATATTAACCGCAATTCGAACCCAAAATGAATGGATATTTAGCGTACATAGCGTGATATTAAGACCGCAGATCTGCGTGTCCATTGGGTAATGCTGGAAGGCCATGTGGCAACTGACAGTCATATGGTAGCTACCAAATTCAACGAAATTAAATTTAAGGAGGATCTAGTAGTACGACTAGTATTGGCGGTTACCGGCTGTATCTTAGAATGAACGCTTCCGGAAGTACTTTCATGAACAGATTTTTCACCGTGACATCGTAGAGCTCCGAATTCTTGCAGTTGGGAAAGATCAGATCTGGTTGCCACAAGCATTTTTGAATCTTGCGGAAGGAAATATTACATTAGAGGGTGAAAGCCTATAAGTTAAAATAAAAACTCAAGGGACTACTTGCGGTGGAATGCTTTCGGGTTTAAGACCAATATTATCCTCGTCCAATTCAGTCCAACTTTCGTCTTGCCATAATTCAAAGACCAACGTTTGTAATCCAAACTCCTACAAAATGTTTCGTTAAATTTGAAAAATTGACTTTTCTAAGCGGACAATCTTGATTAAAGTTTCTTACCATTCGTTCTTCACTAATGTCGAAAAGATCGGTGATCATCAATTTGTAGTAAACTTTCATCACATTTTTACCTGCAATTGAAATTCGTATTATTACCATTTATTTCGTATTCCTCGGGTCGATTTAAAAGATTATGGCGTTAAGGTTAACGGTGTTTATAAATCGTGTACCGTTTTTGCGGTATTTCGTGCAGTCGTCGATAATTAGGTGCTTGTGTTTACGATAAATATTTCTTTACAATAATACTCAGAACCATTACCTCGAACTAAGGAGTAACTTTCGTTGTTGGCGCACAATTTTGGCTTGCTAATACTCCAATCGATAGCGCAGTTACACCTTCGACGATACAATAGTAAGGAACGTAGATACGAATAAATATTATGGTCTATTAATAGATCATCAAACCGTTACGAACCACGCGTTTAAGCTTAAAATCTATCTATATGAGGTTATCAGTTTTAAAAGCTTTCTAAGGTCTCCCCTCCAACTACTGTGGGTCAAGAAAGGCGCTCAAAATGATGGGGGCTCATACTTGGGAAACTTCACTTCGAACTTAATCATTTTATCTACTATCTTCGACTGACTTCTAACTAGAGATCGACAGAAAATTCAAATTTAAATTTGATCACGTTCAAAACGGTTTGATGTATTTGAGAAAAATGAATTCCTTAAAAACAGAAAAGATACCTTAGAATAAACCAGATCCAAATCAACGTCAGTTTGCTATACCCCAATGGACTAAGCATTATTTGTGAACGTGCGAATAGAAAGAGCAAACCTTGGAATTTCGTATTATTAAACGTTGTCGTATAAGATTTGCCAAAAAGCCGTGTTAAATCAAACTTTCTGCCCAATCTATACTCTCGCGCCGTTTGTCTTTAGAAGTTTTCCGAGATCACATTTAATTTCTAATTGGGATGACATTGATCCGAAATTGTTTCCGGATTGTCATCGGGGAAAATGAAAACCGGGCTTAGTATTCGCGTCTCACCTAACACAATTCCGAGATTGTTCTTCAACGCCGCGACACTTTTAAATCGAATATGCTAAAATATGATCGCCTTCGTTTCGCGCCGAACTGGGTCTTTCGCCGCCGTTTAACTTTGTTGTCTGAAATAATAATAGTCTAACCAAGGTAACCTTATTTTTACCTCTCCGAGGGAACTAGTTCCCTAGGAGGGGTTTCACAATCACCGTGTCTGTTTGTGTGTGTGTGTGAGGGGTGTGTCTGTCTGTTGTTCGCTGCGGGAACTCGTTCGCAGTTTCGGGGCAAAGTGCAATTCACCGCGTTCGCAGTTTTGGGATTTGGTAAAATGTTTTCTGAAACGCCTTATTTCCAAAACCACGTATCTCTTTTTTTTGCGGTTTGTGTTCGTAGCTTTGCGGTTACGTCGTTTTGGTAATACGAAACCGCTTTTTTCTTATCGGCTTTAAATGTGTGATACATTTTCAGTTTTTTCTATTGCAATTTTTATTATCGTGGGTATTTGGATTGACTTTTTCTGTATTTCTAAGTATTTGAATTACCTCGTTGTTTGATTGAGTTATTATTATATATTATTTATTGCTTATTTCTGCTATTACAATTTTTTTATACTGGGTATAGACGAAAAACCATTCAAATATTGTAACCGTCGAAAACTGGGTCTAGAGGATATCTTAGAGGGAAGGGACACCGTGATTGGTTTGCTTTAGATCCTAGTACACGCATGCGCATTCACGATTTTTATTTTATTAAACATGGCTGCCCTTCAAAACATATTCTAGATCGTATCTTAGTCATTTGATCTCTTACATTTGTTTGTAAACTTCAATGGATTATCGATAATTATTTGAAATAAACTGAAATAGACGGAAAACCTTCATGAATCAAAATAAATCAGTTAAAAGGTAATATCTTAATAAAAGTTTTAAATATATGCAAATATAACGAAGTGTTTATTTTAACCTACAATTTTAACCTACAATCTTTATTTTGGTTAACGTTGAAGGGCTAATTGGAAATTAAGCCAAAATGAACACAAAATTAAGGTTTAAAAGAGCTGTAAGCCTTTGGATTTGCTTAAGCAGACGCTGCGCTGACGATTTTTCGAAGATTGAATTTTAACGGAAAAAACCTTGAAAATAAATATTTTTTTGGCGTCGGATCTGCGTCACATGTCCCCCCTCCTCCCCCCCCCTTTTTATTTTCAAGCAAAACCCTCCTTCGGGAAGAGGACTGGCAAGCTTGTTTATTTTTTTTAAACCGTCTATTTGGACTACCATTTTTTTTATTCCTAATTAACTTGTTGCTTGGTTGGGTTATTATTATATATTTTTCTATTAGTTATTTTTCTGGTTTTATTTAGTTTATCGAAAATGTTGATAATGTGAGGGAGATTTCACGTCTACGATTTTTTTATTTGCATTAATTTTTACCGGCTTTGATGGGTTGTCGTTGTGAGCCCACGCAGTTTTTATTAATGCTTTTACTTACAGTTTTTGTTTTCGCTTTAACTTTGGTTTTCCGTATATATTTGATTGTTTAAGACCTCTAATACGTAGGGTTGGTTTTTGTCTTTAGAATAGTTTATCGCACGTATATATTTTACGTTTCGTGGGCGTTCTAATAATTGTTAATTTTGTATTTTCAATTTCTCATTTTTTTGCTTTGTTAATTTAATAAAGTTTTTGGTCTAAAGTTAGTTTTTTGTTCTATTGATATTTGTTTATGGCAATAAAATTTGTAATATTTATTTTAATTATAATAAAAAATATTCTACCGGTCGGGATAGGACCAGGTTTACGTTTTTAGGAGGACGCTCTGAATATGGCTGTATATCTTTGAGTGCCGTGTCCAGTAGTTAATACGCCCAATGGCAAACTCTTCCGAGGATAAGTATATTTTGGCTTGCCAACTTGTTCGGTTTACGTAGTATGAATATTTAATTTCCGTTTCGAAAGATATATAAAGAGAACGAAAATTGATTTTGCTTTTTTATATATATATATATCTCTCTCTCTCTACAGAGAGTTTAGGCGTCTTGAAGTATTTTTCCATTAGCCCGCCCCTGATGTTGAAATTGAGATTATTTCAGGCAGTAACGCCTCACGAGTCATTAATTAAACACAAGTAGAAAAGGGTGGAGTTTTATCGACTGATAGTTTACTGGTCACGGAGTAATTAGCGAGACCCACGTTTACGGTTGACTAGGTTGATTAGGATTCTATTTCAAATTTGAAAAATGGAAAAAGAAAAAAAACCTAGACAAAAATTATTTCATATAATTTCGACTGTACATTTTCCTATTATTTAAATTTTTCAGGTCAATACTTATTAAATAATTAAATTTCATAACATTCACAGTTTTTCACTCCACAGTTTCAGAAAATGTATATTAAACTAAAATTAACCTAGTTTCGAATCGCAAATTATTTCAGGCGGGCACACGTCAGTCGATAAAGTTTTTCTTTTGTTTTGTTCCATTTTAATTAAATAATTACCATTTTAATTAGAAGTTTTGATGGAGTTAACATACTTGATAGTGCTAAGAAATCTAATCGTGTTGTAACTCCATAACATAAGAATAACCTTATCCCGTTCTTTTACAACACTATCAATTATAATGCATAATCATACTTTCAGAAATCCAAATAAAAAATGGAATCTGGAGAAAGAAAGCTTAAGTTCAATGGCAGACTTTATTCTTTACTTTTCAGTGAAAAACTATTGATTAGAATTTGTTTAAGCATCATCTCTTTTAATTTACACGAATCACTTATGCGCTGTACTTTGCGTAATAAATCCAATAGGTAACGGTGAAAACCAACAAAACCATCGGAAATAAAATTCTCGATATTCGGTCTAACAAATTGTCAGACGCCGGCTTCGAAAAACCTAATCCTTTGAATTCGGGTTTTCTTCTGTTTACGAACAACTTCGACGAATTAGAATGACTTTCATTTCTATAATCAGAATTCTACGGAAGTAAAAATAACTTTTATCTCTCGTATAAGTCCATCTCAAATATCACGCCAATTACCGAAGTGTCGTTTGCCTTCCAGTACCACCTCTGCGCCATCGTGAATTCTCCGAGGGAAAAAACCACGAGAACCAAGCAACCGAAAAGCCAAACGTCCATAGCGGTCATGTAGCTGACTTGCGGGAGGGCGCTACGGGCGTGAACGATTTGAGTGGCCAAGGTCAACAAGGCGGTGACGCCTAGGGTGACGCGTCCTGGAACGGATTGGACGTCGAGCCAAAAGGACACGAAAGCGAGACAAACCACCAAGAAACTAGGGATGTACGTATTAAGGATGGTCGATACAACTTGCCGTCTGAAGGTAAAGATGCACACCAAGTAGCGCATTTCAGTCCCTGTAATTATCAAAGAAGCGTTGTTGAAGGACTCGCGCGTTACAATAAAAACTCACAAACCCGTTGGTAATTTTCTATAATGGATAAGTCCTATTGGGTGATCCATCGTAAACTGAAGGGGACCGACATTTTCGTAAATATCAATATTTGGTTTGTATTTTTTCAGAATCACGTCGTGAGCGTCGTCTATCCAATTCATTTCGACATCCGTGAAGGACGCGACTGTCGGAGAGAAAGTCGCCCGTTGAACATTCAAATTTCATACGTATACATTCTACAAAAATTTAAAACTTGAATTTTTACACATGGTGATGTTGAGGCCGCATCGCTGAGTATCCATCGGATAACGATAAAAATCCATCGGACAACTAGCCACTAAATGGAACCTATCGTAAATCAAGAACAAAATATGAAGAAGTTTCTCAAACTTTAATGGCGCTCAACGACAGAAGTTACCTGCTGAAACGCGAGACGTATCCGTTAGGGAGGAGTCTCATATTGCAGTTCGGAATAGTCTCTTTGTACAAGTGGTACGTTTTGCAATTGGGGAATATCAGATCGGGCTGCCAAAGACACTGTTGGATGGAGGACGGAATCGTCACTGGAACCGAGGTGACCCCTTTCAACTCCGGCCAGTCGCGTTTCCAAAACTCAAAGACGTACAATTGAACGCTAAACTCCTGCACACACAACATATAGTTTAACTCCGCGGAGATTCAAATGTTACGGAATGACTTCCTACCATTTTTTCTTCGCTTATATCGTACAAGTCCGTAATGAGTAGTTTATAGTAGACCTTCACGGGATTATCTTTTCGGTTAAAAGATTTAACTCGTCAAATAACGGGTCAAGTATTGGAAGTTGAACATAAATATTTAAATGAAACGTTTACAACCTTGAACCATCGGTGACGTAAAATTTTCGTCGGTAGCGCACACGCTGGGTTTACTAGACAACCAATCAACGGCTTCGAAACTACGCGGTAACATTGTTATCACTGAAGCTCACCACACCGTACTATTTTTCAGACTACGCCCTTTAAACCGCGCCTAAACAATTTTTAACTATATTAAAATGTACGTTCAGATTGGGATTGTAAAATTAACGTAAAATAGGTTTTACGTTCCTTTTCACCGAGTTTAAAATGCGTAGTCTCTAATTACTGTTTAACTAACGTCTTAAAAATAGAAATAGGCTAGAACGAATAAAAAGAAATACACCTACCAATAGTGAAAATTAAAGAGACAGAAGCAAAGGTAACACCGTGATAGCCGCTTCATTTTCCCAAAATAAAGGTTAGCGTTCAACTGATACTCGAGTTCTTTCGGAGCTAGTTACGTAAAAGTAAATAGAATTAAAAATATATCTTTAATAGCGGAACTACAACGGCTATTTGGGAAATAATTACTAGTTTTTGTTCGGAAGTTTCTACGGAATACAAATGTAAAGTACCATTAGACTACTCGATAAACCTTTTAAGCCGTTGCCGAATATAGAGAAAGAAAAACTTGTGTGAAAATCAACTAAGCCTACGATCGCAATAATAAAGCTATTACCTTTGTTCGTACGAAGAAATCTCGTCAAAAAGTGTTATTTTAATCGCGTATTTGTACAGCGTAAGTAGAGATTTCCCGTTAATCGTATACACGATTTTGATTGTCGATCGAAATAAAAGCATTATAGGGTAAGCAGGTTAATTAACTCAACTTTCTTACCTTTATAAACGCTAATCAATAACTCGAGGAGACTATAACGAAACAATACAATTAGGGATTATTAAATCATCGTGATCTATAAGTGTGACTTATTTTGTCGCCGTAAAAGTTGGCCAATGTAGAATTTCATGGGAATTATTTTGAGTGAAATTTTCCAAGCGAATATAAATGCTATAATGAAAAGGTTTTCAGTACAGCGTGCAAGTCCTCAACTACTTTTAATAACCGTTTTAATTTTATAGTTAAACCTCTACGTAAATTGGCTTTAAGTGGTAAAGCTGGTTTCCCAGCGAAAATTATATTTTGCACATTCGTGGAATATAATATTAGCTTTGACTACCGGAGCAGAGAAAAGATTTATTTTACATTAAGTTAATGAATATATGGAAAGCCATTCTGGACAAAACTAAACGAAAATATAGAGCTACCTTCTTAGAAATATAAACCAACCTTTTAAAATATACACCTACCTTTCAAAATATAGACCTACCTTTTTCGAAATATAGGGCTACCTTTCAAAATATGAGATAAATTCTGCTACCTTTTTAGATAAATTGGGCTACCTTTCAAATTATAGGCCTACCTTCTTTGAAAGCTAGGTATACCTATGACTATTTCTCCTCCAAGCCTTGGAGGAGACAGTCATAGGCATACCTAGCTTTCAAAGAAGGTAGGCCTATTTATATGAAAAGGTAGGTGTATATTTTAAAATGTAGACTTATTTCTATAAGAAGGTAGCTCTATATTTTCAATTAATTTTGTCCTGAATTTGCTACGCTGCAATATGTATAGTTGTATGTTTTTTCACGAAACGTTAAAATACTTAAAACGCGCCTTCAACACTATAGTAATTATTGGATTTAGCCAAATTCACCAAATTTGGTAAAATGTTATTTGAAATTCCCGACGTCTTACAAACGATAAGTTGAGATACATTTTCGTATTAATGATAACGCTTTAATTTCGTAATCTCTATACATTGAATAACATTATTTCAAAATAAATTCGATTTATTAAAAAGTAGAAGAGTTTCATAGACCCATTTTGGAGACGTAGTATAACCAATAAGTGGTCGAAAAGATCAACATGCTACAGGGAAAGAGGACCCTGGAAATTCGATCTAAAATATTGTCCTTTCTAAGAGTGGGAATGTAAACGTCCGAGAAAGCGTTGCTCAGTTCACGTTGTTCCTCCTTTCTCAGTTCTTCCGGGGTTTTTTCGGGTTCCCGGATCGCCGATAGCGGAGGACGAGAGATCTCGCGGTTCCGCAGCCTACTTTCGGCCGCTTTCTTATCCCTGCTGGCCGCCCAGGCGTACGGGACGGGCAGTTTCTTGAATATGGTGGACACTGGCTTAGCCACGCTATCAGGAATAAAGTTTCGAGCCGCGTTTGGCAGATTGACGACCCTCTGCATGATTTTGGGCTTGCGGTGGATGGAATGAGCCATCGTGAACTCGATCAAAGACATGAAGACCATCACTAAGCAGCCGAAGAGCCAGATGTCCATAGCCGTCATGTAGTCGACCGAGGGCAACGAACTTCGGGCGTGGACGATCTCCGTGGCTAAGGTCAACATGGCGGTCACTCCCAAGGTGACGCGTCCAGGGACGGCTGTCACGTCTAACCAGAAAGACACCATGGACAAACTGACTACCAAGAAACTAGGAATGTACGTGTTGATGAGACTGGCCGTTAGATGGCGACTGAATAAAAATTCACAGACAAGAACGGTGCTGTTGAGATCTGTAAGATTTCAAACTACTTCAGTAGCTTTATTCTGGAAATATGTTTAAAAGAGAAACACGAACCCTTCATTATACTGTAGGGATACTTCTTAGGATTTAGATCTTTGATGGAGAACTGCAAAGGCTTAACGCCGCTCAACATCGTGATACTTTTACCAATGTCTCCTGCCATCGAGAAAACGCTAGATTCATGTACCCAGTGGATTTGCACTTTGTCTTCAAAGTTAGAAACTAAAAACGAATTTAGGTAAAACAAGGTGTTTAAACACATCGTAAGGCGCATCACAAAAAGCGTTAGACCAAATTTGGACTTTGTTTATGGGCAGGACTGGTGAAAGGGCAATAATTTCCTTGCCTCAAGAAGGTGTTTTTGAGCCCTATTTCGGAAGAAAAACGACTTTCGGTCAGCGCCTTGAATCTCAGCCTCCTTTTCTATTTAGGTACTCGATTCGTGTTATTTTCAGATTATCATTTTCACAAATAACGGGAAATTAATGAACCGGATGATTTCGGGTTATTTATTTCCAATTTTACTTACACATGGTTATTTTCAATTCGCAGGTTTGCGAATCCATGGGATAATATTTGAATTCCATAGGGCAACTGACGACCAGGTGAAATCTGTATTAAATTTAAATTAAATTAGTATTTAACAGCGGAAAATAGCAATAGGGGAGGGAATCGAGTCTTTTCATCTCACCTACTGTATCTAAGGATGTAGCCGCCGTACACCAGTTTTAAGATGGAATTTTTAATGGTGACGGAATAGAGGAGCATGCTCTTGCAATTTGGAAACGTCAAATCCGGTTTCCAGAGACACGATTCCACCGTCGACGGAATAGTTTGTTGATATTTCGTAATGTCTTCGGTAAAATTAATTAAAGGATCTTTCCAGATGTCGAACACGAACGCCTGAACTCCAAATTCCTAATTTCAAGTAATATTTGGCAGAATTTAATATTTAATTCAAAAAAATATTAAAAATCATAAAAACAAGCGTGATACGCCTCGTGGAAAACTTCCCTATAAACACCAAAGTAACACTGTTAAAACACTTCTACAGGCGTTTCATCTACTTTTCGTATACTTTTATTACCTGACAATTCAGACGAAGGCAGAGAGAGCGGCAAGGATCGCTGTGGGAGTTGTCTAATAATGGGGTACGTGCTCTTCTCTTATGTTATTGACTCGGTTATTATCGACTAACAATCATTCTATTTTTTGAAAGTACAGTATAGAGCGCCACCTTTCTCTCGCAAAGGAAAGTAACAATTGCACCCATTTTACAGCGATTAATTTTCAAACTGTATCTGTTGAGCCTTTTCCGCTAAAGTAATCATAACAGTAAATTTCAAGTACTGTAGAAACTCAGGCGGGCTGAAATACACGTACGAAAGTTTCCCTTACTCAACGCCCAACTTCTCTACCCTGAGCTAAAGTTTTTCCCCGTTACACGGTGAATTAGTCTACCCATAATTCAGTAGAATACACGGGGGGAGGGGGTAATATTTAACCGGCTCCTTTTCACCCTCCCCTTACGGCTCAGAACGAAACGTGAACTTCCATAAAAATCGTTCTCTGAAATTTCGACGAGGGAATTTTTGTTTCAAACGACCTTTGAAGCTTATTTGGCACCAACAATGTAAATCTAACAAACGATCGTATATAACTGTCAATTTCTAAATCTATTGTTTTGCACTCTATATGTACATAAGTTCAATTGTAAATATACCTCATTAATGCAAAAAGTTACCAACAGACCTATCGATTCACGCGACCAACTATAAACAAACACCTGTTGCTGGCATCCTCAGCTTAATGCATTTTGAATTCATAAAAATTTAAAAAACACAATTTTTTCGCAAATCTCGCAAATGGTTTTGAGAGAACCTTTCACAGGATTAACTTAAAATAAAACTTTCTTATTTGTACGAATTTTAAAATAGATCCGGGGTTCTACATTTATCGAAAAAATATCAACTGTCAGCATCAAACGCTTAGTTAAAAAGGTCGTTAAAACAAACCAGATGGTCTATTTTACAACGATAATTAATTTACTTTAAGTCACTCAGGGTCAATGGGACAATTTATAGAATAATTATCAACTAATTTTTACAAATTGACTATATATAACATACATCAGCGGGGTTTACTATGATAATTTAGGATAATATATTTCACTCAAACCATTTTCTCTTCGCTGACGTCGAACAAATCCGTGATGATAACTTTGTAATAAACGTCAACTATTTTTCCTGTGATAATAAAAAAATAACAGCTTTGTAAAATCAACAATTTGGAGGGGAGAAAATACAATCATCCCGTATAACAAACATATTATAATTCTTTTTTATCGAAAAAAATTAGAGTAAACTGACATTTTAACAGGGGAAAAAATGTATTATTATCAAATAATTTTACAAAGACCGGCGGGTGGTAGCGGCGCCAGCAACAGGCCGGGGTAGGCCTGGGCCTACTTGAAATTTTGATAGGGGCCTCCAAAAGTCATCTGAAGGGGTAGAGGTCGGCGGAACAAATAAATTAACCGCAAAAATTTCAATTATTCATTAAAATTAGTATTATTTGTTTTATACGATTAAACAACGATTTAACATGCAAAATTAATATTTTTTTTCGAATATTTCTGAATAATTCTCGGTTATGGATAAATATAAACAATCGTATAATTTCTTATTCAAACGCCGACCTCTATTAAGGGGCCTCCAAAATTTAATAAATGGGTCTCCAAATTATTTAATATCAGAAAATTCTGTAATTTGTTTGCGAAATAATTTATTTATTTATTAATTTTTCAATATTCAACGCGAGTGATTCGCTTAACGACACTGCTGTTTTTATTCCTTTCAAAGGTACGAGTAACTTTTCTTTGACAGTAGTTTATTTTTTAGTTTTAATTTTTGGTGAGCGCTACTATATCCAAATTGTATCTTTAATTTTCTAAATACAAATAAATGGTTCTTAAACTTACTTTACTTACAAGGAGACGACCCGAGGTGATATTCATCGATTTGGTTCAAACTAGGGTATAGTGTACACCTCCATGTACCTTAAAAGGGAAAAGTTGCGACGGGCTTTCGTTTTGCCACCACCCTCCTACGCATTGTAACCCGGCCACCTGAATTAAGGGCTTCAAAAGTCGCATGATGACTTAGGCCTAAGGTGGTGCCTAGCTGATTATTATTATTATTATTATTATTATAACGTTTTTGACAACATGATTTGGAATTATTTCTATTGAAAATAAAATGGGAATCTGAAGGATTTTAAGGGTCCCCCAATTGACCATATTGCATTTAAACTTGATTAAATTAAATTTTTAAAATCAATTTAATTTTTTTAACGTTTTTGAAATTTTAAAAAAAATTCAGATTCCCATGTTATTTTCAATGGAAAAATTCCAAATCATGTTGTCAAAAACGTTTTCGGTTGCCATGGCAAAACGAAAGCCCGTCGCAACTTTTCCCTTGCAGGTTTTTTAAGGTACATGGAGGTGTACACTTTACCCGAGTTTGGACCAAATCGGTGATTATCACCTCGGGTCGTCTCCTTGTTAGTGTACCCTTGGACGAATAAATACGGGACGGCTCACGTGTACGATTTTACGCTACGAAGTTTGATGCGACCGCTTGGTTACTCTTTCTCTCAATTGGTGGCGCGCGGGAGAAACGGGGCAAGTTCGTGATAGGCTGTTTCGGTCACATGCTAAAGTGAAGCCTTTCCGTAGTCTGCTTAAAGTTCAGGTTATAGTTTTAGATGCCTCCTAAACGAAAGCCTGTGGTAAATATTACTTTTATAAATATATTTTCGTAACATAATAAATAGAATAAATTTAACTTTCGTAGAAAAATAAAACAACAAACATTGGTGACACTGATCCACTTGATCTGAGTATTAAAAGGAAGACTGACAAATAACCGAGGCCTTAACTGCGCAGTTTAGACGTAATTACTGACGCTCCTTTCACCGCAATAGTCAAAATAAAACATCCAAAAGTTTTAGTAGATGACGCTACCTGTACGCCCCAGTAAACCCCCTTTTTTTTGCCCCCCCCCCCCTTAACCGTCCAGTCACCTCAAAGTTGATACTACAGAGAAAAGCTTGAACAAAGCTACCGGAGAGCCGTCCCGTATTTATTCGTCCATTCATTCATTTTCGTAAAGTTGTAAGTGCTTATGTAAGGGATGTACATGCGAAGTACCGAAGGAATGAATGTAAATTGATAGACTTGAATTCAGTCATAGAAATAAGTAAAATATCCACTCATTTGTTAAGTGTTATTGGTTCTAATTTTTTCGTCACGTACCCATTTTACCCAAAAATTGCACCACTTGCTTAAAATAAATTAAATAATCCACGTGGACGGATTTAAAATAATTGTGGTGGGGGGACCTCCATAATTTTGGGCGGCTTCCAAGTGGTTGGCCTACCTCCCCAAAAATCCTGGCGCCGCTACTGCCGGCGGGTCAAAAAATCACTTAAATTAATAATACATTTCATTATTTTAAATTAAACGTCCATGTGTTTATTACGTTAAAATGTCAGATTGCCTATAATATAAGACAACGTTGTGTTTTTACCTTTAGTTTCCATTTCGTAGTTCTCGTCGTTGGCGCAAACTTTGGGTTTATATTTGGACCAGTCGACCAAATCATCATTCGCGCTGTAAAATTCAACGAATTTCAGATAAGCAGTTAATTTATTAAAGGGCCGCACCGGCGTTTCAAATTCGTCAGTTTCCCGCGCGAATAGGGAAAGCTACGGAACGTCGTCTGTTACCTGATTTTCTGGGTGAATTTTTCAAACACCGGTGGGGCCCTTTAAAGGAACCAATTTTTGACATATCACAAACGTAAACAAAAATGGACACGATACCATGTGCTGATGAAATATTGCACTTCGATTGCGGTCATAAGGAGCCATTTGAAAAAGAACAAGTTCTCAGCCATGATACCTTCAAGAGCTAGAGCTCATCACGTCGAGGGCCGCTGCATTGTAGGTGGCTTAGAAACCTTTACAGCTCTGTAGCTGACATAAAATAAAATTGGCTTGCGCACTGTAAACACTAAAAACACACGCGGAACCCATTCAGCTTGATAATGGCTTATGAACTAATAACGCAACATACTCAGCCTAAATCAACACACGGTACAAAAGCACTTTAAAACGACAACTGACTTGCGCTATACAATAAGCTTAACGAAATGGATCACTGCCAGCAACTCCGGGAGATAGCGAACGACCAAAATACAGAGTCGATTTTGCACTACACGGTTAAGAGTTCCACTTTTAAAGGACATGCGCCAACTACCTTTTTCAACTGGTTTAATACCGCCCCGCGAGCAAGCCTCGACTGCGACGTAATTAGAAGTATTTCCAATATATCACTATCATTAACCGTAACTGTTCTCAGTGCTGTGTTTTGATGATGTAAAACTCGCTACACCTAACCGTACAGATGGATTGAAAAATCGAAGAGACACGAGCTACGTCACGAAACGTTTCTCGAGCCTGCGACTAACTAGCTGCGGAGTAAACGGGGAAAATGCGCCGGCTGTTGTTGTTAAGGCTAGAGACCATTCAATGCCGTTTTCGTTTGGTCAAAATGATTCAAATAGATCTAATAAAAATGCGTACTTAGAGATATGGTGCCCTGTCCAAACTATCCTGTAAAACAGAAGCCGGTGGCCCGTGGGGAGGTGGGTAGAATATCAAGGGGTCGAGACTAGATTTGACTTTGGGAGCCGCGGTCGCTCTACTAAAGGTGGCCGATTGTTTTAAAAGTCCTTTGCGGCCGCGATGATACTACGCTTAACTGACTAAAACGTGACCAGTTTGCCCAAACGTAAAAACAATCACTGTGAAATTTTTAATAGATATTTGTACGCCCATTGCAATCATTTTTTATCTATTTTCGGTTAATAGAGTAAAACATTTAGATCATGGGTGCCTAGATGGACGATATTTAAAATATGTCGATTTCAACTTCCAAACGTTTAGCCCATAAATATTCTGACATTTTATAACAAAACATAGAAAATAGATCTTGACCTTGAAAATGTCTATCCAAACTTCGAAAATGGCAATCTTTGAAATTTTAGGCTTAGTTTTAGAGCCAGAATTTTTTTATTTTGGGTGTTGTTTTAGGTAACCCATCACTCATCATAGATACAGTATAAATCCCTAACAGGGTAAAACCCTCTGAAGAAGAGGGTTACAAAGCTGGTTTGGTAAACCAAAGTTCATTCTTCTCTATATATTTCAATATAAAAAGGTTATCTTTGGTTTAATAAACGGATCCTAAACATCGGTTTAAGTCCGGTTTGACTGGCATTGCCCGTGATGATAAAATCAGGTTATTCTATATACAACCTTTCCACAGTCGCTCCACTACAAAGTTGGTACAGTGGCTAGCCGCACTACGAGAGTAAGACGGTCGTTAGCTGTCAAGGACATTAGAGACGGTTGGAGGTTTTCGTTTATGGCCGATTTTATTAAACTGTTTTCAAAGCCGAATAGTTTTTCCAAGCCACAGCCTAGTTGGGCTGTCTATACTATAACCGAGCCGTTGACGCGTAGAACAAATACCCGCATTTGTGCCAAACCAATCGAAAACAACCTGTACAGAAATACAGAAATAGGAGAATCACGTACAACAAGGGCGTTGTTTGAATATTTAAGATCTCGTGCAGGAGTTAGTTTTGTACCGCTACCGCTACTCTATCATACTAAAACACATTCCTGTTTATTGTTTATGTTGAAAAACGATTTCCCCAGAGAACTGTTATCGTTCATATAAAATTAATTAATAATAATAACGTCATTCTTAAAGATAGTTAGCATGCATGCATTTTAAATATGTGCGAGAACCAAGAATATACAGAGAATCATTTATAATCCCAAAAGTAAACAAGGATAAAGTATCGAAGAGACCGTGAATTCTAGCTTCCACTGCCGTTGACATGTTTTGAAATGCAATCCCGAACACGTGATCCAATAGAATTGCATCAAACTCGCGAACTTTTCCTTTAAAAGCCATGGTGGGCCTCTACTGGGTTCTGGGAAGAATTCCAAATTATCCAATTATTGAACTGTGATTAGTTTTGACAAGATTGAATTTATTTATATTTAGGGAGAATGACTAGCTGTGTTGAGACGACTTTTGGCGTTGCTCTCAAACCTCTCATGCGCTATCAATAAGTTCCTTCCCCCTAAACCAAATCAAGTCAGCCCGGTATCACATCGGTTCTTTAGATCTTCTAAGTGCAAATCAATCAATTCGGGTATGAGTGATTGGAAGCAAATGGTTACAAAACATTTTGTCCTTCAAATAACTCGTCACGCTAGCCGATCCTAGGGTTTATTTTTGACACGGAAATGCTACTTCAAGTCAATTCAAAAAGCCCCGCCAAAGATTTTCGTGCAACTGCGCGAGGTGGCCGAAGTCAAATAAAATATCACGTGATTTCTAGACTCCCTGTACTTACTCGTTTTTTAGCTAAAGAAGCGAGTCCCTTTATATTCATGGTCTATGATAATATGTGTTTGTGGCGTGACTGGAATTAATGAAACTTAAATGTTACACACATAATACTTTTTTTATTAAAATTGCAAGATCAAAACCATTTTATCCTTGTGAATTACCTTTTACAAAATAAAACCAGTAGATCGTAATAAACAAAAAAAGACTCGCGGGAAAGAAAATTCTGGACATCCGATCTAAAATATTGTCCATAACTCTTTGAACAGGGAGTGGTGTTTTGATTTTTTGGACAGTATCAATCTGAGGAGTGGTATTTCTTAATCGAATATCAACGAGGGAACACATGTTTTCATCCAGCACGGACGTAGAAGCGTTGTTCCGTATTCGGGTCACTGTGGTCGTCTGTTTCTCATCGATTTTTTCCGGTCGCATTGTCTTCTCCGAAGGCCAAACTTTAACTCTTCGACTATTAGGCTGTTCAATGGACAATGTTTTCTAAAAATATGTTCGAACCTTAGTTACTTAATGAACTAATAAATTATTTATTTCTAGTACACCGACCGCTGCCCAAATTGATCGTGATAGAGACTGAGCCATCGTGAATTCTATCAGAGAGAAGAAGACGAAAACGAGACAACCGAAGAGCCAAATATCCATAGCCGTCATGTAGTTGACCGAGGGGAGCGAACTTCGGGCGTGAACGATCATAGTGGACAGGGTCAAAAGAGCCGTCACTCCCAGGGTGACCCGACCGGGCACCGCATTCACGTCCAACCAGAAGGACACCATCGACAGGCAGACGACGAGAAAACTAGGAATATACGTGTTGACAAGACTGGCCGTCAAGTGTCTCTCAAACTGGAATTCACAGACAAGTATGCAACTCTCGACTACAGCTACCATTAAATACGAACCAAAATAAGTTTCGTGGAGACGATAAATTGTTTAAAGGAATATGAAATATACCCTCGTTTGAAAAAATTATCGTATCGACTCTGTGGACAATGTTTTTCAAATCGAACTGCTGAGGTTTGACGGTTTTCAATAAAGTGACAGGATCTCCCATAGAGCTCAAAATATCAACATCGGAACTATTATCAATCCAATGAAGAATCACGCGGTCTTTGAAGGACGAAACTAAACAGTAAAGGGGATATCCTATGAACCATCTCCCATATTCAGGGATCAAAGAGTATCTTACAAAGCGTAATATTAAGAGGACACGTTTGAGTATCCAAAGGATATGATTTAAATTCCATCGGGCAGCTAACAGTCAGATGGAACCTGCGCGAAGACAACGTTCCCGTGATGTAATTTATGAAATTAAAGTGCCACTACGAGAATAAGAACGAACCTGCTGTATCTGAGGAGATATCCATCGGGGATCAGTTTCAAGACCATATTGTCCACCGTGACCTTGTAGAGAAAAGAGTCTTTGCAGTTGGGGAAAATCAGATCGGGTTGCCACAAACATTGAGCCAACGTCTTTGGGATGTTAATGGCAGACCACGCCATTTCCTGGATTTTTAACGAAGGATCCTTCCAAAACTCGAGCACTATCAAATGAAGGCCGAATTCCTGAATAGTTAGAAAGCTCATTAATTAATTTCAGAAGCGACTAACTAAATCGATATAACAATAACCATTTTCTCTTCACTAATATCAAATATATCCAACACGACTATTTTGTAAAATACATCAACGGGCTTACCTGTTAAAGAGAAAATAATGGTTAAGATCATTCCCTGAACATCGCATTCCCCGATAATTTACCTGCCCCTAAAGAGTAATTGATATCATCGGCGCAAATGGCCGGTTTGAGGCCCGTCCAATTGTAATCTGCTAAACACGCGCTGACCGATATTCGATTTTTAATAAATGTTAACTTATTTACAAATTTCGATTTCACCAACATACCTTTCGAGAAAAGGAATCGATAAAAAGGAAATTAGAAATTTTCGAAAAGATCCATCCATCTTTAACGGGATTCTGGGACGGTAATTCGTTTATTTCTCTCTATGGTACTGGGTTTCAAGTAAATAACAAACGGAAAATGATTAAAGGGGAAATATTTCAATAAAACGTAGGTAGAGCGCTTATATACATCTGAACATGAAAATCCACTCACCGTCTCCCACGATTTCCATTCTCAGTCAGCCACATTAACAAAAAGGTTCCAACGCCTTGGCCTTTAAGGCAACTTCTTTCAACACTAATCGATGCCGAAATTTTCAGAGCGAAAATTTCAGCTCGACACAAATAAAAAAGAAAGGCAACGGTAATGCCAAGACTCAACGAACCGATAATAGAATAGATTAAGAACTCTTTCTGTAATTGATTCTAGACCATTATACCTCTGTATTTTAGCGTACTCAAACGGTAACGAAGTTTCAGGTCCAAACAAGCAAACTTTAATTAAAAAGTTCACGAACTTGTGGGGAGGACATTTACGTTTCTTAATAATAATACTAATAATATTAATAATCATAATCAGCTAGACTAGTACCCAAGGCACCACCTTAGGCCCAAGTCATCTAGCGACTTTTAATGCCTTAAACACGTACGTTCACCAGAGCTCATCGGACTCACCGATTACTAATCGGTGACATCGGTTTCCTACTGTACGCTTTGTCGCGTTTCCGGTTTTGAGATCACGATAGTCATCGGTTACTCACCGAAGTCATCGCCTGGAGGAGTCGGTTTTTCCGATGACTGACGTCGGTTACAATGCGTAGGATGGTGGTAGCAAGCCCTTCATGCCACGCGAGCTAACAACTCCCTACACTAACTATTACCGTTAACCTCTACAAGTTTTTATGGAAAGGAGAAACCGAAGCGTCAATTGATCCGTGTACCATAAACTATACTATAATGTAAAAGTCCACTAATATTTCCCTAACGATTCGACAATTATAGGTAGCGTCTGTTAAAACTACTAAACCGTTCCTCTGTAGAAACAAATCATTTTATTCCCTCAAATATAAGCTTTCATTTGTTTCCACGTACTACGCCTGCCTGAGAAAACGTACTAAATTTGATAGGAAAATTCGCGTTGGTAGCAATTTCGTGGCTTACAGCAGCATCATTTAAGCGTTTTGTTTGTAACTTTCCAAACTAATGTCTATTGTCTCGCCAAGGGAACAGGTCACCAGTTGAAATGAAATTTCCAAATATAGTTTGTCGTATCATTTTAATGACATCATTCGGGTGTTCATTAACTGAAAATGGGGTTTATTGGCTAAAAACAGAGTCATATTTGGCTGCGCAAAGCCCAATTTGGGTTTCGAAAACAAGTTTAGACTTTAGAGTAGTGGTTGGATTGATTCGAGTCCTGATTGAGAAATCAATTCAATGCGCGGGCTCTTTGGCGTGAGTTATTAGTTTCAACCGTGTCAAACTGACCCTCCAGTGAATCGATAACTACAGGGGAATTTTTCTTGTACAGTTTGAAATCCAAATTTAATCAAACTTATTCAATAATACGAATGAAAAAGTGTTCGTGTCAACTTGTTTTTTCTTTGGTATAGTCCTAGCGTATTTCCTGATGAGGGGAGTACAAATAGTAAGTCCAATAAACGGAAGAAAATATAAACATAACAGAAGGGAAAAAGTATCGCGATACACGATCCAAAAGATAGTCTTGTCTCGTGACTGTAGCTGTCGAGTACGTCGATTTGCTACGAGAAAGATGCCGCAACTGACAAACTGAATCAAGTCGACCGCCTTGAATCAAGAGATCTTTGGAGCATTTGACAGTGCAGCAAGATACCTTCGGAGTTCGTGGCTTTGCTACTTCTACAATGCCTTCTTTCTGCAATCGAACATGTTAGTCTTTACGATGAGAAAGTGAATGGGACAGAGTTACTTCTCTGGAATGTTTCCGGAAACAAGACTGAACAATAGTGAACTCTATCAAGGACGAAAATACCATCACCAAGCATCCGAACAGCCAGATATCAACGGCCGTCATGTAAGACAAAGTCGGAAGGTTGTCTCTGGAGTGAACCACTTGAGTCGCGATGGTCAGGAGTGCCGTGACGCCAAGGGTAACGCGACCTGGTACGGCGTTGACATCCAGCCAAAATGAGACCCATGACAGACACACCAGCAAGAAGCTGGGGATGTACGTGTTCACTAAACTGGCCGCGATATTGCGTTCGAAATGGAAAAGTAATTTCAAAATGGTAGTGTTTCCTGTTGAAATATATACCTTGATAAGAGCGATTGTGGGGAAATATATAAATTAATCTTTACTTACCGGAAGTGTAATGAAACTCTATTTTGCCGACGCTGACATTTTTAAGAGTGAACTGCATCGGTTGCATCGTGCTGTAAAGTTTCAAGTTTTTTCCTAATTTCACCGAAGATTCCTCTATCCATTTTAAAGAGGCTTCGTTGTTTCTGCTGGCCACTGTAAAATAGCAAAGAGCCGTTTTTACATTGATTTTCTATGGGGTGTTGTGCTTCGTTGAAGGTGGGAAATAGTGAAAGGACTTTTCCGTGATAAACAAGCGGAGTTATAGAAAAGAATAACGAACGGAATCCAATATCCAAAAAACATATTTGAATGTCCATAGGAAAGTATCGAAAATTCATATTGCATATCACGAGAAGTTTATATCTATAACGAAATGAGCTCTTTGGTGAGATTCGGTTAAAAGTTAGTTTATAGCTCGTTACCTTCCGTATTGGTAAATAAATCCCTTCTCGATCAATTTCAGAACAATGTTGGGCTGAGTAACATCGTATAAGACGGCCTCTTTGGCGTTAAGAAAAATCAAATCAGGCTGCCAAATACCTGAGGACAAGGAAAGAGAGTTTAAACCATGGATACGGATTGAAAATAAATTGATTTATATTTTACATTCGGCTATGTAATCGGGAATAACGTAGTTGCGAGTTATGTTCAAATGGTCTAAGTTCAGCATTGGCTCCTTCCATAAAGCCCGCAAATAGATTTGCAAACCAAATTGCTACATGGTTCAAAATAATTAAAATTAGATATTTTAAGGTGTAGGCGGATCAAGGAATCGAGTAATACCATGCGTTGTTCTTCGACGTCAAAAATACTAGTAAGGCTGATTCCGGCATACACATCAATAGGCGCTGTTAATCAGAACGCATTTTGTGAGGCAGACCATATATAAGACAGATTCAAAAAATACCTTCATCTGATCGGGTAAAATTGTCGTCTTTCAAGCACGATTTGGGCTTATGAGCGCTCCAGTTAATTTGATCAGCTTTAGCGTATCTTAGAACAGAAATTCACACTTTAAAAATCTCAAAAATCACGAAACGTGAATGGTGGGCGCGATTATAAAGAAAATATTTTTAAGTCGCGCATATAGTGGAGCATGTTCGCAACACTCGCGACATATTAAGCAATTTTAAAGAACGACTGAAAATAACTAAACATAATAAATTAAAATTGAAATTCAGTTTCAAGCACTTACCCAAATGAAATATATAGTTCGGTGAATAAAATTAAGCAGCAAGCTTTGGAAATATCTCTTATTTTTTTCGAAACCAACACTCCAGTAACTTCCATGACGAATTAAATCCCGTTTGGTATACGATAAGTTGCAAATAAGGTGATAAACAAAAATAATATGCTTTCAGGGAAAGCTATTAACAAATTGTAAATGTACTTTCACGGCAATTGCTAATGGAATCTCCGTGTAAGAATGTGGAACACACATTTTGTAAAGAAGAAAGCTTTTAAGAAAAACGAGTCTTTGAAATAAGTATAAATGTGTTTGGTTTATAAAAGTGTGCTTAAGTTCGGTCTCTTTCTGTAGCTATTTACATATTTAAAAAAATAGTCAAACGGAGTTGAAATGTCGCGTTTCACAATTGAACATTCGCGAGCGATAAATAGTAACACCAATAAGCTAAAACGAAAACAAACAACATTAAAGGAAATAAAACGCGCGAAAATTTGTCCAACGCGTTGTCTTCGTTGGATGAATTATCGGTTGGGGTTATATCCAATGAAAATGTTCTATTTCTCGGATGAGTAACGTTATTTTCTGTCCTCTTTCTAGCCACGGTTGTATTCCAGGCCATCCTAATTTGAGGTGGCAATGACGATGATTCGCGAATTTCTCGCACGAGCTGAGCCTTAAAGAGTAAGTTGCAAATTATTCGTTACCGCCTTAATATTACTTTTAAACGAAGAAATTACGTTTAAAATACCCGAATATAAAGTTTCGTTGCTTCACGTTTCGTAGATAATTAGATATAATTAAAAGAACGGGAAATGTTTTTTTTAAATTTTGCCGTGGTCATTGACGTCATTAACAACGAGTTATCTCATTGGTCGCTTTACCCAACATAGAGTTTAGGCTTGCATACAAATTCTTGGTGCCACTA
The DNA here is from genome assembly GCF_980474605.1 of Leiobunum rupestre. Lineage (NCBI taxonomy): Eukaryota > Metazoa > Arthropoda > Arachnida > Opiliones > Sclerosomatidae > Leiobunum > Leiobunum rupestre. The sequence continues at coordinate 27,217,916 of NC_143391.1, read as the reverse complement.
TAGTGCTACTAATTCAGTGGACGAAAACAAAAAAAAAACCTATTGAACCATGGGATTCTACTAACAGAATTTTTTATACGGTGCTCGTGCAATTTGATTCATCGTGCAGTTAAAATTAGAGAGCGCGCTCAAATTTTTGTTTGTGTTGAGGTCGAGCGAAAACGCACGAGACCCACTACACGGAAATATTAGGAAGCGCGCTCTCCAAATAATAACACTTTTTATACATGTATGCGCCGCGTGATTTGAAAAGATAATTTCTAGACTTTTATTTTTTATTTCGATAATAAGCCTAATATTACGATTAAAAATCTCTGGTTTGAAAACTTCTACAGGTAAACAGAATAGCTCCACTTCAGTTCCTTCTATTTTAGGAATAAAACTACAGCTTCGATTTTGCCCCAAATTGCTCGTGCTACGGTGGAGAAAATTTCGCGGAAAATTTCAGGATTTTGGGGAGCGAAAAAGGTCAGTTTCGGACTCAAAATTAGTACACTTAGGCTTGGAAATTTGTTTCGACAATCACATTTTTGGATAGAGAACGTCCAGGGCTTCAAAACAAGCCCGCATTCATTCGTTTTTATTGCTATCGATTTTTCGTGTAACCAACACTTTAATTAAACCAATATTATATGAGATAACGCGCTAATAAATATCCGTTTAAACTTGGGTCAAGTTTTTTGGTCATATGAGTTATTCAAGAATGGAATTTTGTTCGGTTAACTTAAATGTTATACCCGATCACGCGAGATGATTTTCATCGGAAACTCGAATTTCCAACTAACGTGACCCGAAGAATAAATAGTGTCAATTGAAATTGCGGTAAATACTTTTTTCCTGTTCTTTTTTCTGGAATAGACTTGCGCTATGGTAAACTCCAATAACGACAAGAAGACCATAACTAAGCACCCGAAGAGCCAGATGTCCATGGCAGTCATGTAATCAACCGGTGGAATGAGACTCCTGGCGTGTACGATTTCAGTGGCTAGGGTCAATAAAGAGGTCACTCCTAGAGTTACTCGTCCGGGGACGGCGTTTACGTCGATCCAAAATGAAACCATGGACAAACAAACCACCAATAAACTCGGAATGTAAGTGTTGACCAAACTGGCAGTCAAATGTCGAATGAAAACGAAATGGCACTGCAGAATAGTATGCATTCCTGTTTCAAAATAGAAATATGATATATATACAAGAAGGACAAGAAACGACCCTAAATGGAATAAAATGGTAAATACCACTCGCGGATTCGTAAAGGGTGGAAGAAATGGTCGGTTTGTTCATGGAAAATTTCAGAATTTCAATTCCCTCGTAAAAATGAATCGTTGGTTTGTTTTTCATGAACTGAGGACTATTGACAGCGCCCAGAGTACCCATCCATTTTAAATCGGCCTCCAGCGAACGGCTATAAACTGCGTATACCATTTACTCAATATTAAAGTTGAATAGCATCACTTTAAAAACGTATATTTACACAACGAAATATTAAGAGGGCATTTTTGAGTATCCATGGGATATCTCTTGAAGTCCATCTGGCAATTGACCACAAGGTGGTACCTGAAGTTAAACGATAAACTCGTAACTATAGGGATTTAGCTAGAACGGATTTAGTATCAAATCCGTACCTGCTGTAGCGATAAAGATACCCTCCGGGGATGACTTTAATGACGGTATGAGGAATACTGACTTGATACAAACGGGCCTCTTTGCAATTTGGGAAAATGATGTCGGGTTGCCAGATGCAGTCGACGATGTACTTCGGTACCTTTTCGGGGAGCTCAATTTCGATTCCGTCTAAGCGCAACAAAGGGTCCTTCCAAGTTTCCAATATAAATGTTTGGATTCCAAAGTCCTAAACACGGGTAATTTCGGATATATTAAAAAACATGGAATGTTTTATTTATAAATAAGGTAGCCATGACTCATAAATATCTCTCAAAATATCAATAAAAATTAAAACAGATTTTTTTTAAATTTTGCTCAATATGGTTCCCAAATTTATCCTTAATTATTTTTTCATATATTGGAACAAAATTTGAGGGTAAGACCAAAAATAGGATAAAAGAAACCGTAATATGTTAGAAGATATAATATAGCTGAGAAAAGTTAAGAGGCGTGGTTTTTCATCTTTATATTCTCAGTTAACGTTAATTCATTCTTGGAATTAATTATAATTTTCGATTTAATTTGTCGCGGATGATAATATAACCAAGGAAATAAGTTTTAGTCCCAAGGGCTTTCGTATTGCTGGCAATTAGCGAAAACTTGCGAAAACAGAAGTGAGATAAGAAATGCGTACACGTTTTACGTCAAAAAATACATTAATATTTTTAGGAAAAGGTGTCGAACGTAACCAACAGCCTATTTACGCTGCTGAGAACGTACGTGTCGCCTCGGTTAAAGAAGCAATAAGGATCATCTAGAGCTGACTGAAACAGTAACGCCAACTGTCGGGGACTTGTTTTAAAATATTTCTTTTTAATAAAAGTTTTGGTTACTTTTACGCAAAAGTCACGTAACCATTTTGGCGGACATTTTGAAAAATATCTATTTAAATATATATATATATATATATAACTATAGCTATAGTTACGGCACGCTCATTATAAAACCATTTATATTTTCACGAATATTTGTGATCAAAGACTGCGGTTTGAGCCACTGATTTCAAAATGTGTAACTGTTTATAGCAAAAACAAATTCATTTGTGTTTTCTGCAATTTTTATGTTTATGACGAATTAAAAAAATCTGTAATTTCTGTTTAAATTCTAGTATTATTAATATTATTAAATTAATAGTTAAATTTAACTTTTACGTAAGTAATTATAAACGTTTTGTTGAAACTTTCTTTCTGTTTCCAATCATTTGAGACAAACGTTTGGGTAAAACGTTAGCGGTCATTGAAGGTAGATCCGTACGTTCTCAGTAAGATAAATACGTTCTTGATTCAAATTATAGGAAGTAAAGTTCACGCGAAAGAAACTTCTAAGTTGCAAAAAGTGATCAACGAACTTATATCTCACCATTTTAGCTTCGCTAATTTCGTACAAATCGGTAATCGCCAGTCGCACAAAAACATCGATCGGTTTGCTCCCGTCTATATTAATTGATAATTATATTTATTAAATAAAGTGACCGACGAACAAATTTACTTTCAACGGGTAAAGTGTAGTTTTTAAAATCAACGCATGTATCCGGCTCGTGATTTCGCCAATCAATTAAGAGTCCCAAATACCTGTTAATATATCGAATCACGAAAGAATTTGTATCAATCATGTTCCGAGAACGACGAGTCATTACGCGGACTTACCCCGGAAATAAACCAAGAACCCAGATACAACTTTGAACAATTGGAAAGCGCATAATGGCATCAAATAGACGCGAAGCAACCAATGACCCTCAAAAGTGAGACTAAAACGACCCGTCGTCTTTCAGAATGATAAAGAAGACATAAAATCGATTCCTATACTCCCTTCACACTCAAAACATCCGTTTGAAATATTAACTCCCATACACTGTAAATTCCCTAAAAACACGAAATCAGCTATTGGAATCGGCTTCGGCCTAGCCATTAATCGCTTAGCATTAATATTTGATTATCATTTGACCCGTATTGTGGTCAACACGCTATCCTTCATAAATATAAACTATACCCAGCGTATCTGTTGTTTCTTCTACATTGTTTTAGGCGTTTTCCTGTGGATTTTCTTAATTCATACCATTGGCGAATAAAATTTATATTCATATTTTGTTCTCACGAAAGAAATTTTAAAAATATATATGAAAAATTATATATATATAATATAAAAATGTTAAATTGAACTTTTAACAAAGGAAATTTATTTCATCTCTTGAAAAACCTCATTTAAATAGGACCGGTAGCGGTAGAGAAGATATTTTATTCAATAACCCAATTTATACGAGGATAATTCGCGTAACTAAAATAGAAAAAGTGTAAGTGTAAAAAAACACGTAAAAAAACCACTTTCGACTTCTCTAATTATTTGAAGGTAAAAACGCTGCAAGGAAAACATATCGAGTCTTTAAGCGACTTCAGTCAAGTTCAATGACTTCCTTCCAGCTGATAACTTAGGAGTAGAACGGCTACGAACTTATATAAGATGAATGCGATTCTCATTTCGTGAAACAATAAATGAAAATAATCCCGACGAGAAAGGTAAGAAATGTTCTCAAATTTTCGATAAATAAAAGTATTTTGAGTTAGTGTAACTTTACGTAACAAAAATGTAGAGAGTTGAACTTTTAAAAATAACAAACTTGTCTTATTTCTGGTTGGTGTTATCTATTTCCGGAAACGACTATATGTCAATTTACGCAGAGAAACTGGCAGTGTTCAAAAATAGTTAATTTTATACGTTAACTGATTTTATAATTGTCTTTAATTTCATGATATATAATATAGAAAATGAAATCAGTTGGTATTCTGTTAATAACCACTATCCTCCTTGGGATTGCCAACTACGGAAGTTCCTCGGAAACGAAACCACCCAACATTATCATGATTGTCGCCGACGACTTGGTAAAGAGGATATATACGACATTAATATTTATATCTAGTACTATATAGTATAACCGTAATTAAATGTTCCATCAGGGCTGGAACGACGTGAGCTTTCACGGTTCTCCGGAGATTCCAACTCCCAACCTCGACGCAATGGCCAGCGATGGCTTGGTGTTGGACCAGTACTACGTTCAACCGTTGTGCACTCCTTCCAGAGCAGCTCTGATGACCGGATACTACCCCATACACACCGGTTCAGATATACAAAAATAATACAGTCTGAATGCCTATATGTAAAACCGAGATATAATTAACAGGAACGCAGACTTTGGTCATCTTAGGACGATGTCCTCTGGGAATTCCTCTCAAGTTCAAAATGTTACCGGAACATTTGAAAGATTTGGGCTACTCTACTCGAGGAATTGGAAAAGTGCGTTACTGTCCTTGGCCAAGAAATTGAAAAATAAAGATTATACGATGGTTTTTCAGTGGCATTTGGGGAGCTACAAATCAGAGTATCTGCCAACATCGCGAGGTTTCGATTCCTTCTACGGATTTTGGAACGCCGTTACTGGATATTTCGATCACACGTATTTAGAAGTAAGGTAACGTCCTTATAGGCCTATTGAAAATAATATTGAAACACGAACTAAACGATGAAACAGGCACCGTACTGGGGTTTGGACCTACACGACGATACGAAACCCGTCGAGAACGAAACTGGCCACTACACGACGGATCTTTTCACGAGGAAAGCGACTGACACGATCAGGAATCACGATACAGCGATGGTAATTGGATAATTATCAATTTATAAGTTATTAAGTCGAGGGTTTTGTCTCTGAAGGTAAGATAAAAACCACGTTAGTAAACTCGACTGGCAAGTTTTTATGTGTTAAATTTTAAGAACTAAAGAGAGCTTTAGCCTCGCATCAAGAGGAGCCGGGTTCGAGCCCAACTTGTGGCACGGGGTGAAAACTCGGAACTACTACATCCGCGTAGAATTTTCAAATTCTCGTTCCATTGGTTAGAATAGTTTTCTTTCAAATTCTTTGGTTTCCCCTCCTACGCGATTGAACCCGGACACCTGAATTAATAGCATTAAAAGTCACTAGCTTATTTGGGCCTAGAGTGGTGCCTTGGGAATTAGCCGATTATTATTAGATAGTGCTTGAGTAATTAGCCGTTTCCAGTAATAATAGTTTATGGTCATTGCTAAGCCACTGTTCCTCTACTTGGCGCACGCCGCTGTCCACTTTGGGAACCAATACTCCCCTTTGGAGGCCCCCGAGAAATACATCTCGAGGTTTCCACATATCCCGGATTACAATAGGAGAATGATGGCCGGTAAATTCAAATTCATAGAACCAGAAGTGTATAATATATCTATTACGAGATAAGTATCCCTAGCTAGGTAGATTCCGCCGGGCGCTAATTTCCCCGAGTCTAGTTCTTCGCTAATAGGTAAAAAATTCATTTTTCTATTGATAAACCGTATTTTTGAAGATGAAATAGTTGATTTTATAGAATAAAACGTGGTCTTGCCCAACTTGTTAAAATGTTGCTCTTAGGTCACAAGACCCAGCTTTATTAGAATTTTTTCACGTGAGCAATTTGCACGCGCGCTAGAAAAATCTATATTCCTCGCGACTGTATATAGCGCGCGCTCATAGACAAGAGACTGTTTCGTAAGAGCAACAATTATACAAGAATGCCACGTTACTTTATAGAAAGCACTATACACTCTTTTATATTCTTATTTGTGAGAGCTGCCATTTAATTACGGGTCTGATTTCGCACGCGACGTCTCGAGCTGATGAGCACATGCAGCTGTCCTTCCCTGTACTATTTTAAATTAGGCTTGTAATGAAATGGCCGACTTCGTAAAAGAGTGTATTGTATTAGAAAATCGATATATGACGACCTTAGCCCCGCACATAATATTTTTCCTCTAAAAATGTATTTGAAAAATTAACGCGAGCCTGCGTAGGTACATGCTTCAAGCGAATAATATTATCGGGATAGGCAGATGGATACTTGTCTCCTAAGAGATATATTATGCACTTCTGATAGAACGACGTGTGTCCACTGAAACCGTTCTAAAATTGTAATTTGTAACAGCAATGGTGGCAAGCCTCGACGACTCGGTTGGAGAGATATTCAAGGCCCTACAAGAAAAGGGAATGTTGAACAACACCATCGTGGCGCTGACGACGGACAACGGGGCCCAGTCTCAAGGATACTGCTCGCAAGTCGGTTGCGGACCGGACCTCGAAAGCGCGTCGTCCAACTTCCCACTGCGAGGATCCAAGTTCGACTTGTGGGAAGGTGGGGTTCGAGGAGTCGGCCTTCTTTGGAGTTCCGCCGTCTCCAACAGCGATTCCCAAGAGAGCGCCAGAAGACAGCTAATGCATATCACGGACTGGCTGCCAACCTTTTATCAAGCAGCGGGTAGCCTTCAGTAACCCTCTTTTTATATTATCATACGGATAAATAATTGCGTTTCAATATTTAAAGGTGGCGACGTTAAGAATTTGGGTAAAATCGACGGGGTCAGCGTGTGGGAATCACTGGTGAGCAACGGGAAATCACCGAGAACGGACGTACTCCTGAACATCGACCCCATTTTCCAAATGAGAGGAATCAGAAACGAATCGTGGAAATTAGTCACCGGTGATCTAGACTCCGACATATCTTATTTCACGAATCGATGGTAACTAGGCCATTGACCTGGACGAAATTCTGACCACGCTACCGCTAGGCCTACACCGCAATTTAAATAATAATAATAATGAACAATAAAATTCTAGGATGGGAGTATCTGGTAGAGGGGTGCTAACCGACCATCTTCGACCCTCTTTGCCTAAACTGGCCAACGATTCCCTGGTGGCGCGGGCAATAAAAGCGACGGGAAGGAAATTCGTCGGTCCGACCGAAGAATTCTACAACGAATTCAACGTGACGTGCGGGCCAGTCCCTTTGGCGGAAGTCGAGGGGGTGATGCTGTTCGACATCGAGAAAGACCCGTGCGAATATCGAAACATCGCGAAACAAAACGAACAAGTAACGGCGTTGTCTTAGTACATTTTAGAGCCTCAGCACGCTAAAAAGCGATTTGGGTTGAAAATGATTCAATCGAGAAATTCAATACATTTCAGGTTGTGCACGAGCTAGAAAAAATCCTCGAACGGTATCAAGAGGGCTCCGTTCCGCCTTTCGAATTTAACCCCGATGAAAAATGCGACCCGGACAGCTACGGATTCTTATGGACCAACTGGGCCGACCAAAATCCGATGGTCAGAAATATCACGAAGCATTTCAAACGGGTTGAACTATGATGAGATTATTTTAGACGAAAATAATTAAACATTTTTTGTTGGTTGTTAAATCAATAGCAGCGATTTACTTTAAACAAAAATCGATTGAAAGTTACTAGGTAACGCCTAAGCGTTTTGCTAATAACCCTCCCATTTTTAAAAAAATAACTGTAAATATTTCTTTGTTCACGTTTTAAATCGATAGAAAATAAATAGTTTAAGACTGTGTTATTTTTTTACGAAATTCTAAATAAAAATTTTTAAAATTGGTAAGCTAACGTTGGCGAAAGCGTAGGCATAATTATATCGGTCGACTAAAAACCAAATACTCATTTTCAAATAGGACGCGAAACCGAAACTGGTTTTCTGGCTAATGATGTTTTTACCGACATATTCGCTCAATATTTCGAGCGATTAATGAAATACGTCCATTTATATGCTAATTATGAACCGGAAATTTCTATGTTTTAAATTGGCCGCGATTTTGTGATTAATTTCCGTATAATTAATTATAGAAACGCTTGATAAGTATAAAGTATAAAACACAAACATTATTACACTTTTTGCGCAACAGATGGCGCCACAAGCGTAAGAAAAATGGTTAAAAAAATATGCTAATCAACTCGACTGGAGGGAAGGCCGCCAACCACAACGAAATCGTTGGGAAAACTCGACACTAACTTTAAAATATGGGGAGCTGTAAATTTACACTAAAATGTGTAAAATCCAAATTATAAAACATAATGTAGTTCGTCAGATACGCAACAAAAATCACCCGGCACTAAAAATATTCGAATATAAATATATAGGTAAAGACTGAACATTTATGATTAAGTTAACCGAAATTCCTCTTATTCACATTTAAATATTAGAGATGTTAATTGTTGCCCGTTAATTTAATAAGGCTACGCGTTGCCATATACCTAATTGCGTTGATTTCGCCTTTATAATAACGTAGGCACCGCTACAAGTTATAGTCTACACTAGTGAGTTTTTGTTATACCAGAGAGAACTATACATTTAGGCCATTAAATTGAACATGTACCTTCGGTCTCACAGGCGCCATCTATAATTTATTATTTATTTATTTGTATCACTTTCTATGTTGCTTTTTGCCATCCGATAGTTACACATTGCAGCTTGAAAAACTGTGTGTGGGCGCGCAGGGCCGGCTCAAGAAATATTTTTCACCCGGGCAAGGGGGATTTTTGGCGCCCCTGTTATTTTGTAACTAAATTAAACTACCCCCCCCCCTGTAAAAACATTAAGGCCCTCAAGGGGTCGGAGTGTGCAATAACTGGTGGCTTTACCGGGGAGTCGCGGTCCGGCTCTTGTAACCCATAAGGGCGGTGGCGCACTGGGAGATGTTAGCTCTGATCAAATGGTCCCATCTCCACCTCCGACTTTGGCCAGGTTTGGCTGGAAACTGAGCTTCGACTGAGGCTAACGGAGAGGGTCCGTTTAAACTAGCCGCCTCGGCGGATTGGGTAGCCTGCTGTGGGGCTGCGGGCCTCCGTATGAGGGCACGGCGGACCCATCTCCCGGCCTTTTGGGGTTCCACCGGGATATCCGGTGCCAGCTGTGCCGGGTTATGCGGGCTGCTGTGTGCCCGCCGTTCCCCTTTAGAAGCTCTCTCCAATGGGCTTGGCTCCCTACCTTTCTCGGTAGGGTGTCGACTGGCGTTGCTAGAGCATCCGCTCTCTATCCCACTGCTGTGTGCGAAGTGGCGAGCTGGTCGCCCCATTGCTGCTCCTTCTGCTGGGTGGGGTTCTGCTACCCATGCTGGTTTTGTCACCTGTCCGAGCATGTGGACGCTGGCGTAGGGCATTCTGATGAGACCGGCGGTGTAGTAGGCTGTATGATCGCTTGGAGCACCGGGATATACATTTCTGACCACATGTAAAAACATTAACATGACCGTGTTATAAATTTACGGTTTTCATAACAATAAATAATCCCTTTAATCACTTTCTAAATACTTTGTGTAAACATATCTAATACCTTCTTTATGGTACAGGGTCATTTTACATGGAGCTTGAAACACTAGGTAAGGTGGCAAGACTAGTATACCTTAAGTACATTAATTATAATGTCCATACTGAATAGTATCACGGTTAAAATGTGAAATAAAAGAATTAAGTTTACAAAGAACCTGTGAGTTAAAAATAAAAATATCCAGGGATTATTTTTATCTTTAACTCACGGGTTGTTCTTAGTAAACTTTATTCTTTTATTCATTACCTTAATTGCTTTAACAACTTAATTAAAAAACTTTTTGCGGGATTTTTTGAGGCCTACACTTATGAACTTTTTTAAAGCTGTCGCTTGCTTTTCTGCTTTAACGGCTTCTCTTAATTTACTTTTTTTTAAAGAACCAGAATGCTTGTATTTCTCGGTCATCTTAATTCAATTCAACGTGACTCAATTAATATCTATCTAACAAAAACTATTAAACTGAAACTAATAAATGGCTTTCGGCGCGTGCGCGTAAAATAGAAGAGAGAGACTAACTGTAACTACGGACACACGACAGATTAAATCGTACTGATAGACTGCTTAAGAACTAGCCATCGAAAACGATTTAAATGCATTTTAGAATATTAAATGCAGGTTCATAATAGCAGGGAGTAGTAGCAGGGACTACTACTCCCTGATAATAGTCTAAGAAACAAATAGAATTCTTGAAAATGGCCTGCTAGTTTATTTATCATAAAGCTGGATAAATGACAACGAAATAGCTAGCAAGTACATATAAGTACTGTATTACTTTGGGGTTCCTTCTATTCTTGTGGCCCTAAATTGGTTAGAGTGTGCAATAACTAGTGGGTTTACCGGGGAGTCTGGGTCCGGCTCTTGTAACCCATAAGGGCGGTGGCGCACTGGTAGATGTTAGCTCTGATCAAATGGTCCTATCTCCACCTCCGACTTTGGCCAGGTTTGGCTGGAAACTGAGCTTCGACTGAGGCTAACGGAGAGGGTCCGTTTAAACTAGCCACCTCGGCGGATTGGGTAGCCTGCTGTGGGGCGGCGGGCCTCCGTGTGAGGGCACGTTGGTCCTGTTTCCCGGCCTTTTGGAGTCACACCGCGATCTCCGTGGTCAGCTGTGCCGGGTTATGTGGACTGCTGTGTCCCGTCGTTCCCCTTTAGGAGCTCTCTACAAAGGGTATGACTCTTTACCTATGTAGGTAGGGTTTCGGAAGGAGTTGCTATAGCATCCACTCTTACTCGCACGGCTGTAGTGAGAATTGGTCGGCTCATTGCTGCTGCACCTTCTGCTGGGTTGAGTGGCTTGCGTCAAAGGTCCGACCATCAGTAGTAGGGTACTACTACCCGAGGGGCTATCGACTTCCCGTAATCGGTGTACACCCTAACTGTAATGATTACGTATTCTTCTGCAATCCTTTGTACTCATTTGTAATCTTCGTACTCATCTGTAATCACCGTAATCATTATGAAATAACGCGTACTCATCTGTAATCACTTGTAATCATTTGTAAAGTGCGTAATAATCTGTAATCACGCTTATTCATTGGAATTATCCCGTACTCAATTACTCATCTGTAACAATTTTAAAGTTTTGGGTTGCCTGTGTACTCATCGTAATCCTTATGTTCTCATCATAATCATTCTGTACTCATCGTAATCATTCTGTACTCATCGTAATCATTCTGTACTCATCGTAATCATCTGAACTCATTAATGATTACGTAATCGGTGTACAGGCAAATTCTTACTGGCTAGACCCACGCTACTACCCATGCTGGATTCGTCACCTGTCCGGGCTTGGGGACGCTGGCGTAGGGCACTATGATGATAGGCCTCCGGTGGTATGGCCCCTGTTGCTAGGTACACCGGGCTAAAAATTCTGACACACTTTTATTCTTGTAGTATCGCCCAACCACTTTTTCTTCTTCATATTATATACCCTGGTTTATAATTAAAATACCAGGGAAATGCTTTATCCGTCAGAACTAAGCACCGTAGTTTTATGGTTTATTTACTATTTTAAAATAAATAGTCGCAAAAAAACAATCATCGACGATGTTGGACATTTTGGTTGGGAAAACGGTTTGTATTTCTAATTAGCTAAGGATTTTTCGAATTATGTTATGCTTTCATTAAAATTTTTATAAAGAAATCCAATTCTTGGTAAACTAAAAAGGCGCACAACTCAATTTTGGCGCCCCTCTCAAAACGGCGCCCCGGGCAGTTGCCCGGGTTGCCCGGCCCTTAAGCCGCCCCTGTGGGCGCGGAGACTTTGTGTAAAAGCGAGTAAAATTGGGCTGTATCCGTTCAGACGTTGTAATGTCCTTCTTGGGAGAAGGATTCCATACAGGAGACGTGTAGTCTAGAACCGATAAACACATCTAGCGAAAGAGGGTGGGAGAAGCACTTGTGAAACCAGTAGTTCTAAACCACACACCGATAATTTTCAGGTTGTAAACTTGGGTCAGCGGAACTTCGTTTATCGTATAAGTGACGTCATCACTGGACAGCTCTCTAGTAAGTACCATAGGCCAATTGAAATACGTGACTGGCGTTAAATTGTAAGGTCTTCCGGTCTGTGGCAGATCGAATTGAGAGCGATATATAGCTGTCAGCCGCGTACTGATACAGAGAACAGTTGGGAGTCAGCGTGTGGTAGATCCGACTCAAAGATGTTAAAAAGTCAAAGTCCCAAAATTGATCCCTGAGGAACACAGAAACGCACGGGACGCTAAGTGCTGAAATAACCACGATAGATCAACGGTTGAAGGTGATTTGACAAATAATGTCGAAACCACTGCAAAAGTTCTCCGAGAACAGCTCAGCCCTCTTAAGTTTATAAATCAGCCACTTGTGACCAACAGAATCAAACGCCATTGACCAGTTGAATGAAACCACGTGTATATCCGAGAACGGTAGACCACTTGTGGGAAGAATGTATGAGCTGCTAAGTGCATGAACGACCCTGCCGGAATCCAAACTGCAAGGCGGGTATAACGGAATTATCTTCTAGAAACTTGTTTAGTTTTGTGACTTTTTTTGTGAATAGGAGAGCTTAACTTGGTTAAAAATTGATTTTGACCTGAATAGAATGACGGAGTGAAAACATCAGACTCTTCGCGTACATGAATTTACTAAACGGATTGTGAATAAGATTGTCGGTTCTCTAAACTATCTTTTCTTGGACTGGCAATACATCAAAAAAAGAACTGCAGAAATTTAAAATTTAAAACTATTTATTTAGAATTAAGAACAATGTTGTGTACGATCTCATAAGAAGTACACGTAACACATTGTATCTAAAACATATTTATTGATAAAATATCATATTAAGAAAGGTTACACACTGCGTGCCTGTCAATAGGTTGTATTTTGAAATAATTGGTTGTATTTTTGGGGGTTTTCTAGCGTGCACGGGGAAATTCTTAGTTAGGATAGTTTAGAAGATGCCGCAGGGATTAGGGATGCCAGTGCCATCCTGCCTAAATGCCATCGTAGATATCTGTCAATAGCAAAATTTTGTGTTGTGCGCGTTTACCAGTGGTTTTAAATTTCTTACCCCTTTTGACCATTGGTCGGGGACAACTCCACCTTCAGCCCTGATTGGACCTAATAATCAAAAATTAAATTCACGTGACCTACGGGTCACGTGATCTATTGGTACAAAGCCATGGAGCAAGCCCAGAGATATCATCTTTTTCAAAAACTTCGTCTCTGAGGTTTGTCAGAACAACCTTTCGGTTGTCTACTGAACCACCGAGCTCGAATATGCTATAAGTCATTTCATCGGTCGGAAAATCACCGTCACATAGTCATCAACATCCAGATGGCTTCGCTCCACGAATCTTCGACGTTTCTCGCTGGACGAAAAACACTCAACTCTTCGAGCGTCGCCTGAGATGTCTTACCCACGACCACAACATAGTCTCTTCACCGTAATGGGTTTGGCATTTAAATCAAGCTCATTAAGGCCATTAATATAAATAAACCTTAGGGCCAAATTATATTAAAATTTTAATGTCTGTAAACCCGAGGCAGATTTAGCTCTGAAAACAGTTAGTATGCGGTGGGTCTGTGAGGCCTGTGAAGGTTTTCCGTATCATTTTACCTTGGCACTCGCTAACTTAAAAAAAGAGCTAATCATAGCCTCAAGCCACCTCCAGTCTCTTGAAACCGAGAATAAGGATCTCCAAAGTCAACTAGCTCTCCTCGGGGCGATTCCCTCCCCCTGCCACTCGCTCAGCTCATTTGGCAAAACGCGCAACTCTACCTCATTCCTTTACCACTGAAACTTTTCAGTCTGGAGAATATCCTGAACTTCTTGGTTCTGATCTGCACCCGCCCATACCTGATTCCAGAATTGGCAAAAACCCGGCCAAAACAGGTTTTTGCCGGGACAAACTGGTAAAAACCGGGGGAAATGGAAAAAACTCTTTTCGTGCTGAATTAATCATTGATATATCTATTAAGTGACTAATTTGGTCATTACAAATAGGACAGATGAAAAAGGCCAGACGAAGAGTGAATAGAATAGAAGAATATACTGCTTTTATTATTTATTTTTTATTGAATTTTGCCACTAGAGGTGGAAAAACCATGGAAGTACGATTTTATACACGGTTTTTAACAGGAAAACAATAGGTGGAAAAACCGCGGAAAAATCTAGTTTTTTCCACCCGATTTTTTCCACCCTTGGCAAAATTGTGCCAACCTTTCCTGATTCACCTACCTTGCAACAGCCAACGCCAACATCTTGGACGACGGTAGTCCGGAAAAACAAAAACAAAACAACCGGAGAAGGATACCCATAAAACCTAACCGCCTCGCACCCATCAGGTATTGGGAGTGGCATTTGCTCTCCCCCGACTGTCCTTCATGCAGCCCCAGCCATGACTGCTATTTATAAATTACGGCTGCAGGATCTCGAGTCCAACATTTTTGGACTGGATATCACGCCTAACGGATTATGGCTTCTAAACCTCCGTAAACATGAATTCAAAACAGGTTTCTTTGGCGTTGAAGAACAGGATGTGCAAGCAAGACTCGACCCTAGCAATTTGCCGGAGGGTGTTGCTATATCGCGCAGTGCGAAAGTGACAGCTTTTCGCCTTACTCCACCCCAACCACCACCGCCCCCTCGTTCCCACTGTACATGCAGCCTGTTCCGCAGCTCATACCCTACCTCCAGGCTTCGCATTGGAACAATGGAACGTCCAACTATAAATATATCATTACTGACAACCATATGTTGTGCCGGTAGATATAACTGATGCTACAATCCTAATGCCATATCTTTTACGCCTCGTGCATCAGTCTTTTCCTCGTCACTCAACCCAAACGCCTCTAATTTTGTTCTTACGCCAATGTCATATCTTTCGTTTATATACACTAATACCGGATCCCTCATATGTAAGCGTTTTTCAATTGAGGAAATTGGTGTGGGAACTCGTTCCTGATTGTGTTACAATTACGGACACTTGGTTAAAAGATAACATTAATCCTTCCCTCTACCATATTGAGGGTTATGACTCTTTTCGTTCGGACTGTGATACCACAAAGTGTGGTGGGGGATGTGTTCTTTATAACTCTCGCTGCCTCTTTAAATCGTTCCCTGACCACCCCAAATATCCTATAGTGTGCCAACTGAAAATTGATGGCAAGTTATTGCTGATATAATGCTGTTATCGTAGTGTGGGTATCTATTAAAACGATTTTAATTTGCCCTCGAAAGTTGTACGTAATAATGGCGCTCTATTGAGGGAGAAAGTCGTATCTTGGGTAATTGAAGTAAGAGTAGAGGCATCAGTTACTTCTGGAAGGTTCTCTGGATCTTTCTGAACATCTTCGGCTCCAAGTTCATTGAGTCTCTGGTCGCATAAGGCTGAATGGTGCTTCTTGATACAATTCTTGCAAGAAGAATGCTTTGACCGACAGTTGCGTGCACGATGTGACGTCTTCATGCAAAGGTAGCACCACCGTTGCTCCTTTATTATTTCTCTTTTCCTCGACAGAGATACGGAATCGCAGGTCTCAGTAGTGTGAGATGAATTCTCGCAGAATATACAATTTCTTGGTTCAACTCCGACTTGTAGAGCGGCTGCTGATGCTGTACGATTTCGTGACGGATGGCTCGAGTTCTGGTATGGTCGATTTGATCTATATATTAAACTTATTATTTACCATGGTGAATATTAGTAGAAATTATGTTTAATTGAGGGGTCTGAACATTGTCATTATAGAATCTAAATCTCTCCTTTTCCGTAATTTCTTTTGATTTCACCGCTTGATTTATAATAATCCTAAGTTTCCTATCAATGTCCTGAGTACAGTCATTTTTTAGCTTTAAGTAATTGTTCTTATCTAAAGACTCAGCCATCTTGTGAACATAATCAAGTCTATCCATAACAACTACTTTTTTACCCTTATCCGCTTCTAAAACAATAATGTCCTTATTTTCTTTAAAGAATTTGAGAGCTGTTCTTTCAATTTTGTTTAGATTTGATGGAGTTAAGTTTTTCACTTGTTTCTCGTGTTTGAACGAATTTTTGATTAGACTCCTTATTTCCTGTTTATCTTGATCGGATTGTTTTGAAGTGCGTAAGAAATTTTCAGTTGTAGCATAGATATCATTGATATTGGGATTGGTTTGTGTTGGTTTGAAGTTAAGACCCTTTTCTAGTAGCGAAGTTTCGCCGGTTGTCAATTGTCGATTAGAAAGGTTGGTGATTATAGAAGGGTTAGATGGATGATCAATGTGATGTCTCGATTTCGGATTACTTGTAGCGTGTCTGAGGCACAGTTCGTTGAATTTTCGGATATGTTTAGATTTAGCTTCTTGGAACTCTTTAGAGTTAGAACGTGAGATAACGTCAAGTAAAATTGATAAAATCTGAGTATCAAGGGTGTTGGAGAGGCGGTTAGAGAGAAATTTAAATTCTTTTTGAAGGTCCGCTTTCTTTCGTCTTAGGGCTAGAATACTATCATGAAGGATGCTACTCTCCAGAGTATAAGTGTCGCGTTGAATTCTTACATTCCCACCCGACGTGGGTGTATAGGATGATCTAATTCGTAATCCATTAGGTATCAAATTCCATGACTTACATTTACTCAAGAAGGTTAGTTGATTCGATACTCTTGCCAAAGTATTGCCAACATGACGAGTCCGATAAAATGATGATACATGTCTCTGATCATGTATATAATCGTATATATTAAACTTATTATTTACCATGGTGAATATTAGTAGAAATTATGTTTAATTCAGAGAAAACGGCATGGTATTAGAAGATAAAACTTATTTTATACAAGACGTTTCGAGCCGAGGCTCTTCTTCAGTCGTTCGTTAGTTTTAATTTGATTTAAAATTTTACCACGCGCCATATTCAAGTTCTAATATCACGCGAGCAGAAGGTCAGCGTGTTAAAAAATAAACAAAAGTTTTACTGATTTTAACAATTTACGTGTGTAATAGAATCAATGTAACCGATAAATCCAAAGTATATGTAAGTCAGTGTGAATTATTAAAATATAAATATAAAATAAAATAAAATTTTAAATCACAATATTACCCCAATTAGTTACTTCTTGACATCCTTTATCTAAATTTAAATTACCTAGTTTACGAATATACAATCCTTCATAGAATTTTCTTTTGTACCAATTGGTTTCCCGTTTTAAAATTTTGTAATCATCCCATTTAATAGAGTGGTTTAACGTAGACCAAATATGTTTTGAAATTCCGTTATTCATATCGCCCTTAGCCACGCAGGATTTATGTTCACGTATCCTGTCTAAAATGGAACGTTTTGTTTCACCAATATACGTTTTTCCACATGAGCAAGGGATTTCATAAATAACGCCTCGAATGGCGGAATCTTCTATTTTAGGTTTTAAATGAGAAATTTGATTTTTTAGTATATTAGTGGTTTTTGATACTAAGTTTATTTTATAATTTTTCAAAATACGTTTAAGTTTCTCTGTGGTTTTAGGTATATAGGGTAAAACTAAAACCTCCTCTTTAGGTTTACTTTTCATATCAGAAGGCATGCTGATTAAGTTTCTGTCAAATATGGTTTCTATAAGTGTTTTTGGATAATCTGATTCAATTAACTGATTTTTAATTTTTAATTTATCCGCAATTGGGTTATCAGATATGGATTCAATATGGTGTTTTAAACCTTTTACGACTGATGTTTTTACATGGTTGGGGTGGTTTGAATTAAAGTTTAAAAAGGTTTTTGAATGAGTAGGCTTTTGGAATAATGAAAAGGTTAGTTTACCATTAACATTTTTAATAAATAGGTCTAAAAAAGGAATTTCGTGGTTAACTTCTAGTTCAAGAGTGAAGTGAATAGAGTTATGTAAATTATTTAAATCATTGTGAAAAGTCGTTAATGAATCCAAGTCTCCCTTCCATACAAAAAATATATCATCCATAAAACGAAGCCAGCAAGCCAAATGATTTTTGTCCATGTCCGACCCAAAAATGGTATCCTCTAGATTTTCCACGAAGAGATTTGCTATAACCGGTGATAATGGATTCCCCATTGCTAGGCCGTCTTTTTCTTTATAAATTTGGGAATTAAAGTCAAAATAAGTACTATTTAAACATAATTCCGAAAGCTTAAGAATTGTATTGATTTTAAGAGGAGATCTTTGTAATAAATTAGGGTCATTTCTCAATTTAGATTCCAATAATTTAAGGGCTTCATTTATAGGGATACTACCATACATATCGGTTATATCAAAACTCCCTAAGACGTCATTCTGGGATAAGACAGGGCAATGGGATTTTAGTTTTTTAATACAATCTTCAGAGTTTTTTAAACAAGAAATATTGTTTCCAATTAAAGGGGAAATTATATTACATAAAATTTTTCCCGTGTTGTACGTTGGGTTTCCATATGAAGCTACTATAGTTCGTAGTGGGTTATTCGGCTTATGAATTTTGGGTTTTCCATAAATATGAGGGGTCTGAACATTGTCATTATAGAATCTAAATCTCTCCTTTTCCGTAATTTCTTTTGATTTCACCGCTTGATTTATAATAATCCTAAGTTTCCTATCAATGTCCTGAGTACAGTCATTTTTTAGCTTTAAGTAATTGTTCTTATCTAAAGACTCAGCCATCTTGTGAACATAATCAAGTCTATCCATAACAACTACTTTTTTACCCTTATCCGCTTCTAAAACAATAATGTCCTTATTTTCTTTAAAGAATTTGAGAGCTGTTCTTTCAATTTTGTTTAGATTTGATGGAGTTAAGTTTTTCACTTGTTTCTCGTGTTTGAACGAATTTTTGATTAGACTCCTTATTTCCTGTTTATCTTGATCGGATTGTTTTGAAGTGCGTAAGAAATTTTCAGTTGTAGCATAGATATCATTGATATTGGGATTGGTTTGTGTTGGTTTGAAGTTAAGACCCTTTTCTAGTAGCGAAGTTTCGCCGGTTGTCAATTGTCGATTAGAAAGGTTGGTGATTATAGAAGGGTTAGATGGATGATCAATGTGATGTCTCGATTTCGGATTACTTGTAGCGTGTCTGAGGCACAGTTCGTTGAATTTTCGGATATGTTTAGATTTAGCTTCTTGGAACTCTTTAGAGTTAGAACGTGAGATAACGTCAAGTAAAATTGATAAAATCTGAGTATCAAGGGTGTTGGAGAGGCGGTTAGAGAGAAATTTAAATTCTTTTTGAAGGTCCGCTTTCTTTCGTCTTAGGGCTAGAATACTATCATGAAGGATGCTACTCTCCAGAGTATAAGTGTCGCGTTGAATTCTTACATTCCCACCCGACGTGGGTGTATAGGATGATCTAATTCGTAATCCATTAGGTATCAAATTCCATGACTTACATTTACTCAAGAAGGTTAGTTGATTCGATACTCTTGCCAAAGTATTGCCAACATGACGAGTCCGATAAAATGATGATACATGGCTCTGATCATGTATATAATCGTATATATTAAACTTATTATTTACCATGGTGAATATTAGTAGAAATTATGTTTAATTCAGAGAAAACGGCATGGTATTAGAAGATAAAACTTATTTTATACAAGACGTTTCGAGCCGAGGCTCTTCTTCAGTCGTTCGTTAGTTTTAATTTGATTTAAAATTTTACCACGCGCCATATTCAAGTTCTAATATCACGCGAGCAGAAGGTCAGCGTGTTAAAAAATAAACAAAAGTTTTACTGATTTTAACAATTTACGTGTGTAATAGAATCAATGTAACCGATAAATCCAAAGTATATGTAAGTCAGTGTGAATTATTAAAATATAAATATAAAATAAAATAAAATTTTAAATCACAATATTACCCCAATTAGTTACTTCTTGACATCCTTTATCTAAATTTAAATTACCTAGTTTACGAATATACAATCCTTCATAGAATTTTCTTTTGTACCAATTGGTTTCCCGTTTTAAAATTTTGTAATCATCCCATTTAATAGAGTGGTTTAACGTAGACCAAATATGTTTTGAAATTCCGTTATTCATATCGCCCTTAGCCACGCAGGATTTATGTTCACGTATCCTGTCTAAAATGGAACGTTTTGTTTCACCAATATACGTTTTTCCACATGAGCAAGGGATTTCATAAATAACGCCTCGAATGGCGGAATCTTCTATTTTAGGTTTTAAATGAGAAATTTGATTTTTTAGTATATTAGTGGTTTTTGATACTAAGTTTATTTTATAATTTTTCAAAATACGTTTAAGTTTCTCTGTGGTTTTAGGTATATAGGGTAAAACTAAAACCTCCTCTTTAGGTTTACTTTTCATATCAGAAGGCATGCTGATTAAGTTTCTGTCAAATATGGTTTCTATAAGTGTTTTTGGATAATCTGATTCAATTAACTGATTTTTAATTTTTAATTTATCCGCAATTGGGTTATCAGATATGGATTCAATATGGTGTTTTAAACCTTTTACGACTGATGTTTTTACATGGTTGGGGTGGTTTGAATTAAAGTTTAAAAAGGTTTTTGAATGAGTAGGCTTTTGGAATAATGAAAAGGTTAGTTTACCATTAACATTTTTAATAAATAGGTCTAAAAAAGGAATTTCGTGGTTAACTTCTAGTTCAAGAGTGAAGTGAATAGAGTTATGTAAATTATTTAAATCATTGTGAAAAGTCGTTAATGAATCCAAGTCTCCCTTCCATACAAAAAATATATCATCCATAAAACGAAGCCAGCAAGCCAAATGATTTTTGTCCATGTCCGACCCAAAAATGGTATCCTCTAGATTTTCCACGAAGAGATTTGCTATAACCGGTGATAATGGATTCCCCATTGCTAGGCCGTCTTTTTCTTTATAAATTTGGGAATTAAAGTCAAAATAAGTACTATTTAAACATAATTCCGAAAGCTTAAGAATTGTATTGATTTTAAGAGGAGATCTTTGTAATAAATTAGGGTCATTTCTCAATTTAGATTCCAATAATTTAAGGGCTTCATTTATAGGGATACTACCATACATATCGGTTATATCAAAACTCCCTAAGACGTCATTCTGGGATAAGACAGGGCAATGGGATTTTAGTTTTTTAATACAATCTTCAGAGTTTTTTAAACAAGAAATATTGTTTCCAATTAAAGGGGAAATTATATTACATAAAATTTTTCCCGTGTTGTACGTTGGGTTTCCATATGAAGCTACTATAGTTCGTAGTGGGTTATTCGGCTTATGAATTTTGGGTTTTCCATAAATATGAGGGGTCTGAACATTGTCATTATAGAATCTAAATCTCTCCTTTTCCGTAATTTCTTTTGATTTCACCGCTTGATTTATAATAATCCTAAGTTTCCTATCAATGTCCTGAGTACAGTCATTTTTTAGCTTTAAGTAATTGTTCTTATCTAAAGACTCAGCCATCTTGTGAACATAATCAAGTCTATCCATAACAACTACTTTTTTACCCTTATCCGCTTCTAAAACAATAATGTCCTTATTTTCTTTAAAGAATTTGAGAGCTGTTCTTTCAATTTTGTTTAGATTTGATGGAGTTAAGTTTTTCACTTGTTTCTCGTGTTTGAACGAATTTTTGATTAGACTCCTTATTTCCTGTTTATCTTGATCGGATTGTTTTGAAGTGCGTAAGAAATTTTCAGTTGTAGCATAGATATCATTGATATTGGGATTGGTTTGTGTTGGTTTGAAGTTAAGACCCTTTTCTAGTAGCGAAGTTTCGCCGGTTGTCAATTGTCGATTAGAAAGGTTGGTGATTATAGAAGGGTTAGATGGATGATCAATGTGATGTCTCGATTTCGGATTACTTGTAGCGTGTCTGAGGCACAGTTCGTTGAATTTTCGGATATGTTTAGATTTAGCTTCTTGGAACTCTTTAGAGTTAGAACGTGAGATAACGTCAAGTAAAATTGATAAAATCTGAGTATCAAGGGTGTTGGAGAGGCGGTTAGAGAGAAATTTAAATTCTTTTTGAAGGTCCGCTTTCTTTCGTCTTAGGGCTAGAATACTATCATGAAGGATGCTACTCTCCAGAGTATAAGTGTCGCGTTGAATTCTTACATTCCCACCCGACGTGGGTGTATAGGATGATCTAATTCGTAATCCATTAGGTATCAAATTCCATGACTTACATTTACTCAAGAAGGTTAGTTGATTCGATACTCTTGCCAAAGTATTGCCAACATGACGAGTCCGATAAAATGATGATACATGGCTCTGATCATGTATATAATCGTATATATTAAACTTATTATTTACCATGGTGAATATTAGTAGAAATTATGTTTAATTCAGAGAAAACGGCATGGTATTAGAAGATAAAACTTATTTTATACAAGACGTTTCGAGCCGAGGCTCTTCTTCAGTCGTTCGTTAGTTTTAATTTGATTTAAAATTTTACCACGCGCCATATTCAAGTTCTAATATCACGCGAGCAGAAGGTCAGCGTGTTAAAAAATAAACAAAAGTTTTACTGATTTTAACAATTTACGTGTGTAATAGAATCAATGTAACCGATAAATCCAAAGTATATGTAAGTCAGTGTGAATTATTAAAATATAAATATAAAATAAAATAAAATTTTAAATCACAATATTACCCCAATTAGTTACTTCTTGACATCCTTTATCTAAATTTAAATTACCTAGTTTACGAATATACAATCCTTCATAGAATTTTCTTTTGTACCAATTGGTTTCCCGTTTTAAAATTTTGTAATCATCCCATTTAATAGAGTGGTTTAACGTAGACCAAATATGTTTTGAAATTCCGTTATTCATATCGCCCTTAGCCACGCAGGATTTATGTTCACGTATCCTGTCTAAAATGGAACGTTTTGTTTCACCAATATACGTTTTTCCACATGAGCAAGGGATTTCATAAATAACGCCTCGAATGGCGGAATCTTCTATTTTAGGTTTTAAATGAGAAATTTGATTTTTTAGTATATTAGTGGTTTTTGATACTAAGTTTATTTTATAATTTTTCAAAATACGTTTAAGTTTCTCTGTGGTTTTAGGTATATAGGGTAAAACTAAAACCTCCTCTTTAGGTTTACTTTTCATATCAGAAGGCATGCTGATTAAGTTTCTGTCAAATATGGTTTCTATAAGTGTTTTTGGATAATCTGATTCAATTAACTGATTTTTAATTTTTAATTTATCCGCAATTGGGTTATCAGATATGGATTCAATATGGTGTTTTAAACCTTTTACGACTGATGTTTTTACATGGTTGGGGTGGTTTGAATTAAAGTTTAAAAAGGTTTTTGAATGAGTAGGCTTTTGGAATAATGAAAAGGTTAGTTTACCATTAACATTTTTAATAAATAGGTCTAAAAAAGGAATTTCGTGGTTAACTTCTAGTTCAAGAGTGAAGTGAATAGAGTTATGTAAATTATTTAAATCATTGTGAAAAGTCGTTAATGAATCCAAGTCTCCCTTCCATACAAAAAATATATCATCCATAAAACGAAGCCAGCAAGCCAAATGATTTTTGTCCATGTCCGACCCAAAAATGGTATCCTCTAGATTTTCCACGAAGAGATTTGCTATAACCGGTGATAATGGATTCCCCATTGCTAGGCCGTCTTTTTCTTTATAAATTTGGGAATTAAAGTCAAAATAAGTACTATTTAAACATAATTCCGAAAGCTTAAGAATTGTATTGATTTTAAGAGGAGATCTTTGTAATAAATTAGGGTCATTTCTCAATTTAGATTCCAATAATTTAAGGGCTTCATTTATAGGGATACTACCATACATATCGGTTATATCAAAACTCCCTAAGACGTCATTCTGGGATAAGACAGGGCAATGGGATTTTAGTTTTTTAATACAATCTTCAGAGTTTTTTAAACAAGAAATATTGTTTCCAATTAAAGGGGAAATTATATTACATAAAATTTTTCCCGTGTTGTACGTTGGGTTTCCATATGAAGCTACTATAGTTCGTAGTGGGTTATTCGGCTTATGAATTTTGGGTTTTCCATAAATATGAGGGGTCTGAACATTGTCATTATAGAATCTAAATCTCTCCTTTTCCGTAATTTCTTTTGATTTCACCGCTTGATTTATAATAATCCTAAGTTTCCTATCAATGTCCTGAGTACAGTCATTTTTTAGCTTTAAGTAATTGTTCTTATCTAAAGACTCAGCCATCTTGTGAACATAATCAAGTCTATCCATAACAACTACTTTTTTACCCTTATCCGCTTCTAAAACAATAATGTCCTTATTTTCTTTAAAGAATTTGAGAGCTGTTCTTTCAATTTTGTTTAGATTTGATGGAGTTAAGTTTTTCACTTGTTTCTCGTGTTTGAACGAATTTTTGATTAGACTCCTTATTTCCTGTTTATCTTGATCGGATTGTTTTGAAGTGCGTAAGAAATTTTCAGTTGTAGCATAGATATCATTGATATTGGGATTGGTTTGTGTTGGTTTGAAGTTAAGACCCTTTTCTAGTAGCGAAGTTTCGCCGGTTGTCAATTGTCGATTAGAAAGGTTGGTGATTATAGAAGGGTTAGATGGATGATCAATGTGATGTCTCGATTTCGGATTACTTGTAGCGTGTCTGAGGCACAGTTCGTTGAATTTTCGGATATGTTTAGATTTAGCTTCTTGGAACTCTTTAGAGTTAGAACGTGAGATAACGTCAAGTAAAATTGATAAAATCTGAGTATCAAGGGTGTTGGAGAGGCGGTTAGAGAGAAATTTAAATTCTTTTTGAAGGTCCGCTTTCTTTCGTCTTAGGGCTAGAATACTATCATGAAGGATGCTACTCTCCAGAGTATAAGTGTCGCGTTGAATTCTTACATTCCCACCCGACGTGGGTGTATAGGATGATCTAATTCGTAATCCATTAGGTATCAAATTCCATGACTTACATTTACTCAAGAAGGTTAGTTGATTCGATACTCTTGCCAAAGTATTGCCAACATGACGAGTCCGATAAAATGATGATACATGTCTCTGATCATGTATATAATCAGAGATGGCTGAGTCTTTAGATAAGAACAATTACTTAAAGCTAAAAAATGACTGTACTCAGGACATTGATAGGAAACTTAGGATTATTATAAATCAAGCGGTGAAATCAAAAGAAATTACGGAAAAGGAGAGATTTAGATTCTATAATGACAATGTTCAGACCCCTCATATTTATGGAAAACCCAAAATTCATAAGCCGAATAACCCACTACGAACTATAGTAGCTTCATATGGAAACCCAACGTACAACACGGGAAAAATTTTATGTAATATAATTTCCCCTTTAATTGGAAACAATATTTCTTGTTTAAAAAACTCTGAAGATTGTATTAAAAAACTAAAATCCCATTGCCCTGTCTTATCCCAGAATGACGTCTTAGGGAGTTTTGATATAACCGATATGTATGGTAGTATCCCTATAAATGAAGCCCTTAAATTATTGGAATCTAAATTGAGAAATGACCCTAATTTATTACAAAGATCTCCTCTTAAAATCAATACAATTCTTAAGCTTTCGGAATTATGTTTAAATAGTACTTATTTTGACTTTAATTCCCAAATTTATAAACAAAAAGACGGCCTAGCAATGGGGAATCCATTATCACCGGTTATAGCAAATCTCTTCGTGGAAAATCTAGAGGATACCATTTTTGGGTCGGACATGGACAAAAATCATTTGGCTTGCTGGCTTCGTTTTATGGATGATATATTTTTTGTATGGAAGGGAGACTTGGATTCATTAACGACTTTTCACAATGATTTAAATAATTTACATAACTCTATTCACTTCACTCTTGAACTAGAAGTTAACCACGAAATTCCTTTTTTAGACC
The DNA here is from genome assembly GCF_980474605.1 of Leiobunum rupestre. Lineage (NCBI taxonomy): Eukaryota > Metazoa > Arthropoda > Arachnida > Opiliones > Sclerosomatidae > Leiobunum > Leiobunum rupestre. The sequence goes on along the minus strand of NC_143391.1, from coordinate 27,191,794 downwards.
TATTTATTAAAAATGTTAATGGTAAACTAACCTTTTCATTATTCCAAAAGCCTACTCATTCAAAAACCTTTTTAAACTTTAATTCAAACCACCCCAACCATGTAAAAACATCAGTCGTAAAAGGTTTAAAACACCATATTGAATCCATATCTGATAACCCAATTGCGGATAAATTAAAAATTAAAAATCAGTTAATTGAATCAGATTATCCAAAAACACTTATAGAAACCATATTTGACAGAAACTTAATCAGCATGCCTTCTGATATGAAAAGTAAACCTAAAGAGGAGGTTTTAGTTTTACCCTATATACCTAAAACCACAGAGAAACTTAAACGTATTTTGAAAAATTATAAAATAAACTTAGTATCAAAAACCACTAATATACTAAAAAATCAAATTTCTCATTTAAAACCTAAAATAGAAGATTCCGCCATTCGAGGCGTTATTTATGAAATCCCTTGCTCATGTGGAAAAACGTATATTGGTGAAACAAAACGTTCCATTTTAGACAGGATACGTGAACATAAATCCTGCGTGGCTAAGGGCGATATGAATAACGGAATTTCAAAACATATTTGGTCTACGTTAAACCACTCTATTAAATGGGATGATTACAAAATTTTAAAACGGGAAACCAATTGGTACAAAAGAAAATTCTATGAAGGATTGTATATTCGTAAACTAGGTAATTTAAATTTAGATAAAGGATGTCAAGAAGTAACTAATTGGGGTAATATTGTGATTTAAAATTTTATTTTATTTTATATTTATATTTTAATAATTCACACTGACTTACATATACTTTGGATTTATCGGTTACATTGATTCTATTACACACGTAAATTGTTAAAATCAGTAAAACTTTTGTTTATTTTTTAACACGCTGACCTTCTGCTCGCGTGATATTAGAACTTGAATATGGCGCGTGGTAAAATTTTAAATCAAATTAAAACTAACGAACGACTGAAGAAGAGCCTCGGCTCGAAACGTCTTGTATAAAATAAGTTTTATCTTCTAATACCATGCCGTTTTCTCTGAATTAAACATAATTTCTACTACGATTTGATCTACTCTTCTCTTCCGATCTTCTTGTATTAATTTCTCTATTGCCTCCCGAATCGAAGGCAAGGAAGGCACCAGCTTGTTCTGGACTTTCAACTTCCGTTCTGAGATAGTCCACGAGCTCCATAACATCCCACAAGACTTGCCCTTTCTTTTGTCTGGTGAACTCCAAAATGAGATCTCGTGGAAGTCGTTTTTTCAGTATGGTTCGGAATAGAGCACCATACGTATCCGATCCAACACCCAGAGTTTTTAAGCTTCGAATCTCCACTTCCAGAGCATCGTAGAACCTTCGCAATGCCAGGACATCGTTTGAACTTTTCACCACTTCTAGCTTCAGAAGGTTATTCATATGTTCGTCGATGATTAAATCTTCGCAGCCGAACCTGTTCTTCAGGATACTGATAGCTTCGTCATATGCGCTTTCGGATATCGGCAACCCCATGACAGCTCTCAAGGCCGGACCTTCTAAATAAGACTGCAGATACGTAAATTTTTTTTAATGGTCTGGGTAATTGTCCCTCTGCCGTTGGAAGCTAGAGGAACAGTTTGAAGTTGTCGGAGTTTCTGTTGCGCTTCTGTTTTTACTTCAATGATCCGATCCACGTACGCAAGAGAGTCCTCGAGCTCCTAGTCCAGATCCTCAACGTTAATTATAGCGTTTTGAATCTCCTTGTCGTACTGCTCCAGTAACAGCTTTTTTGTCCGATTTGATTCAGCAGTTTCTCAATTTTAGCTTCGTCCGCCTGTTGATTAGTTACTTCCGCCTCCAGAGTGTTTACCAGCCTGCTCGTTACGCTCTTTATTGTTCCTCGCATCCTGATCAGTCGATCCGCCATGATCTGCTGCCCGGCAATCCACAAGTTTCAACAATCCCGGGTTTCGGCACCAATTTAATGATATAACGTTTTACCAAAGGGAAAGGGGGGCGACAACTCAGATGACTAAATTGGAACTCGACTGGTTATTTAACTCAAGTAATTGAAGAGGCATACATTAAGGTTAAAACAACAACGGTTTATTTACAACTATGATATAGTTACATGTCGATGGGAAAAACAAAAGAAAATACGAATAAATTAATTCGATGATTATTTATACAAAAAGGGCGAACGATAAAAAAATTAATCGAAGGATAGATAAAAGGCAAAAGGTCTAATTTAAGTTTTAACAATCTCCGTGTAAGAATGGGAAAACACATTTCGAGCCGAAGAAAACTAATAAGTAACACGAGTCTAACATAAGATTTGACTTTGAAAGAAGTACACGTTCATAAATTTATTTTGTTTTTAAAATGTGCTTAAATTCGGTCTCTTTTCTGTTACTATTTACATATTTTAAGAAATAGTCAAACGGAGTGTAAATTTCGCGTCACACATTTGTAGATTCGAGAGCGATAAATTTGGTCACATGCTAACTAAGGATAGGTAGACGGACCGACCAAGCATCATTGATAAGACGTACAGTCGTACACGTTATAGTCCGTCATAACAAAGGGCCGAAGAGAAAAGACAGAAGCCGAAGAGGCTGAGCCTTCTCTAACGAGACGACTGGACAGCCGGCCGGGTCTATCAGTTCGCGCTTCACACTATTTTTGTATTTTTATAAATAAAGTATATTTCATAATGAATAAATCGTTGTGGTCTTACTGCTACCGAAACAATAGTAACACCAATAAGCTAAAAAGAAAACCAACAACATTGAAAGAAATAAAACGCGCGGGGTAGGTACATTTGTTCGAATTTCAATCGTCCGAACGGTGGAACAAATGTTCGAATTTCATTCGTCCGAACCGCCGAATTAACAAATTTTTCAATTGTTCGAATTGGACAACTTGTTTGTTTCATTCGTCCGAATCGGTAACATCACTTGTCCGAATTCTGTCGCTAATAAGTCTTTCTTATTGCTGGTTTTTGTGGGAATTGCGTTGAATATTGTGGATATTTTAGGTTAGGTTAGGTCAGGTTAGGTTAGGTTAGGTTAGGTTCACGTTAATGTTACTATTTTCTTATATTAACAATAGGTGAAAACTATTCGTCAGTCCAGAACCGTTCGGACTGTCCCGACGCAGACTATTCGCCGTATATAGAATTCTCGGACAGTTCGGGCGCAAACTATACGATCTCGAGAACAGGTTTTCGGATCGTTCGGGACTGTCCGAGCAGTACTTACTCAAAAGCAGGTACTGGCGAGAACCCAATTCCAAATGACTGAAAACTCGTCTGCATATTGCTCTGCGTAGAATCTAGTCTCAGCTAACACTTGTCGCTATGGAAGTTATCCGATGTTATTTACATACATTGTGTGCCCATTGTATTTTCTTAGGCCGCTGTAAATTTTATTTAATAGTTTTTATTCATTATCCTTAAACTAAATCGATTATATTTAATTTTGTTTTTCACGGCTAAGGGGGAGAGACAGCGCGCACCTTGCAGTCTCAGGCGTATTCTCAGTTAAATCTCAGATAACAATAATTCATTCTTGACTGACTGCGTATAATAAGCATTGTGAAATTAACAAGTATTATTATAGAAATTAGATGGGTTAAGCCTGTGGTACAAAATGTGTACCGAACTTGTAGGAGTGAAGATAGTTTTATCGCGTACAGTCTACACTCCTACAAGTTTTCTACAGCTGGCTAAACTAGTCAATGTATATCTACTGCAACAAGCATTGTGATATTAATAAATGCCAAAAATTCAGTATTATTTTCAAAACTAGACAGGTATATCCTCCACAAGGTTTTGAATTTTTAGTTATTGCCTTCAGAAATCCCAACGAAGATTTGGGAACAATTTGAACAACTCCTACATGTTTTCAACAACTGGATAAACCTGTGTCTTGTAAATAAGGCAAAGAAGTAAGCAACTATGAGGGGATTAAAATGTAAGAAAGTGAATAATAAAAACAAATAAAATTGGTTTGCCTCCAAATGGATTTTCATTTTACTTTATCGCTATATTTAAGAGTCTACAAGTACAGGCCAACCATAAAACAAATTAACACATTATTGGGTGATGGATCAATGGTAAATATCCTTTATTTTCTATACAAATTGACAATTTACGGTTATAATAATTTTAATGTTTTTCCTTTGCTCAAGGTTTGTTTTAAAATATGCCCTGAATTAGATTAAAGAGTTCACTAAAATCCCCTGGAAATTAGGTAAATCTGATATCTGTTCAAACCGTCCCTTTAAGCCTTCTTTATCTTCTGGCTATCGAATTATACTTGCACACACATAATAAAAAAAATTATTGAGTCTTTTTAAGATGTTTCTAACACTGTTTTATGTTATGTTGAATCTGTCTGAAGTTTCATGGAATGATACACTCCAATGTCTAACAAACCAGATGAATACTAATAGACGTTTATCTGGTGACAATACCTGTCTTCCACTCCCTATAATTATGTTACAATTTTATTTAAACCATTACAATATTAAGTAATGAAACATCCCTGGAAAATGTTCAGATGCTCTGAGCTACCAAGTTTTCTGACTTCGTAAATGATAGGCCTAACTCTAAATATACTCTTGAATTCAATATCATGATAACGATTAACAATTTAACTATAATAATTCATTATACTCATTCGGAAATTTCGTGCCGTACTTAAAACATTTCTGATTACTTCCATTTCATCATCAGATGAGGATTTTGAGCTTGATATATCTTAATTTAATAAATTAAGTAACATGCCCATTACGGCCGCCATTTTTCGGGAAATTTTTGAGCAGTCCAGGACTGGCGAATAGATTTCACCTAATATTTAAAAAAAAAAACAATTCCTAGTGTTCGAAAAAACGGACAAACGATTATTCGAACAAATGAAATTCTCCAGTAAAGTTAACATAAATTAAACGACTAAAGCACCAACAAAAGTTGTGATAAATTTTTCGGGCAAATGAAAATACGTTTTCGGACATACGATCCTGTTTTCCGGCATTCGGAAAAATGATCATTCGGACGAATGAAATTCGAACAAATGTACCCAAATAAAACGCGCGGAAGTTGGAAGAATTATCGGTTGGGGTTATATCCATTGAAAATGTTCTATTTCTCGGATGTGTAACGTTCTTTTCTGTCCTATTTCTAGCCACGGGCGTATCCTAATACCATATGTAACATAATTACTCATAAGTATGCCACTGTAGCTTTATTCCATTCAAAAATCTTCACTAACGGTTTGTTGCACCACGGACCAGTAAAATGGTGGACTACGTTAGATTTTAACCTTTTTATTCATCCTAGTAATTTTGAGAGTCACACTATTGGCTAGTAACATATTTATTTAAGTCAATGAAAAACCTCGAAATTGAGAAGGAAATTTTTTGCGTCGGAATTTTAGTCAGCCCAATGTAGCTTTATTGAAATTTATAAACTCGCTCGGTTTGTGCGGATGAAGTTAAATAATGAGTAACTTAGAAAAAAAGGTGAGGGAAATGATCAATAAGTGATCGCTTTCCGAAAATGGAAAAAGTCGTCGAAGTGGAATATTCCACCAGCGTTATTAAAACCCATATATATCAAGCCAGAAGAGTTAGGCCTAGGCTTAAAAGAATCTGCAAAGACTCCAACCTTGCCAGAAAAGCTAAACCTGAATTTCAACTACTTTTTCCAATAAACCTGCTTCTTTTATTTGACAATGCAAATTTATTTTAGAACGTGAGTCTCCGAGAACTTCATTAATTTGCAAATTAAATACATTTACAGAACTTGACACCATATTGTAGTTCATTTTAGCTCCTAAGCCTTGGTTGTTCAAACTGGTTTGTTTACTAAAATAATGGCCGTCGGTTTATCAGATGTAGAGCTAATTGGGCGACGGCATTATCGGAATTTGAGATTCAATGACGTAAATATGATATCAAATATGACGTCAAATATTACGTAGGGTACGGATGACGCAATATCTGTGAAACAAACCGTTAGTGAAGAAATAGAGCTAGTGGCATACTTATGTTACATATGCTAATACATGTTTCCATAAAATAAAACAATAAAAAAATTAAAAGTTTGAAATGTTTTTCTCCGCGTCACGAGCTTAAGCTTTTTAGTACTTCATTGGCACGCGCGTATCGCACGTGACTTCAAATTCCAAAATCTATACCAACTCGAGCTCGCGCTCTCTATCTTCAATAACCATAGCTAATGACGTAGAAAAACCATTTACACGTGACCTCCCGTATTTTATAGAAGCACCTATTTGAGGTGGCGATGACCATGATTCGCGAATTTAACGCAGGAGCTGAGCCTTAAGTAAGCCCGTATTATATGAGATAACGCCTTAATAAATATCCGTTAATACTTGAGTCATATAAGTTATCCAAGAATGTATCAAATTAGTTTCTACTGTTAAATGTTTCTCACCAAGTATGTAATGCAAATGTAACAAATTGTTCAGATTTACAAATTAAACTTAGCTAAAAATTAATAGCACATCTACACGGTTAACGTTTATAAAGAGAACTGCCTTTTAATACGCAACGAAAATACAACAAAAACATAAGCGTATAGTTATACATTTATCGGGATTCTAAGTCCACGGGGCGAGGAGGTCGAGAGAGAGAATAAACAAAACACAAGAAACCACGGGTCAGAATATAGTGCGGGAAAATTCAAGTATTCCAACACAAATTATGTAAGATTTATTCATTAAAACTGCCAAAAAAATTTCTTTAAAAAATTTTCCAAAGCAGCTTACCTTTCACAAAGCCCTAGGGTGAACGGTTTTCTAAAGGAACAGGCGCATTCTTATTGAAGTTTAATGCTCATTATTTTAATGTCAATTTAAGATAACTGATTAATTATTTTATCATTTGACAGAAAATAAGTATAAAAATTTACCATTAATTTGAGTGTTATAGATTTTCAAAGTATTTAAATAGTTTACCAAAATATTAATAATTTTAGGTACTTTTACAAGGTCAATTAAAAATTAACTAAACGATGAAATAAAATTTACTTCGCACAATTATAGTTTTAACTGTGCTGACAACGATACAAAAACCACGTGAAGCACGATTTCGCCAGTTTCGGCATAAACGGTGTATGGGCAATACAGTCATAATTCGGTACAATTATCTTAATAACCATTAGCAATATCAAAATTAGCTTCGCCTATTTTTATTACAAGACCTCGTAATTACAAAATCAAAGAGTGCTTAACAATTCAAGCTATAGAACTCTAGATAAACATGCGTTTTTTTAAATTTCTCAATGTTTCCCTTAAACGACATCAGTCAAGTTCAATGACTTCCTTCAAGCTGATAACTTTGGAGTAAAACGGCTGCGAATGAATGCGATTCTAATAAGTGAAAATAATCCCGACGAGAAAGGTAAGATAGTTGAACTTTTAAAAATAACTAACTTTTCTTATTTCTGGTTGGTTTTATCTATTTCCGGAAACGTTAACTGATTTTATCATGGTCTTTTAATTTTATGATATATAATATAGAAAATGAAATCAGTCGGTATTCTGGTAATATCCACTATCCTCCTTGAGATTGCCAACTACGGAAGTTCCTCGGAAACGAAACCACCCAACATTATCATGATTGTTGCCGACGACTTGGTAAAGAGGATGTATACGATATTAATATTTATATCTAGTAATTAAATGTTCCATCAGGGCTGGAACGACGTGAGCTTTCACGGTTCTCCGGAGATTCCAACTCCCAACCTCGACGCAATGGCCAGCGATGGCTTGGTGTTGGACCAGTACTACGTTCAACCGTTGTGCACTCCTTCCAGAGCAGCCCTGATGACCGGATACTATCCCATACACACCGGTTCAGATATACAAAAATGATACAGTCTGAATTCCTATTTGTAAAACCGAGATATAATTAACAGGAACGCAGACTTTGGTCATCTTGGGACGATGTCCTCTGGGAATTCCTCTCAAGTTCAAAATGTTACCGGAACATTTAAAAGATTTGGGCTACTCTACTCGAGGAATTGGAAAAGTGCGTTACTGTCCTTGGCCAAGAAATTGAAAAATAAAGATTATACGATGGTTTTTCAGTGGCATTTGGGGAGCTACAAATCAGAGTATCTGCCAACATCGCGAGGTTTCGATTCCTTCTACGGATTTTGGAACGCCGTTACTGGATATTTCGATCACACGTATTTAGAAGTAAGGTAACGTCCTTATAGGCCTATTGAAAATAATATTGAAACACGAACTAAACGATGAACCAGGCACCGTACTGGGGTTTGGACCTACACGACGATACGAAACCCGTCGAGAACGAAACTGGCCACTACACGACGGATCTTTTCACGAGTAAAGCGACTGACACGATCAGGAATCACGATACAGCGATGGTAATTGGATAATTATCAATTTTTAAGTTAGAGAGTCGAGGGTTTTGTCTCTGAAGGTAAGATAAAAACCACGTTAGTAAACTCGACTGGCAAGTTTTTATGTGTTAAATATGCCGAACTAAAGTGCGGTGGCGAAGGGGTTAGCATTTTAGCCTCGCAGCAAGAGGAGCCGGGTTCGAGCCCAACTTGTGGCACGGGGTGAAAACTAGGAACTACTCCATCCGCGTAGAGTTTGCAAATTCTCGTTCCATTGGTTAGAAAAGTTTTCTTTCAAATTCTTTGGTTTCCCCTCCTACGCGATTGAACCCGGACACCTGAATTAATAGCATTAAAAGTCACTAGCTTATTTGGGCCTAGAGTGGTGCCTTGGGAATTAGCCGATTATTATTAGATAGTGCTTGAGTAATTCGCCGTTTCCAGTAACAATATTTTCTGGTCATTGCTAAGCCACTGTTCCTCTACTTGGCGCACGCCGCTGTCCACTTTGGGAACCAATACTCCCCTTTGGAGGCCCCCGAGAAATACATCTCGAGGTTTGCACATATTCCTGATTACAATAGGAGAATGATGGCCGGTAAATTCAAATTCATAGAACCAGATGTGCATAACATATCTATTACGAGAGAAGTATCCCTAGCTAGGCAGATTCCGCAGGGCGCTAATTTCCCCGAGTCTAGTTCTTCGCTAATAGGTGAAAAATGGAAATGCGAAGTGACTTTTTCCTATTGATAAACCGTATTTTTGAAGATGAAATAGTTTATTTTATAGAATAAAACGTGGTTTTGCCCAACTTGTTAAAATGTTGCTCTTAGGTCACAAGACCCAACTTTATTAGAATTTTTTCACGTGAGCAATTTGCACGCGCGCTAGAAAAATCTATATTCCTCGCGACTGTAGCGCGCGCTCATAGACAAGAGACTGTGACGTAAGAGCAACAATTAAACAAGAATGCCACGTTACTTTATAGAAAGCACTATACACTCTTTTATATTCTTATTTGTGAGAGCTGCCATTTTATTACGGGTCTGATTTCAAATAGCGCATGCAAGGCCGCTTCACGCGGTCAAGTGCACGCGACGTCTCGAGCTGATGAGCACGTGCAGGTGTCCTTGCCTGTACTATTTTAAATTAGGCTTGTAATGAAATGGCCGACTTCGTAAAATAGTGTATTGTATTAGAAAATCGATAAATGACGACCTTAGCCCCGCACATAATATTTTTCCTCAACAGATTTATTTGAAAAATTAACGGGAGCCTGCGTAGGTACATGCTTCAAGCGAATAATATTATCGGGATAGGCAGATGGATACTTGTCTCCTAAGAGATATATTATGCACTTCTGATAGAACGACGTGTGTCCACTGAAACCGTTCTAAAATTGTAATTTGTAACAGCAATGGTGGCGAGCCTGGACGACTCGGTTGGAGAGATATTCAAGGCCCTTCAAGAAAAGGGAATGTTGAACAACACCATCGTGGCGCTGACGACGGACAACGGGGCCCAGTCTCAAGGTTACTGCTCGCAAGTCGGTTGCGGACCGGACCTCGAAAGCGCGTCGTCCAACTTCCCACTGCGAGGATCCAAGTTCGACTTGTGGGAAGGTGGGGTTCGAGGAGTCGGCCTTCTTTGGAGTTCCGCCGTCTCCAACAGCGATTCCCAAGAGAGCGCCAGAAGACAGCTGATGCATATCACGGACTGGCTGCCAACCTTTTATCAAGCAGCGGGTAGCCTTCAGTAACCCTCTTTTTGTATTCTCATACGGACAAATAATTGCGTTTCAATATTTAAAGGTGGCGACGTTAAGAATTTGGGTAAAATCGACGGGGTCAGCGTGTGGGAATCGCTGGTGAGCAACGGGAAATCACCGAGAACGGACGTGCTCCTGAACATCGACCCCATTTTCTAAATGAGAGGAATCAGAAACGAATCGTGGAAATTAGTCACCGGAGATCTAGACTCCGACATATCTTATTTCACGAATCGATGGTAACTAGGCCATTGACCTGGACGAAATTCTGACTACGCTACCGCCAAGCCTACACCGCAATTTAAATAATAATAATAATGAACAATAAAATTCTAGGATGGGAGTATCTGGTAGAGGGGTGCTAACCGACCATCTTCGACCCTCTTTGCCTCAACTGGCCCACGATTCCCTGGTGGCGCGGGCAATAAAAGCGACGGGAAGGAAATTCGTCGGTCCGACCGAAGAATTCTACAACGAATTCAACGTGACGTGCGGGCCAGTCCCTTTGGCGGAAGTCGAGGGGGTGATGCTGTTCGACATCGAGAAAGACCCGTGTGAATATCGAAACATCGCGAAACAAAACGAACAAGTAACGGCGTTGTCTTAGTACATTTTAGAGCCTCAGCACGCTAAAAAGCGATTTGGGTTGAAAATGATTCAATCGAGAAATTCAATACATTTCAGGTTGTGCACGAACTAGAAAAAATCCTCGAACGGTATCAAGAGGGCTCCGTTCCGCCTTTCGAATTTAACCCCGATGAAAAATGCGACCCAGACAGCTACGGATTCTTATGGACCAACTGGGCCGACCAAAATCCAATGGTCAGAAATATCACGAAGCATTTCAAACGGGTCGAACTATGATGAGATAATTTTAGACGAAAATAATTAAACATTTTTTTGTTGGCGGTTAAATCAACGACAGCGATTTACTTTAAATAAAAATCGATTAAAAGTTACTACGTAACGCTACAGCGTCTTGCTAATAACTCTCCCATTTAAAAAAAATAACTATACATATTTCTTTGTTCACGTTTTGAAATCGATAGAAAATAAATAGTTGAAGAATGTGTTGTTTTGTTACGAAATTCTAAAAAAAAAGGGTTCAAAATTGGTTGAATAAAATCGTCAAAACCATATTCGTTGTGACACAAATGTAAGCTAATGTTGGCGAAAGCGTAGACATAATTATATCGGTCGACTAAAAACAAAATGATCATTTTCAAATAGGATGCGAAACCGAAACTGGTTTTCTGGCTAATGATGTTTTTACCGACATACTCGCTCAATATTTCGAGCGATTAATGAAATACGTCGATATATATGCTAATTATGAACCGGAAATTTCTACGTTTTAAATTGGCCGCGATTTTGTGTTTAATTTCCGTATAATTATAGAAACGCTTGATAAGTATAAAGTATAAAACACAAACATTATTACACTTTACGCGCAACAGATGGCGCCACAAGCGTAAAAGAATTGTTATAAAAATATACTAATCAACTCGACTAGGGTGGGGGCCAACCATAAAGAAATCATTAGGAAAACTCGACACTATCCGGGAGTTGTAAATTTACACTAAAAATCGATGAAAAAAATTCAAATTATAAAACGTAAAGTAGTAGTTGAATATAAATATATATATATATATATATATATATATATATATATATATATATATATATATATATATATATATATATATATATATATATATATATATATATAATATATAAATATATTATTCACATTTAAATATTAGAGTCTTAAAGATTTTTATTGTTGCCCTTTTTTAATGAGGGCACGCGTTGCCACATACCTAATTGTGTTGATTTCGACTTTCAATGCCTACAAGTTATAGTCTACGCGGGTGAGTATTTGTTATACCAGAGAGAACTATCCATTTAGGGGAAGTCCTATTTTGCGGAAAGAATATTTTGCATACTTTTGCAAAACTATTGTGAACATAGCTCATGCGGCTATTTTGAAGAATAGCACCCCCTCCTATATATTTGTTTTGATTGTGCTATAATATAGTATTTTTCGCAAGGAATCTATTGCCATTAAAATTATTTTTCGGAAATGAATACTTACGGAGATATAGTTAATTTAAAATTATATACTTGAAGCGTAAGGCTTGGTACTGTCCTCTAGGTCGCGTTATAGATTTCACCTGACTTTTTTTAGTATGGGGTTGGGGAGGCGCCGCGCACCCCCAGCGCTCGAGCGAAGTGAGTGCGCGGCGCCATCAGGTGCCAATGTATAGTCTTTGGATAATATTTAATTAACAATATCTCCTTAAGTATTCATTTCCGAAAAAAGATTTAACGGCAATAGATTCCTTGCGAAAAATACTATATTATAGCACAATAGAAACAAATATATAGGAGGGGGCGCTATTCTTGAAAATAGCCAGTTCGCACTAGTTTGCAAAGTATGCAAAATATTATTTCCGCAAAATAGGACTTACCTCCATTTAGGCCATTAAAATGAACATGTGACTTCGCAGATTCCGTTGGGATTGAATCTTCATGCCCAATCGCGGATGTGGACACCGCATCATGGACTTCATGGCTCAAAATTTTTACGAGTCTATTAAAGAAGTAAAATATAAAAATTACTCTGCGTAGGGATATTGACAGGGTGACCACAGAATATTTTAGAATCCTTTAAAGGAATTATGGGTAATTTATCAGTGAAATATAGAAAATTATAGGAAGAAAAATGGGGAAAAAAGGAAAATTTAGGAAGAAAGTTGGGAGAAAAAGGAAAAATATTACAAAATTAGTAATACAATAAGAGAAAACGTTTGTCAAAATTGTTAAAAAAAGGGTATAACAATTCATAATAAAGATGATAACCGTTATAAATAGTCGAAAACTATCGCCGAACAGTGTTGCATATAAACATTTTTAAAAACTAGGACGTTTTAAAGACATTTAAGGGTTAAATATCAACTATTTTAAGCATTTTACAATTCATCTGTGCCTCGAGAATAAATGACCAATACTTTGTGACCACGGGCCGGTAGCTTCCATCACCTTCGATACTACCGAATTTCGCAAGCGATGCACTGAAGTGAAAGTATTATTTTTACCCATCTGTCTCAGAAACGCCATCTATGATTTAATTGAAGCACTAACGTTTTCAAGTTATCAATTTCTATGTTGCTTTTTGCTGTCCGATAGTTAAGTTCTTAAATTCTTTTAGTTGCCCGACAAAAGGTTCGTGACCCATCACGTCGAGACAGAGATATAATTACTACAAAAAAAATTAAATTAGACAACAATATTTAGAAAAACTGTGAGAAGAACTGTGATAATTATATGATTTGCGAAAACTTAAATTAAAAATTAAAATATATTCATATTATTCGAAAGATCCCCTTAAAGTTTTAAATTAATTAGCGACCACTTTTGTAAGTTATTTTAATAAGCGAATTTCAATAATATCTGACACATTCGCAGTCGAAAATTCAGTCGAAGATGGTACTTTGTGTGAAGTCAGCTTAAGCTTCCATTTGTTGTGAAAATTACCATGCTGATAGTTAATTTTAAAGCCGATAGATGGCGGTGCGGTTATTGAAACTCGCTTATTTCTTCGAATTCTACTAAATTTCTTAACACGGTGCACAACAATAAGCCTTTCCATAAAATATTTCTACGTGCTTTCTCTGTTTTTTTTTCTAAAGGTTTAAAGGATAAAGGTTTATTTGTTGATCGTGGGAGCACAATCAGTAGCATAAATAAATGATAATAAGTAATACACCTACTCAGTAAGTCATAAACAACAAATTAATAATAAAAATAATTAAAAAACACACAAGAGATAATAACTTTTCTTTAGGACTAATAGTTTGAAGTTTGAAAAGGTTAGATATATATATATAAAGAAAAGTTATTATCTCTTGTGTGTTTTTTAATTATTTTTTATTATTAATATTCAATCTGATTGAATATATACACACATATATGTCCACATACATAAACAATTATATTTGTGATTAGGCATAGATCTGGCTATGATGGTGGAGGCGAAACAAGTGGATAGAAGCATGAGATATAGGTGACAAGTAGACTTATCTATTGCTAATTAACTAGTGATACTCCCGACATTTTCTATCCGTCTCTTTTTTCCAGAATGTCAGAATATATTTAACCATAGGAAAATCAGAATTATCGTTACTAAAATCTAGAATGTCCGCTAACTCAGTCTTCTGGTTAAGGACGCGCCATATGAATATGTCTTCATCAACCTCCATAGCAGGGCAAAGAAGTAGGACATGGGATAGATCTTCTTGAGATGCCTTACAAAGTTTGCACATAGCTGAGGTGTTAAATAGTTGGTGTTGTCTTGTTCCAGTTTGTAAAGAACCTGATCTTGCGTCACCCACCACCAATTTCGCCAAAACTAAACAAAACGTTGGCTGTACTTTTTATATTTTCCAGTAAGATTTTCCCAAACATTTTACACGGAGTTTGGGTTAGGCTTAGTGATTTTGGAGTTCAAACTGATTTCTTTTCAATACTAATTAAATGGATTATTGTTGCAATACTCATATCAACTCTGCTAAAGTATTGTTAATTCTTAGATACTTATTAGCTAGTACTTTATGATAAACAATAATCTTTACCTGATACACTACTGTGGCTGTCAATGAAATGTTAAGCCTTAGTTCACAAAGCTATAAACTGTTAAACCTTGGATTAAAAACGTGTTACTGGATATTGCACTCCGGGAATTTAGTGATTTTCAAAAGTCTGAGATGCCGCTCGCGCCATCTATTGAATTTTCGCGTTTTGGTGATACAAACAAGACGGCGTTTTAGGTTTAAGGAATTACCGAGGGGCAGATCACTTTGTTACAAGGTGTCCTAATAATCATGATTAAAAAGTTAGTCATGATTTAATCATTTTTAATCTTTGTACAGCCAAAGCTACAGATTTAATTTTAATCTAATCTAATCATGATTTAATCATACGAGGGGTGTCCTAATAATCATTGGAGTGAGCTGCCCCTCGGGAATTACACACAGCTTGGATCAAAAACGTTATATCAGTTTTCAGGTACGTTAAAACGTAATCAAACTTCTATTCTTTTGTATTTATAACGCACTGTAAGATTTTATATAGTCTTAATAATTTTAGGTATTAGTTTCAATGGGAAAGCGAAAAAGGATACCCCTAACATATGTGGTTTCCTATCATACCTGGGGTCGCTGTTACATTTGGGATAAGCACAGTGCTTAGTTCTTCCCATAATATTAAATTTCAATAGTATTTGCTTAATTTGAAGTTAGCGCAAATATTATAAATCTCTCGTAATTTCTATATTTACCACAAAATAATCATAAGAAGGATCTAAATGGCGAAAAAACCAGTAACTTTTTCAAATCACTGTACGTTACGCGCATGCGCCCAGATTTACTTGTATCACCATTTCCATGACAACCCCACCCCGCCCCGTTTTTTTTGGGGCCATTCGTAAGGCGCCCGAGAATGCATTGCCGAAGGTAGAGTGCAATATCCAGTAACACGTTTTTAATCCAAGGTTAAACATCATCGAAACCATACTAAATTTTTCGTTATTTTAAATATTTAAATAATCTCCTTTTATGACTAGTTAAGTAAACGAAATACTTTTATACTTTAAAAATTTGATATAACAAATTTAACTATATCACTTGGATTAATTTTAATCCGCCGTGTTTTGTAAATATTTACAGTAAGTAGCAGACGACACACCGAGCTCAAGGGTCAAGCGAGGGTTAAAACAAGAAGTAATATATATAACGTTGATCTAAATCATCCTTGCAAAAACCGTTTTCCTTCCCCCACTTACCGTAACGAACATTTATATGGAAAGGTCTATTGAAATATTAAGTGTGAATTACCATATATTTCAAGCTTTAGGTAATAAAAAAGTGACACCAAAATCCTTCTAAGGGTCAAAATAATACTAGCTTGCTTGGCCTATCTGACATGAAATTCCTGGTGTTGCCACTGTTTCCTCATTATAAATAAATATGATTTAGAGGCAAATTGTAAGCTTTTTGCTTTTAGCTTGAACAAATATTCAAATTTATAACGATCACGGTGCTATTTCAAATATGAAAAAGCAAAAATCTTTCAAAAGACCCAAGAATATGGGAGAGTGAACGTTAAATTAACCTTTCCAGATTATATAGAGCCACGTAGAGGCCAATGCGATAACCTTATTAACTATTCTATTTATCGCTTGATTAGCAGACGAACATTTAGCAGTTTATGAACTTCTCACATTTGCCGCTACGCGGCACTATGCATACTGAAAAGGCAAAATCATATACCTTTACGTTATCTTGGTCTACAGAGCAAAATACGTTTTACTTCCCTCCTGTGAATTTCTCCAAATATCTATTTGTTTCGCGGGTTTTCCCCCGTTTCTGAGGTTTACCGTTTTTGTAGAAGGGCCGGTCAAGAGGAAAAGCGAACAAGCAGCAAAAAAGCGCGGCGAAAATGATCGAAACATTTCCGGATTGAAATGTCCGAGTGCTGCGCTTCCCTCCGAGAACAATTTCCGTTTACGAACGACCAAACACGAGAACTTTATGGAGGCCAAAAAAAGGACTTCTCTATCGTCGTTCTCTCGCGGGTTCCATCAAATGACCCTACTTCGAAGTTTCTTTTTTTTTGGGAGAAGGAAACTTTTTTCTCTCTATCTTTATCTGCAATGTCCTATAGCGTAGGCTTCTCTTACATACGTCTGATTTGAAGTTTCCAGACAACTTTGGACGAAACTTCCCGCAAACTAAACTAAACTTTAAACTCCATTCAATATAATGGTGTTTGAACATGACTTGTTTGTCACTGTTTTTTCTTCTTGTAATGCGGTACAACATGACTGGTATTTCGCTCAAGTTAATGAGCACATTATTTTAAATATGATTTAGCTTTAAAAATTCAAAAACATTAAGTGTTTAGTTGATTTAAATATATAGCCGAATTATAGCACAAATCTATTGCTAGTTTTGTTTCGACAGGTATCCGACATTATAGCAACATTTGGCTTACCAAATACCTCAGGTTAAATTGCTTTTAACGTCAAAAATTAAACACTTAGAAGGATTTTTATCTGCCATTTATCAATTTCCCCATTGTGTTGTATTTTTGGTTAATATGGAAATAGCAGTCTACCAAACAGAAAAAAAAAGTGTACCAAATTATTTTAATAAACTGTAGCATGAATTTTATGAGCTACGACCATAAATAAATCAACTTACGGTACTTACCCATCTAACCCAGAAGAGCAACTATCTGGTGCCATTGACCAACGCAGCGGCATAGCTACAATAATAGGACCGCAACTTAAAATGGAACAACTGTAATGAATACGTATGTGTTTCTACGTAAATAAATATTTTAATGACTTTAGGAGTAGTTTTTTGGCGTTGGATTGTGACTTTCCGGAAGATTTAGCGGTTTGTGACTTTAAGGGTGTGTTTTAAAGGTGTGTGGTTTTTGGGAAAAGTTGGCGGTTTTTGACTGAAAATGTTCTACGATGACAAGGCTGGTCAATGGAATTTGGTTCCTCGACACCCTTTCCAAGAATTACATTTTATAATCAACAATTTCTTTGACAAATTGGTCGGTCGCCCCTATAGAATACTTACGCCACTGATCACGGTGCTTATGGACCCCTGGGCGCTTGTCTACCTGAGCATACATCATTGTATATCAAAGTCAGCCAGATTCCAACAGTAGACCGGTTTCGGCCTTTTGGGGCTCATCAGTACTGTGTAGGAACTCTGGCTATCCTCATCACTGTACCTGAGCATACATCATTGTACATACAGGATAGTACAAATCGTCCAACAATATCATTTAACACAGTACATCAAAATGAAATGAGCTGGTACTTACAGCGACCTAGGAGCAACAAACACAAGGAGAACGCAGCTAGCCTTTAAACACGCTAAGGCAGTGTTGTGTACAAATTTCATTGGACGAACCTTTACGCTGAACGTTTTACGGGCGGGGAGAAAGACAATTTCTGAATTTCCCCCTTCAGGCGGTAGCAGGCACTAAAGCGTCTAACCAATGAAAATTGTTCGCAAGAAAATGCACGACTTTTGACGGGTTTTCTTCTCCTTGTGTGAGGTGCTGTGTTTGTTGCTCCTAGCTACGACTATGGTGGAAATTATAACCAACCTATCCACGTGTCCACCAAATAGTTTAAGTTCAGGTGGATAAATTGCGCAAATTCATTGCAAAATGTCAAAACAATTTTTGCGAATAAATTTCACAGGTTCCACCATGAACTAGAAAACTACCTTTAATTTCCTATGTCATGATTTAAAGCTAAATTTCTAAATTCACTAGAAAATTGAAAAAAAAGGCGTTTGCCGAACGTCCTCTATGGGATTTTCAACAGGCTACCGAAAACACATCGATAGAAGCCCAGCTTTTTCAGTATTTCAAGTGTTTTTGGAAATATAGCTTTAGCTCTAGAGTCTTAACCCACCTAAAAGTTCAACAGGGAAAATGCAATGTAAACTTCGAAACATTTTAATTAATTAACGGAACCTTTATTGAAAGCTAATAAAGCTAAATAAAGCCGTAAAAATATGCAGAAAATATAGCACATTCAAATCGGGCCAACTAAAAAATACTTAGAACCACCTTGGCATTGCAAAGAGTAATAACATATATTAATAATAATAATAATAATAATAATAATATAATATGTATTATTCTCCATCACTATCCCCCTATTCGGCTTTTCGTTCAGGTTCTCTTTTCAGTGTAATAGTCGCGAGCCAGATTTCCTACACGATACTGATGAGCCCCAAATAGGACGAAACTGGTCTATCGTTGCTAGAAGACTTGGGCCGAAGGTGGTGCCTTGGGTATTAGCCTAACTGATTATTATTATTATTTCTGGCTATTTTATTTTTATTTATTTTATTACTCGAAGATCTTTTTGGTCCGAGATTCGCGTCTTTATGTTTGCTGGAAGACCTATTGATATAAGCTATTTGTAATTATTTTAATTTCCTCAAATTTATTTAGGGTTTAGCATTTTTGTCCCTTTTCATTCTGGACTATTCGCGTATTTTATCACTCTTTAAAAAATACTTCCACAACCAGTGGCGTAGCTGAGAACTCAGAGGCCCCCCCTCGCAAAAATCTCTATTGCCCCCCCCCCCCCCCAGCACCGCGGGCCCTGCGGACCATCAGCTACGCCACTGTCCACAACAAATTTTCCAATTGTGGATCATACTAGAGATGTGAATTTTCCGGCAAAATTTCCACAAATCGGAAGACTAAAAATTGAAACATATAGCGGTTTTTATTCTAGACTAGGCTAGAGGTTTAATTTTACTTTTGGAAAGCGAACTTCCTGCAATTTCGACCGACCGAGATCGCCCTCGGAGAACGTTTTGGCGTGTTCAAATGCTCTCGGTGGGCACGGAGCAAATGCTTTCGAGAGTTCCTTTTCAGCTCTGGAATAAAACGCTCTTATCTTAGAAACATGTTCCATTTCTATTTTGATCGGAGTGAGATCAATGACGTCGAAGACGAATTCGGAATCTCCTGTGCTTAGAAAGGCTAAAGCTAACTCAATATGGTGATTGTCTGTTTGAGTTCAAAATTTCAATTTATCTGCTCCCTGCAATTATCTGTAGAATTTACGGAATTTAAAAGTAAATATTAAAATTTTTGAAAAGATCCATGGAAAATTTATAAGAATAAAAATTTTAAACGGACAAAGACCCGCGGGTCGAAAGCTCAGGATAGTTTTAATTAAACTGCTAATTTTTAATATCCATGTGTTTCCTCCGTTTAAAATTTTTATTCTTAATTTAAAAGTAAACCACCAAAATATTTCGCTTATTTTAATTTTTAAGGGCCTCTTGGTAGGATTTGGGAACTCCTTTAACATTTCTTGGTAGCATACCTTGACTACCCACTGGCAAGCCAATGTTGGCTGCTTCTTAAACACGAAAAGTCTGCTTCGCTCGTTAGCCGTTAGGTGGCTCCTATGATAATTGAAAAGGTTAATTGAAAGGCGAATGAGTCACCCCATGGTTCCTACGCTGCCTCCCCGCGCATTTTTTTTAAAAATCAGTAAGCCAGAAAAACATTCCATAAATGTTCTAATATCAAATTACCTTAACGCGGCTATTTCTTCGTATAAAAATTCCGCGGCTAATGTAAAATTAAGCCAATCATTAACAAAAGGAATGGCACCTCTTGCAAAAATTATAGTAGGCATAAGCCGAATAGAAATGAACGAAAGACTTTGAAATCAAATGAACTTTAAACGATATTTATTTACATATAAATTCATTCACCGAGAATTGATTGATTATATCATACGAAGTCCCGAGAGAACTAAACACCTGTACAATATTTCATATAGATTTTTTTTTTGCAATTTTTCATTAATAATAATTAGTAGCCATCGAAAATTATACAACAATCGATTTCGTCATTTCGAATCTATTATTACATCAGATAGAGGTACTCCTTATATTAAATAAACAACCGAACAAAAACCAACTTGTAAATTCACATAAAATATTTAATACCGCGCTTCGTTTTGTTTCAGGGTGTATTTAAACCTTCGTTTTAAAAGATGTACCATCTGGGCTTTAAATATAAATTAATTTACGCTTTGATTTCAGACTCGGTTAAATTGTAATTAAATTAAATAGGCCTAGACTTACAACAAGAACAAGGTTCACTTATTTGTACCAGCTTTATCGAATCTTTTTTTATCACAACTATAGCGGTTTTTTGAGTTCTTTTATAACGTTGCCTCTACGCGGGAGATTGGTATTTTAGTAACAAAATATAGCCATTGTCATTTATAAGAAGTTAAGCTACGGGCGTTCTTCGCAATCTCGGAACGTTTCAGCGCAATCTGGTCGAGGCCTGTAGTTTGTTTACGTCGGAAATGAAGGGGAGAAAGTATAATAAATAACAACCTTCGTACGAACATAGTTAATTCTAGGCCTAAAAACAACGTATCTCCGACTAAATAATAGAGAGATTGAAATAAAAAATTTCTTCAGACGCATTTTCTCTTGAGCGAATCGATGTTCAAGTCTGTCACTTTCTCGGGCGACCTTTTGCGGGGCGAAATCGTCTCTCGAACCAAACTGGCCGTTAAGTTGCCTTCTTTGAGCTTGACCTTGTACGAATCGAAAGTCCTCCCGTCGTCCAAGAGCGGGTCGTCATCCTGGCCGAGATCACTGTCGTCCGATAGGCTGTTGTCGTCGACCGAGCTGAATCCGTCTGGCAGAGGCGTCGAGGACTCCGCGTCTTCGGTACTGTCCTCCAAGTCCAAAACGGACGTGGAAGACCTTCCGTAGGCTGGCAACAAAGGCGGTGGAAGCGGTGACACGTCGCGGCTGTCGATGGGCGGCGTGGACCTCTCCTTGTCCCGTTTAGAATTCACCAATTTCGTAATGACCGAGTCCACCCTCTTGGAGGAAGACCTGGGTGAAAGGTTTCGGCTATCGCACTTGGGAGACATCTTAGTTCCGCCTTCTTTCGAGGATTTCTCGGCAGCCCCGCCATTCGACAAGTTGACGGCCGTTTCGTTGTCGTCCGTACTTTCTCTAATTTTATCCTTTTTCTGTTTGTTCATTTTCTCAACAAAGTCTTTGGGCACCGGGAATATTAGGGGTATCGGTACCGGGATGGGTATCAAAAGCGGGTAAGGAACCATGACCGTCACGGGAGGAAGTAAGGATTGCCCGATAGGTTGATTATTGGTGGCGCTGGTTGTGGTTGGGTTGGTATTATTAGCGTTGTTAACGGAAGACGACGGTGTCGTCGAGGACCGATGACTACTCGAATGATGATCTCTCGACTTGGACGATTTCGAAGAGTGTTCGTGGTGGTGTTGACTCTGTTTGTGCGGGTGGTGGTTACTTCCACCGTGATTCGAATGATGTTGCGGAGGCGGTCGGGGCGGCATGGGAGGCGGAAGGGGAGGAGGCGCGTTAACCAATGTAGGTGGACTGACTGTTCTCGGCCCAGGAGCGCCCGGGAAATGGGGCAGAGGAGGAAACATACCGGAAGGTAAAGGCATCGGCGGAATCCCGGGTCGAATACCCAAATTGTGTTGCAGCCTCAACAACGTCTCCATTTGCTGTTGGGCCAGAAGATTCAAATGGTTGGGAAGCATGTTGGGAGGTAAAAAGGGGGACCTCAATCCGTCGCCCATTCCGGAAAACGGAGGGCCCAACGGCGGAAGACCCGGTATGTTCAAGGAAGGAGGCGGCCCTCCGGAAGAATGGTCCTGCTTCATCAGTCCCAAGCCATTGACACTGGGAGTCGGCCCGTTCGTCAAGTGGTTGTGGGAATTGGCGCTGCTATTGCTGAGAGGAGTACTGCAAGTACTACTGGGCGATCGGGCCGAGGTTCTAAGTTGAGAAGACGACGACCCGGTACGCGCGCGATGGTCTCGTCTCTCTTTATGGCGAAAACCAGACTTGAGTCGACGACTTCTATCCTTGTCGCGATGGTGACTGCGAGGTTTGGGGACGGGCAACTGCGCCTGGACGTGGAGGTCCGTCTCGACCCTCAAATTAGGAACAACACTCAGGGAAGACGGGGAGACCGATTTCCGGGCAGACGGAGCTCCTTCCGTCGGGTTGACGGACAGGTTCTCGGGAAGAATCTCTTCGCGATCGTCCGAACCGTCGTTACTGTGGCCGTTCGTAGATCCTTTGCACTCTCGAAGCCACAGTTCGGGCGTGATCAGGTTGAGGGCCCCGGAAGAGCCTCCCCCGCCGCCGCCCGCAGCGCCGCTGATCTTGTTGGCCGCTTCTTGCAAGTGAGGATGCATCTGTAGATGAGCTTGCGTCTCCCGACAGAAAATGTTCATTTTATATTGATTGAGGCACTTGTCGCTGCAAAACTGAAGCTGTTGGTCTCCATCCTGCAATCATCGTCGCGGCCGCGAAAGAAAGAAAAGGCGACAAATTAAAAATACGTCTTTAATGAAAATTTAATGGATCCGATTTGTCCGGTTTTTTTTGGCTGCTATTTAAAAAGCGGGCGGCATTAGGAAAGGAGGACACGCGATACGGAAACGCCGTTTAAAATTAAAATCTTAATTATTATCGTAAAAATTCGACTAATGTAAGCGGCGCGTTAATGCTACAGCGGGCTATTATTTAGTCGAGAGGAAAGATGCGGATGATGATAGAGTGGGGTGAGAATAAAAGGTACAAATGATGAAATTATTTTAATTTCGACGGCCGAGAGAAAGAGCCGGTGCCGCTCGTTCGTTGAAATATAAAAGAAGGCGGCTCTCTTTCTCTCGACGCGGATCGTCGTGATTGTGTGATTAAGGATCATTATTTCTCCATCTTCTATAACGTTAACGGGAGGGCCTCCTTAAGCTGACCGACCAGCGCGGGATTAAACGGGCAGAATCGCTCCAAAGAGTATCGATTCTGTTCGCATAGTCCATTCGCTCGTTCTTCCGTATTTAAGTCGAGGGATTATAAATCTGGACTTAAAACGGGGATTCGCGAGCAGCGTATAGTATGAGCAATAGGTTATTTAATCTAAAGAAATTTCATGAATTGACGAACATTGCACACCTCTACCTGGAAGTCCACATAGTTGACGGTATGACGTACGTGTTTGCACCAATCGCAAACTTTGTTCTTCTTGAAAGAAGCCCGGCGACACTGCGTGAAGCAGAGTTCGCTGCAGAAGGCCTTGCTGCCGTTGGACGTCTTTAACGTGAAGAGTTTCATGCCCACCTTCTGACACCACGCGCAGACGATGCAACCGGAGGGGAGACCAGTCGTATCTAGAATATCCAAATACGCGGAGAAAAAAATATATTAATATCCAAAGTTATTATACCTTCGAGGCAACGTAAAAAGAAAAACTATCTGGTATATTATAACAGACGCTCTATAATTAAATAACTTCGATATTTCCTTAATGTCAATCTGGGATTTGAATATCAGCGATAAAAAAACTTTAATATTATCGTACCGATCGTCGGCATTTCGTCAGGTAAAGGTAGGGACAAACGCGGAGCCGGTTGCTCGTTATTTTTGATCGGCGTGATCCGATCCGGGCATCCCCTTTTCTCGATACAAAGGTATTTAATGAAGCGACTTTCGGCGGGGAGGACTGGCTGCCTGTTTCCGTCTACGGCTCGCAATACTACATACACTCGGAGCACATTCGCAGAGAGAGAGAGATCTTCAAGATGATATTTCTTTTCTCTTTTCGCGGCACACAGTGTGTGTTTTAAGCCCATCCCCTGGCGCGACGCTGCGGAAACCTGGGTTCCGTAATCGACGGGACGATGGAAGGTCATCCTTCTCGGCACCATCCCACTTCTGACCACACCCCATTTTACGATACGAAACGCGCCGCCAAATGGGACCCCCCCTTCCGAGTCCCCCCACCTTCGGGAGAAATATTAGATACCCCGCCGTGGCTGAAGCCAGGGGACGAAGTCGCCAGGGGGAGGAGATATGGAATTATTAAAGAACGCGATCACCATAAAGTGTTTATTCAGTATAACCAGTCCCGGGTCCCCGTTCACACTCGAACTAAATTGCCCGTCACAATTTACAATTTGACGCTATCTAACGGAAGCGCTAACTCGAATTTTTTCATAATTTTTATTCAAGAACAAATTTTGTAAAAAAAACTAGCTTCGGGGAGTAGAATGGAAATAAACAATTAAAAATGACGGTAAAGTAAACACCACCAATGAACAAATTTGACTAAGCCGAGATAATTACGAAGCTCTGCTACATTATAATCTTCTCGTGAACGCATCGTATCCACCAGCGACGGCCAAAACGAGCTAATATCCCAGGAGCCATATCTTCCCACATTCGCGACTAGCGACGAATTATATGGGCGACAGCCTAATTGTTACATCAACCTGCCATTTTCTCATCTCCGCTCGCCCTCCCGAAAATATTTTCCCAGTCCATAAAAAAGAGAGAGATATATTTTTATACTCGGAGGCGCTTATTTTTGAGCGGGACCAATCTAACAGCTCCGAACCTCCAAATTAAAAGACGAAATTAAAACCAATCCCTATAAGAAGATTTTCGGAGACAACCCAGCCCTCCGCGCGAAAGATGGAAAAGACAAAAAAAAAGGGGGCAAACGTAAAAACTAGAAAGAAAAGGGACCGCGCTGTCGTTGGAAAATATTTTTTATCGAGGCATTAACGACGGGTCGCGAGCCCGGTTTCCGCAACGGCTATAATTTAAAACTAATTTAATTTCTGCTTAGACTAGTACGACGTCGTCTCGAGATCGCGATCAAAGTGCACGGTCGGAGAGTGGGAGTCGCGCCGTGCGAACCGGGCCTAATCCTCTAGTTTTGACTGGAACACACCCATCCGAGGGAAGAAGACAATGAGGAAACCCGACCGTACAAACCGTACCCCCGTCTACGCCTTCCGCTAAATCGTCAACTAAGGCGCGGGGGCCCGACGATGATCTATCGAATTTGTTGAGAGAGAGAAAGCCGAAAGCCGGTTACGTACGTCGCTATTAAATTGATTCTTACCCCTGGCTAAGTACATTAAGACGACGCGTACTATACGCCGAGGAGAGAAAAAATATATATATACGCTGATAAAAAAAATTGGGTGGGAGACATATAAGAAAATATATACGGTTCCTTAAGAGACGCTGATCCCCATAAAGCTGCCTGTCTTACGCCTAGCCCCCTAATTATAAACTACCGAAAAAGTGAGAGATAAAAGATCGTCCATAAAACGGCGAATTTCTCGGTTCCCCTCTGTTAGAACGTCTCGCGCGGCGCGAGGATGAGATGTAATATGGAAATAAAAAGAAAGGTGTATAGCGGATTATGGGAGGAGGTGGAGGTACGCGAGGAGGGGCGCGCGTCCGAAGACGTGTACGTACTTAATGAAGGTCGACGACGCGGGTAACAGGACGGGCCCAGGATCCGTAACAGCGCCAGAGCAGCGGCGTCCCGGGGCACGACGCCATCCGAGTCCACTCGCAATGGCATCTTTTGCGCGGATAAAAGGGGGACGTGGTTCCACTTCGTACGTTTAGACGAGCAGCGCGTCTGTCGCTACGCCTGGCCAAAGCGTAGTCAGCATCTTCCAGTCGCGGTAGAGCGAATCGCGCGTACCTAATATACGCCACGAGGACGGAGGCTGTCCCGACTTTAATTGTTATTATAGCGATCGCGTCCCGGTCGGACCGACTGCCGCGGGACGCCGTAATAGACGAGCCACCGAAATAATGACGAAAAGATCTCGAGATTCGCCTATTTATCGGCGAGATACCACGTTTAAATTATACCGATTATTATTCCAAGCTACCGTATATTTATACGTTCCGCGTTTCTTTCCATACGCGAGCTCGCATTCGTAATGAGCTTATAAAAATTCAACGACTTTATTTACACGAGCATTTACGTGTTGAGGCGCAGCCCACTTTGGAAATAAAACTCGCGCCCAAAAATGTCCCTCGAAAGAAAAGTCACTTTTAACGACGTTTTTCGATTCCGATAAATATAGCCTTTCGAATTTTATATATTTTGTACACACCTTACGAAAAAATGCCAATTTCGAGGGAGAGTTAATTGGGGTGTGTTTTTCGTTAATTATTATCCCGATTTCGTTTTTTCTTTTCGTTATAAGATACCGAGCGCGGACTAATTAAATAAATCGATATTTTAGTCGCGAGGATCGGCGAAAGAAATTTAAATTTTTTGGCAATGAATAATAATTATTTTTTTAACTGTTAATTAGCTCCATTAGAAATATTATAATCGCCGATGGAAACTGCCGAAACGGGTCTCGCGAGACGGGCCGAAATATAAATTCCGAATTACTTATGTTTCTTTAATTAACACTCGATGACACATATTCCAAGCCGACGATTCCGTCGAAGCGCGAGTCCGAATCGCGCGGAACCCGATATCGAAATGATTAGGATCCGTGGCTGAAATTTTTAACACCGAAAAAGGAGGAGTAATTTCGGCAAATACCTAAATTCTAATTCGTCCATTTGGCTATCGGATTAAAGTTAGCGTAGGGGGGAAATAAGCGGTAATTTTTTTCCCTAAATAAGAGGAACAGAAATAATAACTTTTAAACGCTATTCGAGCACACGTTTCGTCCTCTTCAAAAAGACTATAATTTCGGTCTTCGAGAAAAATACTCCCGCTTGGCCTTCGTATAAACATTGGTACCTTTAATTTGAAGCAAAAAAGGCGCAAAAGCGAACCGAAGGAAAGAGAGAGAGGATGGAGAAAGAGCAAATTAGGAATGCGAAATTTCTTCTCTTTGGCATCCCCCGATAATTCCGTATTTTTTCTTTCTAAAAATGGGAGGAGGCTGTTATCGAAAACGATAGCGAATTAGAAGCGTACGGTGGGAGGAGGGCAGCGCGGCCCGAGCAAAGACATCCGTCTGGCAAATTTCGGATGGAAAGTCACGATTCCACGATTCGACTTGCAATGGAAAGAGAGATGGGGAGAAAAAATATCTCGATCTTAACGTTTGTACGAATATAAACGGGCTAACCCCGGAGAGCGCGCGTGTGAGTAAAATTTAAGGAGGGTAAATCTTTTTTAAACGCGCTCCGAGAATGAAGAGGGGGAGGGGGTACAAAACGAGAAACCGCTCGCTCTACGAAATTGGAGGGGGATGAACGCGTAATCACTATAAATTGCTCAGATTTTTTTCGGTGGAGTTCGCTCTCTCGGCGACACCGTGGCTGTAGAGATGCCTTTGAACGGAGGAGGGTAAAACGTTTTGGGCCAAAAAGCGGGAGTGCCGAGCGCCCAAAAATCACGACCTGGCCCGGACTGCCTACCTCCGAGATATCATTGCGGCGAGGAGTTACCCCCAATCCGCCGGGTTCCGGGGGCTCTTATTAAACCCTTGTTTAGCTCAATTAAAGTTAAAGAAACGCGGACCTTCTTCGGCCGTATTATCTGCCGTATATCTTCGCGTTTCCTACTCCGAATGATTTATTTATCGGTTTGAGTGAGAGGAGAGAGAGAAAGAGAGAGAGAGAACGAAAGAAACTTATAAAAAATATCAGAGCGCCTTTCCTTTCGTGGCGGCGTCTGATGTTTTTTCTTTTCTCGGGGAGACTGTGCACTCGCGATTTCTTAACTCCGGTTTCGACTTTCGAATCTAATATGTATAAATGGTCTCGGTACGAATGCGGCGTGGTGTAGAATTTCAAATCACGCCACTAAGACCCCCCCCCTCATCCTTATAGCATATATATTTTTATATATCCCGATTGTGGACTACGTGCGGGTTTGTTTCACGAACAAGATGAGCGCGACTAAAGCCAAGTTCACACTTACCCCTAAAATCGCTTGGTTTTAGATAACTAGTTTTCAAAACCAGCGTGAGAAATCGCTTCGTGTTGGTTCGGGAAGCAACTCGTCCAAGTCGGTTCGCTTAGAATCGCTTTCAAAACGACAAGGCGGGGAAGTAAAATTGCTCGGATTTTCCAAAATAATGGGAATAAAATTCTAAATAATGTCAAATAATATTACTGTATGTATAGTAAACATGATTAACTAATTGTTTTGGAAAACATTTTTGTATAAGCGAACCGGAGTGAAGCGACCAAGAATTATCGTCTGCGGTCAAAACTGGTATTTAAACCGACCTAAACTGGGTTTTAAGCACTAATGTGATCATGGCTTAAGACGTTTCACGCCGAAACGATATCTGTTATGTTTAAATCGTTCCCCTCCCCATTGATGCCTTTGTGACTCCACCAGTTATTCCAGGTTTAGTCAACGTTGTATCGAGATATACTACGCGTTGATTGAACAGAGACTACGTGAGTCAACACTGCCATCACGTAGACTCAAAGCGAATCAACATTCAATCCACGCAAATTCAGCGTTGATTCTACGTTGACTCGTGGTAAGTCAACATTAAATTTTTGTAGACTCAAGGCGAATCAACATTAAATTTTTGTAGACTCAAGGCGAATCAACATTAAATTTTTGTAGACTCAAGGCGAATGAACATTAAATTTTCGTATATTTGTGGTAAATCCACAATAAATTTACGTAGAATCAGCGTTGATTCAACGTAGATTCGATGTGAGTCAGCATTAAATTTACTTAGGATCAGCGTTGATTCAACGTAGATTCGATGTGAGTCAGCATTAAATTTACTTAGGATCAGCGTTGATTCAACGTAGATTCGATGTGAGTCAGCATTAAATTTACTTAGGATCAGCGTTGATTCAACGTAGATAATATGTCAGTCAACATGGAATTTACGCAGATTCAACGAAGATTCGATGTGAGTCAGCATTAAATTTACGTAGAATCAGCGTTGATTCAACGTAGACTCGTGGTGAGTCAACATTTAATTTAAGTATAATCAGCGTTTACACAGAGTAGACTCTAGTCAACATACAATTTACGTAGACTCCACTTTGAGGAAACATTGACTGAATGTTTTAACATCTACATTAGGAAAATTAATTTTCACACATTTGTTATCTAGTGCTTAAAATTGTGTCTGTTATTTATAATTCAATGAAGGATTGTAAGCCAAAGAACCATGCAGTGGTACGCCGCGTACTGGTTAATAAATTTGTTTTTAAAGGCTCTTGAGTATATAAGGTTTGTGCGAGCCATTTGCTCAAGATGGTGGTGATGGCTTAAAGGTAGCCCTTAATGTCTCTTCATTGACAATCCGTTATTGATTTCAATGTCCAAAATAAGATCAAATTAAACCTCAAATAACTCCCAATTTATCCTATTCATATTTAAACCCTATGTAACATAATCACTTACAAGTACGTCATTAGTGTATTTTTCTTAAAGGGCCACACCGGCAATAGAATTTGACCTTTTCCACGCGCTAGTTTTCAGAATGGGATTGGTCGTCCCTGCTACCACGTGCTAAATTGAGGCCAAATTTCCAAACGCCGGTGTGGACCTTTAATAAAGGGATGTGACGTAAATTACGCATATTCCAATTCGTCATCACCTTTATAGATGGGAAACTGAAGTTGGAGAATATTAATCGCGTTTAAAAGCGCACAAGCCTTCCCGTGGAGGTGAATTCTTTGACCAGAGCAGTTTATATCCGTTAAACTTTAACCTCTTTATTTTGGTTTTCGGTTTGGGCGAGTAGACATTGAATACGTTTCCAAAAGTGCAAAGACTAGAAGTGTTTTAGTTCTCTAGTTCATTTATTCTATGGTCTATGTAAGTTATTATTGCCATTTTTTCTATATAGATGGTATACAGATTTAAACTTATTAGTGATTATGGAAAATTTACCTAGATTGGTGAAAATCCCGTATACTTTACAGCAAAACTACCCAAAATTCACTACGTCTAATTTGAAAGTGCCTGGACAATAATTTAATTTTATCTGAATTAAATTTAATGACTACATGTAATTCAGTTCGTTATGAATTGGAATTGCTACAAAACTTACTAAATTTGTATAAATAGTTATATTAACAGGTAATTTAAAATCGATTATTTTTTTAAATAGTTTTACCTAAATCAAACTCATATTTCTCGAAGATTTCAAGGGAAAGGACAATGGCGGATTAACATGGGAAAATCCCAGCCCCCACCCCTCATGATTTTCATGAAATTTTGCACAGATGCTTTATATATCAATGTAAGAATTGATGCAAAAGTTTTAGATCTGACAAAAAATGTTTTCAAGAGATACAGGGGCAAGTAATTTTCGCATTTTCCATATATTTTCAATGAGAAAATGGGAACAATCACACATCCGGTGATATATCGAAAACGGCCTTAAAGATTTTGACTAAATTACAAACACTGCCTCCAAATATCACGAGCAACACCCTTGAGTAGTTTTTTAATCAGGGGATTAGCGGTTTTAGATATATCATCGGATGTGTGATTGTTCCCATCTTCCCATTGAAAATATAAGAAAGATGCGAAAATTTATCTTGAATTTTATTTGTCACATCTATAACATTGATCTGTGCAAAATTTAATCAAAATCGTTAGGAGGGGGATTTTCCCATGTTAATCCGCCCATGTCCTTTGTTCAAAATGAAGACCACAATACAACGACAACATTTCGTACATACCTACTGTGATAGTTACGTCGAGATGAAATTTAACGAGGGATGTTAAAGTATGAAAATTGCAAAAATGTAAAAAGCGTAGCGGCGCGGTACCTCCCAACTCTGCAGATCTATCAAATGATACCCCTCCCATTTCTTGATTTTCTTCCCTTTCTCTCTCAGACGTTCTGGGAATCGTAACCGCATTTTTTGGGGAGGGAGAGTCTGCAGCCGGGGGAGGGCGGTCAGCGGACCTCGAAATTTCCTTCTATCTAGCGGACCTTTTCTTTACACCCATTAGAAGCTTTTCAACAGCACTTAGGGGCTACCTTGATAGACTTTTAATCTAAATCGCTCTTTCTCTCTCTTCCCTTTTCGTAACGCACGTCGCCGTTATTATTGTAGAACATGATATCGGTCGAGCTACAGCCGATCGACGCTTTGTTTCAGTGGCGTTGATTGTTCGACGATGATAACGTAAAACAGAACAAAATAACTAACTTTTCGCGCGAAGCAAAAACGCGTCAATTGGATACGCTCGACGAAACAATAATTATTAGCAATGATGAATTGAAATATATAGTTTCAAAATCATTTTCGCAACCACGAAAGAGCTATAAAAACGTAGCTTACGTGTACCATTTTCTTATCCCGATAATAAGTAGTAACAACGTAAAACCGTTTTGGCAGGTTGGCCATAGGTGGCGCCATTTGTTTAGGAATAAGACTATAAATTATCTCAAAGCTTTTCAATAATAACAATTTTTTAAATAAGCGAAAATCCACTAATTTTAAAAAATTGTTCAAAATTTTTAAAAAAAAAAATTCTTTATCTTTTTGTATTATTTTGAATCGTAATCGTTCAGTAATAATAAATTGAAATAATTAAGGTATGTCTAATTAGATGACACATTTACGCAAATCGTTCTGGAGTCTAGAAATGACAATTGGGCTAAGAAAAAATAATACGTAGTCAAAATTAGTTCACAGACGTCAGTAGAAAAAATCAACCAGCGGTACACCAGCGTTCAGGGTGAAGTAAAGAATCAGATTTAATTTTTCTGCCCTACTCCAAAGAAAACCCTATCCATACAGTTTCTCACTAACCGACTTAAGAAGTTAAAAATGTTGAAAATAAGATCGTGTATTGCCTGATACGGGGATTCTTAAAGGAAAAGTCCAGGTTGGGTAAAACTTGGGTCTATTTGAAAGATCATGTTTAAATATATTCAAAAATATCAGTCGTAAAATTGTATCTTTTTTTAATGACGAGAAATTAATTTTTAAACGAGTGAAATTTAC
This sequence comes from Leiobunum rupestre, assembly GCF_980474605.1. Taxonomy (NCBI): domain Eukaryota; kingdom Metazoa; phylum Arthropoda; class Arachnida; order Opiliones; family Sclerosomatidae; genus Leiobunum; species Leiobunum rupestre. The sequence continues at coordinate 27,159,267 of NC_143391.1, read as the reverse complement.
CCGCCAAGCGAGCTGCCATTTTCTATCACCTTCCCTCCGCAGACCGCTGTTATAGCACGAACAGCGCGTGATTTAAGTCCTAAAACGTCACCGCGAAACAAAATGGCAGATCGCTTGGCGGGTAAATTTGGCTCGTTTAAAAATTAATTTATCGTCATTAAAAAAAGATACAATTTTACGACTGATATTTTTGAGTTTATTTAAACATGATCTTTCAAATAAATCCAAATCTTACCCAACCTGAACCATTCCTTTAAGAATGAAATTTAAAAAAAGAACACTTTTCCTCTCGCAACGAAAAATGTGGAAAGAGTGAGGCAAGTTTTCAGTGAATCTTTAACTAGGGAAAGAGAAACAATTAAAAAAGAGAAAATTTATTCTCCTTCGAGCGAAAGAGGCAGAAAAAAATAGATGAAAAAAGCTAAATACGGGGGCCGACTAACTAATTCAAACACTTCGCAATGACGATCTAGACCTCCCCTTTCTTAAACATTATTTCTAATTCTCCCCTCTTCCGAAAAGGGGCAGAAAAAACAGCGCCTTTCGCGAAATTCGGTCAAAAAAAAGGAAGCCCGGGGCACCTCGAAGCCGGGGAGGGGGGAACGGGAGGCACCTGGGAACGCCTATTTTTAGAAGTTATCACGAGACTAAACGGGCTTCCACGTGATAATTCGGACTCTCTCTCTCTCTCCGCGTAAAACCCCCCTCTTTACGCCCCCCCCCCCGGTCTGGCTACCATGCATCCGAGAAACACACTTTTTACGCTGCCTGTCACCGATTTCATGTTTGATGATACTAAATGAGATGCGTCGGGGACGCCTTTCCTACCAACCCAATCTCCATTACTTAACATTTAACACGGGCTGTACTAACGCAGACTTTACCGTTATCGCCGTATCTGACAGAGCTACCAATTGGACCACGGGCGCCATCTATCGAAAAAAATATTGCTCTCATACGCGAAATACGCGGAGTGAGAAAAAGAAAAAAAATAGGGGTATTTGTTAAAACAGTTTAGAGAAACATTTATTCAAAAGATTCGAGAGCCGGGGGAGGAAAGTGGCTGGTATAGAGCCGTGCCCGCGGCCCGAGATACCGTAGCCGGGGATATAATTGACTACTTTCTTACAATCATTTATATCCCTTAAAATTTAACTCTTTAAGATAGGTTCCAAATTATACTTATATTCCCAGGAATGGTAATGCGAGAATCGTCAGAAGTAAAAATAACGATAAAGTGGTGTGGAATTGAGATTAATACATTCTGTTATAGTTGGGATTTGTTTTTTACTGGAATATGGGTGTTTAAGCATTTTGGTACTCAGTCTGAAGTTGAAAATATTTGGATGGTAGTCCATTCCACCAAACAGTCCCATTCGACCGAAAACCGAATATTTGGGGTTTTTTTTTAATAATAGTACAGTAATATACTAATTGATCAGTATTTGAATAAATAATGAACGCATAAATTTCTTCTTTTTTAAATTAAAATACAGCAGGAAAATCGCCACCTAACCTGACCTAAGCCAATATATTTCACTAATTGTGTTTAAATAACGGCTATTTCTTTTTATTTAATTCCCAGAAAAAGAGAAATATTATAAATAAATTAAAATACAGCAGGAAAATCGCAACCTTACCTGACCTAAGCCAATATATTTCACTAATTGTGTTTAAAAAACGGCTATTTAATTTTATTTAATTTCCAAAAAAAAGAGAAATATTATAAATATATTAAAATACAGCAGGAAAATCGCAACCTTACCTGACCTAAGCCAATATATTTCACTAATTGTGTTTAAAAAACGGCTATTTAATTTTATTTAATTTCCAAAAAAAGAGAAATATTATAAATAAATTAAAATACAGCAGGAAAATCGCCACCTTACCTGACCTAAGCCAATATTATTCACTAATTGTGTTTAAATAACGGCTACTTCATTTTATTTAATTTTCCAAAAAAAGATAGATATTCTAAATATATGATGTCAAAACTTTTTTAGATTAAATGATATATAACCAATATTTGTCGGTAGACTAAAACACCCCAGGAGAAAAACTAACAATTTTGACCACCAGAAGATGGCACTGAAGTCAATAGAACGCGTAAATTAAGACTGGATAAAACATTTCGCCTTAAAACTGAGAATATCCACGTATTATTAAATTTAGTAAGGAATTAATTTATCTGGGCGCGGATAACACCAAGGACGTAACCAAATTGATTCCCCAAACTACGTTATTTTAACATTTGTCCATCCATAATCCAGGCGTAATTAGGAAATTATACCTTAATTTACCCGCAATTTCGTTTCTCTTTTAAGTCAGTTTCTCATTTGAAAAGAAATCGAGTAAATTTCTCTTAATGATCTAAATGGCAATAGCGGCAATGGCGGAGGAACGAACATCCGAGCGACTCTACTTAAGGATACTGTCAACCCCCCAGAAATTCCAGCCAAGGGAAAAAGAGAGTTGATGATATAAAAAGAAAAAAACTAATTGTCTTTCATTCTCAGCGCAGGCCCAGGGTCCTCCCAAAAATTGATGATAGCGACTTCCCGTTTTTTCGGACCAATTTTCATATAATCATTTTCGTAAGGCGTTGCGCAGTCTCCTCGATGCCCCCCTGCGCCCACTGTTATAATGAAGGTAGTCTCGCAGTTCGAGCGGGAGGGGGGCAACCGCGAAACATATTTAATGTTCCTACACAGAGAGAGGCTGTCCTTTTCCCAAAGTCGTGAGAACGTGGGATGGAGGGGGGAGGGGGGAGCGGTAACGGAGAAGATATCCAAAATGATATTCTTAATTTCATCTCGGTGCGTCGCGTATTTCTAGGCGAGCTCCGCCCCGAGTTTCTACCAATGAGACCACGCCAATGGCTACAATTAAATCGCGATGGTGAAGATTTGGATATCGGAATAGACGCTAATAGCTATAGGCCGTGCCAGAGTCGAGCGTTACCTGGGATAGATTCCTCTATACGCAAGCATGCAGCTGCTTCGTACTGGGGACCGGTTTGCTCGGAAATTCACTCGCCAATTAATGAGGAGAGGATTGCGTTACTCGCCAGTTCTAGCTAATGTCAAACCTGGATTACGCGTTTTAGCGAGTCTAATTTTGAAAATAAAAAGATTCTCAGGGTTGCCACAAAATTTTTAGATTCGAATTCCCCGACTATTCCCCGTTTCCCCTGGCCATTTTAAGAGATTTTCCCTGACTTTTTAATTACAAAAATTTTATTTCATATTTTTACTTTTATCAGAAGTTAATAAATTTAAATGGACTTATATTTCAGCAAAAAGGTTATTGCAATGTTGAAAAAATTAGCCAAACTTTCAAGGAACTAAATGATAATCATACAATTTGTCATAAATCTAGAGTAAAATTACTTATAATAATAATAATAATCACCACCTTAGGCCTAAGTCATCAAGCGACTTTTGAAGCCTTTAATTCAGGTGGCCGGGTTACAATGCGTAGGAGGGTGGTGGCAAGCCCCGCATGCCACACGATCGAGCCAACAGCTCCCTACACTAACTATTACCGTTAACCTCAACAAGTTTTTATGGAAGGGGAAACCGAAGAGCTCGGGGGAAAACCCCTTAAACCAGTGAGGAGAGAACTTGCAAACTCTACGCGGAAGGAGTTGTTCCGAGTTTTCACCCAGTGCCACAAGTTGGGATAGAACCCGGCTCCTCTTGCTGCGAGGCGAAAGTGCTAACCACTCCGCCAACCCCACCTTTTTCAAAAAGTGTCAAAAGAAAATTGAATTCCCTGACTTTTCCCTGATTTCCCTGGCGTGTGGCAACCCTTATTCTATTTTTTTCTTTCGGCGTTGGGTTTTCCCTTTTTACAACTAAATTAATATGAAATTCGAATACCGTCTTTTAAAAACATTTTTAGGGTTTACTTAAGAGCTTTAAAATTTTTATCCCAAGGGTAATACCAAAAGTACATAACAGCTCTTACGTGAGAAGTATCTATCTAGGCCATGAAAATTAAACAAGTACTTACGCATTATCGAGGCTGTTTCAATAAGAGAGATTTTCCCGCCAAACCACGAAAGCATACACATACCGCATCAGAGTTTAAATTTTAACTCGTGTAAAACTAGGTAGAAATAACACGTAGTGGTAATTACTTGTACGTATAAACCATATTTCGCTAATGCAACTGTTTTGAAAAGTTATTATATGATGTATTTGCCCCGAAAAAGCTCTTCTAAGAGGTATTTTGAAAATGAGTGATGAGCTCGCGATAGTAAATGTTTAAAGCAGGTAAAAGTAATGAATTAGTATTAGGATATACCGGTGCACCTGGGATATATATTCTATATAACAGGTAATATCATCATAATACCCCGCGTTAGCGTCCACAGCCCCGGTGAGCGGGTAAGAGTAGTAGTAAAAGCACATCTGGTATGATAAAATATATATAAATATATACCTCTGGTGTGAATATTCTGAAAAGGAAACCTAAATTTAAACGAAGTGCAAATGCAAAAAAAGCTTTGAGAAATTCAGTGGGCATAAATTAGACATTTTTGTAGACTTCTTACAATCTAATTTTTTAAAATTATGTAACACTTACGGAAACCTTTTTTTTTCTAAAAATTAATTACCAATAAAAAAATTAGTTTAAAAAACGTTCCTTTTTAGCAGTCATACAAACATTAAAATTTAGATGTCTTTTTTTAAATTAGTGGTGAAAAGGCTTAGGTCACCTACTACCAACTTGTTATTTTCCATAACCTAATATCTCAGTGACGAATTGACCTATTCCGACCAAACCAATTTAATTTATAGTTTTCGAGTATGCTCTACAACTTGTTCATTTACAGTTTTCATCTACCACCTAGCGTTAAAAACAAAAATTCCAAAACCGTAAAAAATGTCACGATTTTGCCGGAATTTACAAATAACATCCTGAAAATTTTAAATTTCTAGGTAATATAGTTTTTGAGCAAAATGCCTGGGGCGATCAAATGATATATATAACATATGAAAATAACATAACGCCATATTTTATTTCTCATCACAAAATTTTGAATAGCCTTCAAAATCAAGTACCCCCGAAATAAACAAGATGTCACGGAAATTTAAGCACACACAATCCTCGCGATGTATGAAATATCTTAAAATATTTATTTTATATTTGAACAAATTTTCAATCATCTTGTACATTAACTTAATAAACCCAAGAGGAATTTTTAAAGTTACCTGGTTTTGGAAATAAGGTAGCGAAACGCAAACATGTTAATTTATATTAATTTTTAGGCAAACCGAATTTTTCGAGTTATCTGGTTTGGGAAATAAGGTAACGAAACGCGAACGAGTTAGATGGCGCCTGTATCAATTGGTACGAAATTCAAATACGGCAATAGCGCGTACGCCGGTTGTGGCGATCCTGTGAATGGGCCAGAAACCTCACATAAAATTAAAATTTCTTAATTTAAAAAACGTTTGTAGATTTAAAGTCAAAAATCGCCAAAAATCACAAAAATGCTCAAATGCTCCACTTCCGGGGGCAACAATAATGCCGGCGAGGGCATGATATCTCCAATCGACAGTCGTATCATGTGTCTTTGTAGCTCTAACGTACCGCGATAAATCGTACGAACGGCGGCGGCGGCAACAGTACTGTTAAACTAATACACACAAATCCCCTAGGGATTGGGTGTCAAAACCGTTGTCAAGAATCGGATTTAATTAAAGAATATTTTTAATATAATTAAATCAATTTTAAAAAATAGTCTTTATTTAGAAGGTATGTATTCAAAACTTTGTTATGATAAATAAACTACGTAAATTTCTAAAAACCAGCGAAAAAACAGGAAAATTTTGGAGTTCCCCCATTTAATTGGTGATATAAAGAATAGTCTTTAATCATCAAAGTGTATAACTAGCGAGCGGAAGAAAGCCAAAGTAGAGAGTAGAGAGGGGGGGGGGTTATAAAGAAATGTTTGGCAGTGGGCGATGCTACCGCTAATATTAATGAGGGACCTTCTTCAAAATCGTGACTTAGGCGCGTAGTTTTTTCTTACATATATAAATTATAAACCTATAGAGAAATGGTGGCCCTATCTCTTCGAAACCATTTTCTTACGTTAAAAAAAAGGGTCCTAAAAATATAGTTGCTAGAAAAATTACCTACATTTTTTTTTCAGTAAACGTATCTGGGGAAGAGAGGAGAGAGTTTAGGAGGTTTCGACATCCTTAACATATTTACGGAATAAATCATTTTTGAGCGAAAACGTTTTTTTTTCTTAAACAGACGCAATTACGGCAACGACGTTTAAAGTCGCGCATTCATTAAAGTCCCGGCCACCCTCCCTCTATTTATTACGCCCCCCCGCACGGGGCCACCTTCTTCGGCGTGCCTCCTCCCATCGTGAGAAAAGATAATCATTCGATATAATGGCCGGGCAATTTGTAATGACGCCTCGCGTAAGAGAGCCGAGAGATTCAATACGGGGTTGCGAGGCCCCAAAGAGTTTTCATATTTTAGAATATTAAATCCAGCAGAGGGGGCTGCGTGATGGAGGAGGGGGATTGGAAAATTATGATGGAACACTATGTTGTTCCTAAACCGGTGCCGCGGTCAAAATATTCGCGCCGAATCAAGTTACTGGCTATCCAGCTCGCGCTAAGGATGGTTTTCATATTCGGGCGTCATTAAGTTTCGGTTGAGTTAGGCTTCGGATTAGTATCCTTCTCCTATTTTTCTTACAAGAAGGGGAGAAAATATAAGCTACAATTAAGAATGTTTTTAACGAGCAATAATGAAAAGGCACTCGTTGGGACGATCAGATCCTGGTGCCCGTTCTACCCCCCATACGTCAAACTTAAAAAATCCTGACAGTTTCTACCCAACAGGATTCAAAGGCGTCTACTTAAGTTTCGATGATCCAGGGAGAAACATACGTGCCAAAAGAAGTCTACATTCATTTAAAACTTATTAACATCAGAAGTATATTTTATCGCTGAGAAGTACATATAGAACATTGATTTTCAACTTTCACGCGGAACCACCGATATTTTGGTGGATATATAGAAAACTAAATTTTTATTTTCATTTATCGCAATGTTCATTAATATGAGATATTAAATTATATAAAGAATTAATTAAGGTACCTAAGAATATGGAAGTATACTCACAAGGAGACTACCCGAGGTGTAACACACCGATTTTGTTGAAACTCAGGGGTTAGGTAGACCTTATGATAGTATGAAAATTTCCAAAGGGAAAAGTTGCAATGGGCTATAGTTTTCCCATGTCAACCGCAAATGTTTTTGATCTCTCAAAACAAAATATCTCCATTTAAAAAAGCATGGGATTTTCTCGGTTTGAAAAAATAAAATTATCAAAACTTACCCAAAAAGATGAATTTGACCTATTTTGGGTAAAATTGATAAATTTTGGTTAAATTTTAACAAAATTTGGGTAATCGAGAAAATCCCATGCTTTTTTAAATGGGGAGGTCAAAACATTTTCGGTTTCCATAGGAAAACTAAAGCCCATTGCAACTTTTCCCTTTGGGAATTTTCATACTACCATAAGGTGTACCTAACCCCCGAGTTTCAACATAAATCGGTGAAAACCACCTCGGGTAGTCTCCTTGTCAGTTGCGTTTTAAGAAAGGCCAAATATCTAGTACATTTGGTGGAAAGATATTAGAACGAATGTCCTGTAAATTTGAGGATAGAATTTAGAATATGGCCTGTTTACGGTTGAATTTCTAAGTATACCCGCACGCGTTATATAATTTTGGAAAATACCGTCTTTTGCGTTATATTTCAAAGTGATAACTAATAAATTAATTAACATAGATAAGATTTAAAATCAGTTGTCATAATTTATTTTTAGTAGTACAAATGACGCATACTTAAACAATTTCCGTTTGGCAAGTCCAGGCTAAGTATAAAACCGGTCATGCATGGCTGATTATTAGATTACAACGTTGACGTACATTTTATGATTGTTAAGGAATCATAATACTAAAAAAATGCTTTAATGAAGCTTAAAAATAATAACCTACATTAAATATTTATTGATCACTTAGAAATTTACACCATAAGTCATTTCTAAAATGGATTAATAAAACACGCGTAGGAACCTTTTCAGGGTTGCCACAAAATTTTCAGATTCAAATTCCCTGACTATTCCCTGGTTTCCCTGACCATTTTAACAGATTTTCCCTGACTTATTAAGGCCGAAATTTTTCTTTTATATTTTACTTTTATCAGAAGTTAATAAATTTAGATGAACTTATATTTCAGTAAAAAGGTTATTGCAATGTTGAAAAAATTAGCCAAACATTCAAGGAAATAAATGATAATCGTGGAATTTGTCATAGATCTAGAGTTAAATTACCTTCAAAAAGTGCCAAGATAAAATTGAATTTCCTGACTTTTCCCTGAATTTTTACCAATTCTTAAAATTCCATGACATTTCCCTGACTTTTTAGGCCCATTTTTAAATTCCCTGACTTTTCCCTGATTTCCCTGTTTTCCCTGACGTGTGGCAACCCTGCTTTGGGAATTCAACAGAAAATATGTGAAATTCGAAATTCCCTCCGACGATTTACCGGAACTTCGTGCTAGCTAGGAGCAACAAACACAAGGAGAACGCAGCTAGCCTTTAAACACGCTAACGAAGGGTTGTGTACGAATTTCATTGGACAAGCGTCACGAGCCTTTACGCTGAACGTTTTACGGGCGGGGGGGGGGAGACAATTTCCGAATTTTCCCCTTCCGACGGCAGCAGGCGCTAAAGCGTCTAGCCAATGAAAAGCGTACGCAAGAAAATCCACGACTTTTGACGGGTTGCGTTCTCCTTGTGTGGGGTGTTGTGTTTGTTGCTCCTAGGTGCTAGTATCTTTCCGCCAAATGTACAACATATTTTGTCTTCCTTAACCCGCAACCGAGTACACATAGATTTTCGCGTACTTTGTAGTGAAAGTTCTTCTACTTTCGGTAACAGCCTTAATTAGTATGTAGCTCGTAAAAGAAGCTTCGCGTTAGTAAGTGGAAGTAATCTGAAGCATTGGGTGTCGGAATAGCTGACATTTCAGAATATCCCTTAAACACGCTGACAAAAAGGTTATTAGTTTAATAACATAAGCGTATTTTCTGCAAATATTGAGAAGCTTCCATCTTAGTCTACGAAGTTACTTACAGAATACGTGTCAGTAGCGCCATCTAGTTAAAACAAATAGAAACTATGTATATATACGCTTCTTTAATCTGGGATATATTTATCTGTAAATAATCCTTGGGACTTATTAACTTGCGGTACCCCGGTTAAACATCGTTGATCTAGACCATATAAGAGAAAAGTATGTACCTTCGCATTTATATTATATAAGAGAAATGCATGTAACTTCGCATCTAGACCTCAAAAGAGAAATGCATGTACCTTCGCATCTAGACCGCAAAAGAGAAATGCATGTACCTTCGCATCTAGACCGCAAAAGAGAAATGCATGTACCTTCGCATCTAGACCGCAAAAGAGAAATGCATGTACCTTCGCATCTAGACCGCAAAAGAGAAATGCATGTACCTTCGCATCTAGACCGCAAAAGAGAAATGCATGTACCTTCGCATCTAGACCGCAAAAGAGAAATGCATGTACCTTCGCATCTAGACCGCAAAAGAGAAATGCATGTACCTTCGCCTCTAGACCGCAAAAGAGAAATGCATGTACCTTCGCATCTAGACCGCAAAAGAGAAATGCATGTACCTTCGCATCTAGACCGCAAAAGAGAAATGCATGTACCTTCGCATCTAGACCGCAAAAGAGAAATGCATGTACCTTCGCCTCTAGACCGCAAAAGAGAAATGCATGTACCTTCGCCTCTAGACCGCAAAAGAGAAATGCATGTCTGGATTATTTTTTTACAACTATTTTTAACAACCGAATGCCCCAATAGCCACTCTACTAAAATTTGTGCAAACATAAATTTTACCTGAAAACTTCAAATTTCAAGTAGTTAGATATATCTAATTTTTTTTAAAGGCGTTGAAAATTAACAATAAGGCTAACTAACATCAGTCTCGCTAGAACCTTAACACGGCCCTGAACGACCTGTACATATTCTCAATGATATTTCACTAGACCATAGCTTGTCATTGAACCATTTT